>NC_068401.1:10047498-10647498 GCF_023724105.1 Carassius gibelio | reverse complement strand
AGGCTATAGATAGCAGTTGGAGTGCAGTATCGAGTGTGAGATTAAATACTGCCACATTTAAGTGGATCTAAATATACATTTATATGGAGTTGGATTGTGGCTCCATTCGTGGTCTAAATTTATGGAGGAAAAAAATTGCGTTTTTTTTTTTTTCATCCTGCTCTGCAGCATAATTACTGATAATGTCCATGTGGAATAACATTTTACATCATAGTAGTGCGTGCAAATGGCCACCCTGCAAGCCTCACTTTTTATTGTGTTAAATGGGCATCGGTTAATATGGTAAATTTAAATTTTTTAGTGAGAAAAACATAAATTCTACTGTTAGCTTTGCATATTATAATTGGCCGTCTATTCTAATCAATAATTTGAACTCCCTAACTGAATGGTTATTAAGAGAAGAATTCCACCAGTGTTGTTCTTTGAACAAACCTCCAATTGCCAGCTACAAATATTGGCAGTTGGCATAAAGCTTCACATGTCTGCCTGATAAACCCCTCGTCGCTGTGAATAAGCATAACCGCGAGGTCTGCTCTCAGAACTTGTGAACATAAGTTTTATGTGTATGAAGAAATTAATCAGCTTTTGCTATAAACAGGCAATTAAAATAAATGACAGCAGAGGTCAGGTGTGCTATTTGTGTGTCTTGTTTTTCTGGAGAGAAGGTTTTTTTTATTTTATTTTTTATTTAAACTAGTTTATATATATATATATATATATATATATATATATATATATGTATATATATATATATATATATATATATATGTATATATATATATATATATATATATATATATATATATATATATATATATATATATATATATATATATATGTATATATATATACACACACACACACACACACACACACACACACACAATATATATAAATAAAGATATATATAAAAGTACATTCTGTTATCTGTCAAGAATATATAAACACACACACACACACACACACACACACACACACAATATATAAATAAATATTTATATAAAAGTACATTCTGTTATCTGTCAAGAATATATAAACACACACACACACACACACACACAGTATAAATAAATATATATGTATAAAAGTACATTCTATTATCTGTCAAGAACATATAAACACACACACACACACACAGTATAAATATTTATATATATATATAGATAGATAGATAGATAGATAGATAGATAGATATATACATATATATATATATATATATATATATATATATATATATATATATATATATATATATATATATATATATACACACACATATATATATATACATATATATAGATATATACATATATAGATATATACAGTATATATATTTATACTGTGTGTGTGTGTGTGTGTGTGTGTTTATATATTCTTGACAGATAACAGAATGTACTTTTATGCATTTTTATATTACAATATATATACACATATGGGATATATTTTTACCTATCACTAATTATGTATTGACTTTTTTTTATTACTTCATATCTATTTTACTAGCTTTTTCAATTTAGCCACCTATTACCTTGATAATAGCTCTGCACAATCTGGGCATTCTCTCAAGCAGTTTCATGAGTTGCCACCTGGGATGCTTTTGAAATTATATCGAAGGAGTTCCCATGCATCCCTGTTCCCTTGTTGGCTGCTTTTCCTTTACTATCTGTTCCAACTCTTTTAAAATTATTAGCTCATTTAAATTGTTGCAATTTTAGTTTTATAGAGAAATTCATATTTGGGCACAATATGTGTTTGCTGCAACACAGACGTAAAACTGATGATTATAATGAATATTTCATAGCTGCCTGTTATGTACATATTTGTTCGGTCGCTAGCTTCATCTCACATCTAGTCATTATAAGATATTTCAATAATGGATATTTATCTAAATTTGCTGGTAGGCTTTTACAGGTTGGTGTGTACGGTTGACACCTCAGTAGGAGGTGCTGACTCTCAGTTGGCAAATTTGCTTTTTTTTTTATCCTCATAAATCCACTGCCTGCAATTAACTGGAGAAAGATCACTGCAAGCTCCCTAATCCTCCTTGAGATAAAGCAAACTAATACAGGCCAATCATATCTGAAGATGTGTAGTTTTAGAGGCCGTAACCTGTAGCCCTTCGCTGAGTCTCTTCTATGTAATTATAATCAACAAAATGAATGTCCTCCCTTTTCACTCTCTTAGCCGAAGGCTGTTTCATGATCATGATGGATCTTTTGTTCTTAATAGAATCCATTACTTGCATGTATCTCTACATGATCTGGGATAATTAATAAGCACTGGTAAGAAAATATACACGCACTGTTGGGGTAATGACAACAAGTAAAGAGAGAGAACAAAAGCGACAGGAAACACATGACGAACAGCGGTCTTGTAATAGGAATCGGTGAGTGGTAAACTTAATCTCCTGCAGGATTGTATCAAAAATGAAATTGCTTGATTGACTCTTACAGTGGCACAAATCCTGGAACGCCAAATCGTATGTAATACGATTAAAACGTCTTATTTGTCCTTTGTGAAATTTGAAGAGACTGTACTTGCGGTCTCTTCGAGCTCTCTTGATGTATCCTGCACATTTGTGTGGACGAAACAGTTTTGCTAGGTCATTCTTTCTAGCCGACGGGTCGATACTGGGCATCATCAGAGAATGAGTGTGCTTGTTTGTTTTGTAGGGATCGCATGAGGATGGCCCACACACATTTTTCGGAGAATAATCACCTATCTTCTCCACCAGTTAAATCTTAGCCTTGTTTACCGGACAGTGGCATTTATCATAGTCCACAGTGAGTCACCATTAAATAGAGCAGTTTGAGACCAACACATTATTCTTGTATAGATGTGCTCAGTTAGTGAATGACAGATCAAATGTATTGCTATTCTGCACATAGGCCCTATATATCTAACTTAGCCAAATATTAGGAGTGATGGTCTGTTTGTCATCAGCAACCACCATTTTGTTTATTATGGAAGAAGAACCAAGCACTTCGTACGTTCTAGTATTGCGACAACAATGAAACGGAACAAAAAAAGATGAAGTAAATTATTATTTCTGTCGTGGCGTCTTTTGAAGACAATGACTTCTGTAGAAGAAGTTAAATTATGAAACATTGATTATAATGGTATATAGAGAGCGATAGCTCTACATTTCAAGGGCTTATTTAATGTTGAACTTCCAATTCTTTTGAAGTCACACAGTAGCTTTTTTTCTATTCTAAGTCAGTTCACAGGAAATCACCTCTCCTCCATATCAACCTACTTCTGTACAGTTTTCCTTCTGTGATATTCTGATTTCACCTTAATATTAGATAGCTTCGATATTTGACCACTATTTATGGTAATACTTGATTACAGTGACACTAATATTTCTCATTTTTGCCAGGAATGCAAAATGAAATGGGTGAGTTAATGATATTTTGATCAGAATAACGAGACACTATAGACTACATATTCAATCGTATTTGCTTCTGTATTTTTTTATCAGTGCTTTGCTGCACAACATACAAACCTTTACTCCAAAATTGTGCAGGTTATGTATTTACACGTTTGCCTCATATTTCTTTAAAGAGAATAGAACCATAATTTTTTAATGACTTGCATAAAGACGATTCTCTGCCAATCCTTCAGTCAATATTGCGTGAACTTTCTGTCTCATAATACATTTATGCGTCAGTTTATTATATATAATATCTGCATTAGGTCACAATAGAGTGAGTTTTGAACAAAAAATAATGTGTCTTAATTTCATACTGTCACTCTGATATAATATAATATCAGATATAATATTCATATATATATAATATTCAGTTGGTCAACATTAATATACATGTATTGATACGTACAATATGTATGTATCAAGAAAAAAACAACACCGGTATGACTAGTTTGAAGTTCTCCAATTCAGCCTGCTGAAGGTTTTTTTTTTTTTTTTTAGTGGAACATCATTAAGCTAGGTTAAGATGTTTTGAACTTCATCAAAAATGTCATAAAATATTAAGCCTCATTTTAGATTCTGTACCAGTGAGGCTGCACCTCACAGCAACTCTGCAAAGTCTTTAATGTGAAAGTTGATCCTTTCATGAATGCCTAATATTCCTCTCACTGATATCTCTGTTCATACTGTAAGCACTCCTGCTTATAGATTGAACTAATACAGTGTGCCGGAGAACAAAGCACCGGGTCGACGCCAGAATGTTTCTTGCGTACCTTTTATATTGTATTAATATCTAAGAGAGAAACATGATGGAACCAATATATACAGACAGCACCAGAATGTTAGAAATGGTATTTCTTTTAATCATGCACTGATTCAAGGTGCTACATTTTCAATTAACTCTTCAACTGGACACGGTGTACCAAGAGAGCTCATGTACTGGGTCGTGCACATTCTCACTGTCTCACGTTCCGTGGCATTACCAACTGAAGAAATCCCAGTGGGTAGAGCAGCCTGTCAGGGTTTTGTGTTTTGTTTCTGTCTATGACACCTAATTAGGGATCTAAGTTGGTTGGTTTTAGCAGACTTCAGGTTGTATGGGGAATTGGGAACCACTATGAATGAACGTGGAATCTGGCAGTTTTGCAAGTTTAGCGTATTTCCACATCCAGCCACATGAGTATATTTAAAATGCATGTGCATATTTGTATCACAGTATAGTCACTGGATCAAAATATTCAGTGTTCCCTTGTAATGGTGTGCATGGATGAATCATAAGTAGTATTCCCAGCATGCACTCCGTTTTAAAACCTGTTAAGCTGAGTATTAAACAAATAATTCACCCAAAAATGAAAATTTGCGGAAAATGTACTTTCCCTCAGGCCACCCGAGATTAATGTATCTTCATTGGAACAGATTTGGAGTAATTTAACATGACATCACTTGTTTACCAATGGAGCCTCTGCATCATGATCATGAAAGACTTATTTCCAGCCTCTGTTGAAAAATATGTTGGTGGATTTTGATGTAAGAAGAGAACATGGGATGGACTTATATTGTGATATATTGTGATATTTTTATCAGCTGACGGCACTCATTCACTGCAGAGGATCCATTGGTGAGCAAGTGACGCAATGATAATTTTTCTCCAAATCTTTTTTGATGACAAAACAAGCTCATCTACTTCTTGGATGGCCTAATTTTTTTTTTTATTAGACTGAATTATTTTGATCAACGTTTTCAGTGTTGCATAAATTCAATCTAAAATTATATAGGCCTACCATTTTACAATACCTTCTTTTATTGAAGAATAGTTTGTGATGTTTTTTTTTTCTTTCATTTTCTTTTTTTCCTTTGGTTCAGAACAAGATATTTGATGGCAGTATAATCATGCTTCCTACCTTTTCAAACAGCCGTAACATTGGGTTTATGCTTATGATTTCTTCAAGTGCTGCCTATGTTGGCAGCTTGCTAGCGTTTGGAACAGAGCCGGATTATGACTCAGAAGGGTTGTTCAGGACGCACAAGAGTTTATTATGTTCAAATTGTTACTTACCCTCACTTTGTCTTTCAGCTTAATTCAGTGAATGTCTGTCCTAACAGATACTTAGCTCGTATGTTCTGTCTTACAAGTAGTTCATAACAGGATTATCAGATTGAAGGCTTTTCACACATGAGTTAATTTATTTGGTCTGTTTCCATTTTTCGATTCCTCCTCTGGCTGATTTATATTATTTGATTCCAAACCGCAGTACAGTAGATTTGCATCATTGATATCATACAGTACAAGCAACTGTTTACAATTAGCGGAGAAGGAGAAGGTCAAAAAGAAAGCGAAACGTTAACCTTTTATACTCCCTTTGGTTTTACTACCATAAAGAAAAATGCATGAACAGCACTTATGAATCTGATTTGTAAGACACATTTGTATGAAAAATGCGATGTATGTAAAATGCAATTTCTGTGGAGAATGGTAGCAATTAGAAATACATTATTGTATAATAGACATTTGTACGTCATCAACATTGGTTCTCTTCCACAAATTAGACCCAACTGCATTCAAACCAACTGTGTATCGTGCTGAAGTCCAAATAAACCATCCAACTTGTGCATGCCAAAGTTCACACAAAAAAAAGACCAAACGAACTAAAAGCTCCAGTGTGAAAACTCAAAAACTGATTTCAACAGTAATATAGTATATTTTACTCTGTCAACAGATATTAATGAAGGGGTCATGTGTGCAATGGAGTGCATCTTTTACTGTACTGCCTATTCCACTGGTAATTTACCATGCAGAGGCTTCATATATCAAATCAAAATTCTCCTCATTTATACTATTAATATTTAGATGATACTGTAACATACAAGTCCATTTATTAAACATCAGCATTAACTTTTTTCTTTAGTTTTCTTTTTTTTTTTTCATTCCTTTTCAGCCGGAAGACAACAAATAGATAAGACTGCATCTGATTTCTCTGCCTGTCTTTGCTTGGCTCTTTGCCTGTGCTAGTCTGTATTATGACAGGAGCCCACTTTTCCCTCAGCTCTGTAATTGGAATGTGGGCTGGCAGTAGGTGTGAAGCAATGGGGTCTTGGAATTGGGTGGCAGCAGTCAGCCCTGGAGAACCTGTCAGAATTTATAGAAAAGCAAGCCATGTACTCCTACTTTATTCAGAGGAAACTCTGCATTTTAATAGCTGTAAGCGTTTCAGTAATTCAAGGTGGCGTCATTAGAGGCTTATTTATTCACTCTGGGGCTGAGAGACTGATAATGCCTTCCCCGTCAGCTGTGGCAGCTCCATCTCAACGCCTCCCGCCGAGGAGAGGAGGGAGAATTAGAGTGGAATGGGCAAACATGACAATCGTGCAGCAGTTAATGAATTAAACGGAAAACAAAGCATCAGGTTGTCTTGAATAGGGCCTTGGGGTAGGGCTTAACGTTGTCTTGTTTTTCTCTTGTCATCATTACCCTACCAATTGAACAGGCTGAGTGGAAATAAACAGGTTAAAAATAACTATGGCCGAAAGCGTCGAGGTTGACGCTCGGAAAAGGATTCATAGAAGTCAAACCGCGGTCAGACATTAAGCTTGAAATTAAATAACACGTGCTTTCATTATGAACTTAGTGATAGTTAAAAGAGCACACCGGGATAGGTTGTTGACCTTTGCATCTGTTTATGCTGCCGTGTTCAGTGGAGTGTCAAGGCATACCGGTCCTTTCAGCTTTTCAACTACTTGAAAATACAGAGAGGGTTTCATTTTATCTGAAAATATACTCTGTATTCAAAGGTAGTACACACTAGACCAGTAATGAAAGTCAAAACTGTCTTGGGCTGTAATGAGAGATATTTCTTCAATGCACCAAATCCTCTGTATCTTTTTCCCGCCAACTTATGAGATCAAAAAGATCACTTGTTTCGACACAATTTTGCCATTATTGCGTTGTAGAAGCAAAGAAGTGTTTGAAAAAAAGAAAGAAAAAAAAACAGAAATAAAACATCTTCAAATCTCAAGGTGAGCATTTACCAAGAAAGTAATATATGGCAAGATGATGAAACTGATGTTTCTTTGAACATGTTCAGTTTAAAGATCTGCAGAGGCCCCACATCTCATTTAAAAGGCCGGTATCTGACTCCTCAGGCATTGACTAATAGGGTCTTGATCCTGTTGAAGGCAGATATGATCAGGGGACGAATGCAACATTTTCCATTTGTGCTATCAGTGATTGTGGACATTTGTCAACAGTGGGAGGAAGTTCAAGTAAACCTGCAGTTGAGAGCATGACAGTCGAATGAGTGCTTTTAAACAATGAAAGGGTTCATTAGAATTTAAACTCAACCATTTAGTGGCAGCAGATTACCAAAACCAAGATAAGAAAGACCTAAGCTTGAGATCAAATAGTGTAGGAGTAAATAACCTTGCTGTTTCTTTGCATGGTGACCAATGGCTGAATGTTTGGTGTCCTTTTGCTTGGAAAGAAAAAGTTAGACAGTTTCTTTGAACTTGAATGTCCTCTTCATCATGCTTTAAAGGATTTTGTTTTAAATCCATCAATGTCTTGTTTTCTTGAAATTGATTTTCCCCTGATGAGTATTGCTTATCCTATTGTAGCGATCTGTCATGTGTATATAAATATATATATATATATATATATATATATATATATATATATATATATATATATATATATATATATATATATATATATTGTGTATGGTTATACATGGATGCAATGGGGAGTCTGCCTGTCAGGAGAACTATTAATTGACATTTAAATAAAATAAAAGTTAATTACAACTCCATTCATTGTTTGAGAAGAACATGTAAATAGCTCCCGAGAAAGTTTGGTCATTATAAAAGGATCTTCAGTAATGCAGGGTGTTTAGAATGTTATATTGTGAGGAGGGAGTCAAAGAATCCAAACCAGTTTAGTTAAATGCAATCCACATCATAGCCAGACCTCAAAAAATGAACAAAGGGAATTGCTGATTTTGCAGACTCCGATGGTTTATTGCCTTTTTATGTAGGAAAGCAAAACCAGGAGGTCAGACATTTATTCATAAGCCCCTTGACAACTGACATTGTAGTTTTGAGAAAGAGTGGAGGCCCTGTGTGATGAAAGGTGGGATAAAAATAGATTTACATCTAGATTAAAAAAAGAAATGTTAAAAAAAGCTAAGTGTGAGGTGCACCATCACACATGATATCATGCAACAGTGGCTAGTTACCCTCTATATATTTACCAGAAAACTATCACTTCAGTTTTATCACCAAAATGTGAACTAAAGTTCCATGAAGCATTCCAAATCGGGCATTTCATTAGAAATTGTTTGACAATACCAAATCATTTCTTTTAATTTCTTTCTTTCTTATATTTTTTGAGGTCCAAACAGGAAACACTGGGAATTATGCTAATTGTGTCAGCATTATTATGTTGTGGTAAATACTGAACCATGGTAGATAACAGAAACACCATTAGTTATAATTTTTGGATATGCTTCATGAAATACTGAACCATGGTAGATAGCACAAACGCCATTATAATGTAGTTATAGTTTTTGGTTATGCTTCATGAAACATTTTATATAATCAGGCTCCTTGGCTTATGGACTATGCATACCCATATTATCACTTATTAAATCATATTACACTTAGGCTTTATAATTACACTTGTGAATTAATCCTGAAATTTTCATCCTGTCAGAATGAAACCAGTGGAATAAGATTTTCATATAAATGGCTGTAATTCCTTAATAAAATTACAGATTTTCCTGAAATTTGGCACAGATGCTTAGAACATCATTCGAAAGACAAATGAAAGATTTTTTTGGGGGGTTTGGTCCTGCATGTAACAATGAAAATGACTTTTGCGTTGGGCAGATCTGAAACTATATAGCCACTTTTAGCCAATCAGCAATCATTAGGCAATGTGAACAATGCCAAATAAAAGAAAACACTTATTCATTCAAAACATGAATGACAAACTAAAAAGCAGCATAAAGCAGCATTTAGTTTGGACCCTGAAAGTTTCTGCTTGCAGCTTGTCTTTTGTTGTTATTCCCATACTTGAATTTTTTAGATCCAGGCTTTTGGCATTAAGTTCATTTACAGCTTTGTGTATCTATATCTAACGGTTTGTTTTGTTCCACAGTTCCTCCTAAAATCTATGACATTTCATCGGACATTGCGATAAACGAAGGCAACAATGTTTCACTCATCTGCTCAGCCAGTGGGAAACCAGAGCCCAAAATCTCTTGGAAACACATCTCCCCATCAGGTGAGTTCAAATCAGTTCAAATACATCACAATAAGTTAGACAGAATTTGACAGATTTTAAAACACAGCAGAAATGTCTGTCCAAGTTGTTCAGTGTATTGGAGTTTAGGGGCTCAGAAAATTATGGTGATGAAACTTAAGATGTTTCTTTTTAAACCCTTTATAATGAACTGAGTTTAGGAAAAGGCTTTACATCAATTATCACTTCAATTTGCTGTTGTTCTCACAAAGGTTGTTTTAAGTTATCACTCTGCTGTAGGGTAAACAACATGTGAGGGTTCATCAACCTTATTTTTACCTTTCATAGTGTATATTCAGCTGTTAAAGCAAAAAAAAATGGCACATTTTCAAAGTGAATTGAAAATTCAGTGCACAGCAGTCTGTTTGAGTGCTTGTGAATTTTTATTGAAGTCAGCTGCACTTATCTTTGAACTTCACTATTTATTTCATACTCCAGTGTGTTTTGTGATCGAATAGATTTTTGAGATTATCATCTAAAGACTTTGAAGTGTCATGAAACAACTACTTAACAAAGGTAGGATACTTCAAATTAGGGCAGGGCGATATGGCCCAAAAAATATCAAAATACTTTTTTTTTCATATCAGATGATATCGATAACTATCAAGATAAATGTCAGATCTTTCTTTCAAGTTTAAAGCCAGATTTTTGCTCCAAAGTGAAAGTTGTAGAAATCCGGCCCATTCATTTAAATTGATTTCTTAGTTCCTACATGTTCAAATGAGTGAAATTGTTTCAAATCAAGAAACAGGTTTGGGTTGCCTGATAATATTAATAATAATAATATCTCGCTCACTCGCTTGAATCCACCAAAGCTCCACGCGATGAATCGATGAATCAGTTAATATAGATGTGTGTGTATTGGCATGATTGTTCAATTAATTAGCCAATTTCATTCATCATTATAAGTAGTAATAGGCTGAATTGCAAATAGGTAGCCTACTTCTAATACATGCAATGACTATCCATCATTACATTTTTATATTTATGTAGCCTACACAATAATATTCTTTTACACTGTAATCCTTTTGTTTTTAATATTTGGCATGTTTGTGTGATGTGCATCCCTGTGTGTAATAAGCAAAGTCAAGACACAATGTGGACCTGCCGAGAGGTGCATTTTCTACCAATGCGCTTTTTAAATAACAAAAAAATATTGCGCCATTGACTTTAGACTTTAGATCAGGTGTGAGTTGGTCTCTGGCGCAGTCTATTTTCTGCTCCTTAAAATAGCAATGCGCCAGCAATGCACCCGAACACACCTCTTTTTTTTTGACCATCATGCCCATGGGTGCACAAATGGGTGCAAATGCATTTGCTAATTAAACGACGTGGCGCTGGATGGGAAAATGCAAACGCCACCGGACTGAAAATAGCGTCGCATTGCGCCGGGTGTATGATAGGGCCCATATACCTCAATATCATGTTAAAAATATAACCATATAGTTTATAGGTAGCCTATTTGTATGAAAAACAATAGTCTGAAAACATTCATTATAAATACATACATGCTATATAGCTTAATTATAAATACACTGAACAAAACTATAAACGCAACACTTTTGTTTTTGCCCCCATTTTTCGTGAGCTCAACTCAAAGATCTAAGACTTTTTTTATATGTACACAAAAGGCCTATTTCTCTCAAATATTGTTAACAAATCTGTCTAAATCTGTGTTAGTGAGCACTTCTCCTTTGCCGAGATAATGCATCCACCTCACAGGTGTGGTATATCAAGATGCTGATCAGACAGCATGATTATTGCACAGGTGTGCCTTAGGCTGGCCACAATAAAAGACAACTCTAAAATGTGCAGTTTTATCAAACGGCACAATTCCACAGATGTCGCAAGTTTTGAGGGAGCATGCAATTGTCCACCAAAGCTGTTGCCCGTGAATTGAATGTTCATTTTTCTGCCGTAAAGTCCCCCATATACTTCAAACGAAATTGAAGAATGAACTGATATGACATCATTTCGAACAAAATCAGGCTGAAATAAAGTTTGTTTTAAAGTTTGTTTTGGCAGTTCGAAACAGCTGAGCAAAGCAAACTTTCTGGGGGAGTTCGTTTCGGCTCCTAAACACCTTCGATGTTCTATTGGCCGGTGGCGGTTACGCAATCAGTGGGTGTGTTCTGAAACTCCACTTTCTTTGACGTGCGATTCATTTTATTTTTTTCTCGGATTGTTTCTCATTCAACAGAGGTCAGGCAAGAGAGAGCAATATCTCCGGCCTAGTCACTAGCAACATGAATACACTTGCGTGTCGAATACCTGAGCTGCACAGATATATCTGCACCTGTACGATCACTCATGGAGAGACTTTAAATATTCAGAGAAAACTTGAATTCCTAGAAATAAATAGCAACGAAGCTTGGTGTCGACGACCCGGAGTTATGCAGACAAAGAGAAACATCCGAGACAAGTTTTCCAAAGCCATGAAAAGAATGAAAGGAAAGAGTAAAGTTATGAGGTAGCAAGTACCAAATACATGTTAAATAAATGTTACACCATACTGCTGCTGCTGCTGCTGTTGTTCTTTCAATAAGCAAATTTAAAGGGTATACAATAAATTAAATGACAAACGAACATAAAATAATAAACCTTTGTTTTTATTAAAAGTAAATCATGACACCACATAAAATATAAAAAGGTGTAACAGTTTATCCAGTTTATTATAATGAATGAAGACTAATAAAATAAAGTAACAAACTGACTTCAATATTTTTTGGTGGGAAGCTCATCTGCATACTGGTTGTCCTCATCAGGGTCTCAACCTGACTGCATTTCGTCATCATAAACGACTTGAGTGGGCAAATGCTCACATTTGATGGCATCTATCACTTTGGTTGTGGTGTTCTCCTCACGGATGAATCCCTGTTTTTACTGTACAGGGCAGATGGCAGACAGAGTGTATGATGTTGTGTGGGTGAGTGGTTTGCTGATGACAACGTTGTGGATCGAGTGGCCCATGTTGGTGGTGGGATTATGGTATGGGCAGGTATATGTTATGGACAATGAACATGGGCACATTTTATTGACCCATTATTGTGCCATTCATCCACGACCATCACCTCATGTTGCAGCATGATAATGCACTGCCCCATGTTGCAAGGTAGAGTTGGGTCCGAGTCCACCTTTGTCGAGTACGAGTCAAGACCAAGTCCACAAACATCGAGTCCAAGTCCGAGTCCGAGTCTAAAAGGGGTCGAGTTGGACTCAAGTCCGAGTTCTTAAAGGCCGAGTCCGAGTCGAGTCCGCCCGAGTCCAGAAAGTAATTAAATTATAAAAAAGATTATAAATTGGTATTGTACATTTTTACATTCTATTAATATTTTAACCTTTCATCCCATTAAACCAATGGCAATATAAAAATGTAATAAAAAAAATACCACTGTTACACCTAGTCATTGCCATTGAACATTTTTATTTTATGTCAACAGAACTAATTTCCTATCAAAAAAGGTTTCAAAGGTTTTATTGTATTACAAGTGCATGAAAATACAAATGAACCTATTTTATTATTGTATCACACTATATTGTCCTCCAGTTAAAGATGACATTTCAGTTATTTAATGCCTCTCCCCCACATTTGACAGAGGTAAAGTGCAGCCAATGAGGAGATCCTTAATGATGACATTATGAATTTCTTGTTGTCTTGGAGAACTTGCATCATAAAGTTGCATTGCTTGTTTGGTCAGTTCTGGTCTTGCAAATCCTGCAATGCTGAGCTGTGCAGCATCTGTTGGTTGCTGTTGCTGTCTTTGGTAGTCGGTTGCATCGGTTTTCGGATCACCAGTACACTGAACCGAAAACCGTTTCTTTCGGAGGTGTCCGATTTGAGAACCGATGAACTGATGATACTGCGCATGCATGTAATTTTTCAAGTATTTTGTTAAACATCGGAAAGTGTGATAAAACTATATATATATATATATATATATCTATATATATATATATATATATATATATATATATGTGTGTGTGTGTGTGTGTTTTTTAAGATAGGGGCTACATGTTTCGAATCTGTATATTGTAGATTATGTATGGGCCAAAGGGGTTTTCAGGGAAGTTGGACAATAATTAAGACTCTAAAGACTCCATGTTTAATATGAATAAGGGATGATTTATGAAATATCTGTACTGTATTTATAGTTAATGATGACAGATTCACAAACTGAGTTTGTAGTAAACAGAACATGGACACGAGTAGAGAAGCTGATGATACTGAACTGCAGCATGTGCCGGTGTCCTGACATTTTATCCTACCCTGTCAGATTTTCCTACCCGGGTTTTGAGCGATTCTCGTTCTCGAGTCAAGAACCGGTTGTATCAGTTTTCAGATCATCAGTAAACTGAACCGAAAACCGTTTCTTTCAGACGCGTCCGATTCGAGAACCGAGGAGCTGATGATACTGCGCATTCGTGATTCAGCATGAAGCCGAATGACTCACAGCGCGTCTGAACCGAACTGATTCTTTTGGTGATTGATTCTGAACTGATTTTGTGCTAATGTAATGAGCACAAACCGAGGGCTTGAATGAAGGGCAATCTGACGAAACGTAAATTCATTTAATAACAAATACATCGCAATGGATTATGTATCCGGTGAACTGTTTTTTTTTTCAACCGGTTTATTGAATCAAACCGTCCGAAAGAACCGGTTCGCGGAAAAGAATCGAACTTCCCATCACTAATCCACACTGATATCCAGTGAGTGGTGCGTGTGTTTCGTCTGCAAGCGTGAGATTTCTGTCTGCCGGTGTGGTGCAGTAAAATGACAGAAGGGTAGACATTCATTAATTTATCATTTCAATTTTATGCTGGTTTTATTGTTACACATGACGTGGACTCGACTGTACTCGGAATATTTTCCGAGTCCAAAATGTTCAAGTCCGTGTCAAGTCCGAGTACAAATTCACCCGAGTGCGTGACAAGTCCGAGTTCATTCAAAATTGGACTCGAGTCCAAGTTCGAGTACCCCAACTCTATTGCAAGGATCTGTGCACAATTCCTGGAAGCTGAAAACATCTCAGTTCTGGCATGGCCAGCATACTCATCAGACATGTCACCCATTTAGCATGTTTACGATGCTCTGGATTGGCGTATACGACAGTGTGTTCCAGTCCCTGCTAATATCCAGCAACTTCGCACAGCCATTGAAGAGGAGTGGACCAACATTCCACAGGCCACAATCAACAACCTGATCAACTCTATGTAAAGGAGATGTTGCACTGCATGAGGCAAATGGTGGTCACACCAGATGACTGGTTTACAGACCACCAAATACAGTAAAACTGCACAGTTATAAGTTGTCTTTTATTGTGGCCAGCCTAAGGCACACCTGTGCAATAATCATACTGTCTAATCAGCATCTTGATATGCCACAACTGTGAGGTAGATGGATTATCTCGGCAAAGGAGAAGTGCTCACAAACATTGATTTAGACAGATTTGTGAACACTATTTGAGAGAAATAGGCCTTTTGTGTACATATAAAAAGTCTTGGATCTTTGAGTTCAGCTAATGAAAATGGGGGCAAAAACAAAAGAGTTGCATTTATAATTTTGTTCAGGGTACATACTATGATTATATACCACAATTTGGTGTAAATTCAGTGTAAATATCCCAAATGTCTGCCACAATACCATGGTGCATTGAGTGTTACTACAGTAAATCCATGGTAAATTATAGTAATCTGTAGATTGAAAGCCTTCTGACTGTCTCGTTGCACACTGTGTTTTTCCTGTTTGGCTTTAACTTACAGAGTCATTTGTGTTCCTCGCTGAATACAAGTGCGTCACAGTGGATCTCACAGCACTGCCTAACACTTAAAACCAGATGATAAGTGTGTCAGTAATTTTAAAAAAGTCCTCAGACAACCGTCCTGCAGATGGTGAACTTTCACTTTTGTTCAGCAGATTCAGTCTAGCCCAGATGTGACTGAAAGCCATTTGTCTGAACTATTCTTCTTCAGCCTAATTAACTTCTGTGTGGGCAGAGAGGATGGCAATGACTAAGAGCCAGTGACAATAGATTTTTTTAAGATACTGCTGCTTCTTCCATTGAAGGCTGTTATGTACTGAAAAGATTCATTTACAGTATTTAAATAGTCACTGTGATATTGTCATGGATTCCCATGCCGCCAGAGAACAAAGTCAAAACAACACAAAAATTGTGTTTGAAACTTCTACAAATTTACAACTGTATTGATTTTATCGCTGGACAAGCCAATATGTTCAGACTGAAAACATTATTGCGCACCATCATGTATAACAGTATTTGGTGCACATATGGCAGCACGGTGGTGTGGTAATCGTCAGAGCTGTAATCACAGCAGCTCCTGGACTGTGACTTCCAGTGGTTCTTGAATGACCCTGCAGGAGGCTAAACCTGCTACCTACAGTAGCACCACTAGATTTAAT
The DNA here is from genome assembly GCF_023724105.1 of Carassius gibelio. Classification (NCBI taxonomy): domain Eukaryota; kingdom Metazoa; phylum Chordata; class Actinopteri; order Cypriniformes; family Cyprinidae; genus Carassius; species Carassius gibelio. Next base: position 10,631,352 of record NC_068401.1, on the reverse strand, counting down.
TGCTGAAACACTCTAAGTGCAATTGGCCTAATGCATTTCTTGTGTATGTGTCATCAGACCTTTGACTTCTGTGCCTCTTATTGTTGCTTCGAATATAGAATTTTTATCAATATAAATGGGGTAATTGCTCTTAAATACCTTTTAAAGACATGCATTTAAGACTTTTCAAAGACCTCTGACTTGTAATGATGAACAGATTTAAATCTGACTCAAAGGTTTGGTCCCCATGTAAGCATTTGTTGTAAATCGTAGTTGACTGAGCAGTTAGATCGCACAAAGATATGCACAAAGGATAGATCACCGCCACCCCCCCCCCCCCCAACAAAAAAGAAGAAGAAGTAGAAGAAATCATAATAATAATAATTTACTCGCCCTCATATCACTCAAAACCCATAAGACTTTGGTAAATCTTATTTTTAATGAAACCATAGTGGTAATCACATATGGTAAACATGGAATAAAATGTCAAAATTAAATCTGTTCATCATATAAAGCAATCATATCTCTTCACAAGACTTCATTGAAAGAAAGAAAAATAGATGAATGTAGAATAACAAAAAAAGTACTGGCAGCTCTTTACTGGGACATTATGCATTTATTTTACGGTCATTTCCGCAAACCCTAAAACATTGCAATAAAGTGCACAATTCAAAATGGAGGTAAAATCATTATTAAAAAATAATTTTTTGCCCTATTTTAGCAGATTTTTTTGGAGTCTTGGATTAAACACTCAATTCTTATGGTTTCATGTTACAGTGCCTTTATAACCTCTTTGGATCTTTTAAGATTTGATTACATGGACTTCAATGAATAGACATACATTTTCGTGAGAACTATCCTAATGTTTACATGCAGATAAACACCATACAATATGGATGCACTGACATAATCTAAAATACAGTGGGAATCCTTTATGTTACAGATGTATATTTGTTTCACATTGAATTATGATACACAGTACCGATTAAAATTAAGAAAATTACAGATTACTTAAATGCATTAAGTAAATGCTGTTGAACATATTTAATGTCAACCTGTTAATTCCAGAATTAAATAGTTAATGATACCTTACTAAAGCTGATCATAAGCTAAATGTTTGTGTTAGAAGCCGTCAATAATGTGCACTTCAGTTTCTAAAACATACTTGTGCTAAAACCATACATTACTTATGAAAATGTTAAACTGACTCACAAATACAGCACACTCTTACCGCTGTAGATTTGAAATGAGAATTAAAGAACTTTAAATGAGCAATTCCTTGTCTAAGCTTTAAATCACTCTCTTTTAATACTTTTAGTACTCAGGGCATTTAAAATTGCTTTACCGACATGATTTCAAATGCTGTAGACTAGATGAAGATAGATCCTAAAGCGAGCCTATAGAGACGTATTGAGGCTACAGGGCAGCCTCATGCTCTCTGTACAGCCTGTCCCAGCACGGTTGATCCCAAACATGCTTTCATAAGCTTTTTCCATTGTGAATTAAAGCCTCGGGATATAAGGAACTCTGACCTTTCAAATAGCTGACTATAACACTTCAGATTTGATTTTTTTTCTCATATGATAAGGCTACAGTGAAGCGTTCAATTGCCCTTTGTCAATCTTTTGTTCGTGCCTCTGCCTCCCAAAATTGTCTTTACTCTGGTTTATTGTTTCCTGAACAATAGCGCCGTACTCGGCAATGACAGTCTGTCTAAACATCGCCAAATGGTTTCAATACAATGACCAGCTCTTAAAGAGTGCTCAGACAGATATTCAGCAATTGTTTTGGGGCACTTTGGGACAATGAGAAGGCTATCAGGGTTAAGGGGAGATACCGGGAATGGAAAAAGTGGAGGCGCTTCAGGTGCGTGTGCGAGATTGAGGGAGCGAGTATGTGTGGCTGTTGAATGATGGTTGATGGTTCATTGCTGACAACTCAATGAATGCCGGAGGGAAGCCTCTCATAATGCAACATTTGAGTTGCCGCAGTATTCTCTCACGGGTTAACGGAAGAGGTGTACCGAGAACTGCCACCTTAGACCATAATGTATTCTTCACCAGTGCTCATCATATCAGCAGCAGGCAGACCTCAAGGAAATGTACTTTGTGCTCTTCACACAATGTGGGGAAAGTGCTTACTGTGACTGCACTTAACACAGAGCAATGTGGAATCCTAGATTAACCTTGCTGTGATTTGGCTAATTTGGTTGGAGTGACATTTCCCAGAGGCTACGACAGGCCTCTCTTGAGCTTTCAAATAACTCTTAACACACACAGTTCGGGAGTCAGTCGAGATTGTGGATGATAAAGAGCAAGTTTACATTTGAATATATTTCTGGCACGTAATCTGTGTCCATTAAGCCTTTAAAATGCTTCAGTTGGCGTTTATACACTCTTAAGAAAAATGGTTCTAAACAGTACCAGAAAAGGGCTTGGGTTCTTCGGCTTGTAACAATAGCAGAACCCTTTTTATAGGGTTCCATAAAGAACCATGCTTTGGAAATGCTATATTGGACCTTGATGGTGTTATAAGTAACCCTTTTGATGATAATTTATTTTCATTAATATTAGTATATTAACATATTTATATCATTATTGATTTTATTTGTATATATTATTTATAAATATTGTTTTTTTTCCTCTATCTGCTTGGTATTATAGCAAACAAGTTGGTTGATATAACAAAGGTTGATTTCTCGAAGGGATCCATTCTTTATTAAATGTCACTAAACCTTGGTAATTTCCTCTTTTGGTGTAATCAGTAAGATAAATGATGGCTCATTGTGAAGTCTCTGTTAGGAAAAAGAAAATAAATCACTGAAGTAAGGGAATTGTGGAGTGAGTTAATCACTGATAAAGATCCCTCTGGTTTTTAGCTGGAGGAAGAAATATGGTAAGTTGTATTCAATGTTTGTTAATTTTGTGAGTTTGCTTTTTACCTGGAACAGTTGTTTTGATGATGTGACGACTGCCATTGCTGCGATTTAAAACAGTTTGCCCTGAAAAGTTATACATAATTAAGCGTGTGTGTTTTTCATTTAATTACATGTAAAAGTTCAAACCTAGTGATAACTGTAAATAAATAACTTCTCAGAAACAACACTTTCCTTGGCTATTTTTTTTTTTTTCAGTTTTTGACTAACTATTTTAATTTAGATGGTTGAAGTTGTTTTTCTAACAGGGGTTTTAGCACCTTGTTAAAATTATGTATTTTTTTGGAAAATGTTTTGCTTAAAGTATGCACATGTTACTTTTATTTAAAATAAATGCCTGATGCCTAATGCAATTACATTACAGTGTTGTACAGTTTTTTTTTAAAGAATGGCTTGATTTAATAATACATTTTAGTGCCACTGTATATCCGAGCAGTATAACATTTAAACAGTATACAATTTAGATTTAAAAAAAAATAAAACATTGAAATTCAGATATAGATTTATTTAAATTAATGGAAACTAGTTCTAGGTAAAAATAACACTTCAGTTTAGTTAACTACATTTTATAGCTTAAATCTTGATGTGTGAACAATCTCTTACTATGATGCTTACTTCTTTTGCTCTGATGTCCAACTGCCTTTTCATCTTTGTATAGCCAAATATTGGATGTTTTGCAAGAATATGTTTGATACAATTTATCCTATATTACAGTCTTTGCCTCTATTCATTTGTAAAGCATTGGGAGCCAAATAGCACCTTGTCAACTCTGATACACGTCTTAGTCAGTTCCTTGATAACCCCAAAGAAAACTATTTTGTTCAATTGTTCAGTTTGTTACCTGCTATACAGATGTAATTGTTTTCATGCAACACACAGATATTCATGCAAATTACGAAAGGATGGAATAATTTGGAGTTCTTGTGTTTCTATCAGTGTTGTAGAAGCTTGTCAGAATGATATTTGTGCAAGGAACAGATCAAAATTTCAATTTATTACAGAAGTAGTGATTTCTGATTTGTGAAAGAATCTATCTTTTAAGTCCGATCCTTTCAAGGAATCAGTTAATCCAGTTTACAGAAACGATCTGAATGATTTTTTCTTTATTCAGATTGATCTGGTTCTCAAGATCAAGATCTCAGCTGTTAACAGCTGACTGGACCGCAATATCAATGAATAATAATAAAAAATCCATCTGTTTGTCATACAAAGCTCCCATATGGATTCAGAAGAGTTGCATTATAGTGCATAAAACACTACAATCCCTATTGTAATTGCATGGAAAACTGCTATTCATAAGGGTGAGTAAATAATGACCTTTAATCCCTCTAAGCTTTGTTGATGTCAGATCTTGAAGCTCTGTGATGCTTTACAAAAGACTTGGTAAAAACACACCCCTCCTAAAGCCTCTCCATCCTCCATTTTTTTGCATCGCTCTCCGTGCTTTTTTTATTCTGTGGGGGTTTTGCTGAGTCAGAGGCTTCTCATCTGTATGCCAGTGCAGGATTTACCTCTGTGTACCATGAGAAAGATTCACCTCACTGTAAAGTGGGATATAAATAGGTTTCACTGTGAGGAATATCACAATAAGGTTGGATCCTGGTCTGGGGAACCTGGGGAGGTTTTTAGTCCAGTAGAAGTGTGGCAGCCCCACGCTGTGCTATATTGTCTCTCATTACTCAAGGACCTCAAGTCATATTTGTCATATTGGCACAGTTCTGATTTCCTCACAGTATTTGACTCCATTAATATTCCTCCCTGTGTGAATAGGCTTACAGGGGAGATGCTTCCCACTGGATGTCTAGCCAACAAAGCAATTATTTGCTTTAATAAAGCTTTTTTTCTTTCAGTTTTCTGGGTGCACTTGGGTGACTTTTGAGACTCAATGGTGTTTGTCCCTTTAAGCATTTAACCATTAATTAATACATGCCTGCAGAAGAACGTTTCTGAAGCATTGTGCTTGTTTTTTTTTTCTTGTGTTCACAGCCAAGAAGTACGAAAGCGGGGAGTATTTAAATATCACAGGCATCACTCGGGATCAAGCAGGGGACTATGAGTGTGCCGCCGAAAATGACATTGCTTCACCCGACACCAAGACCGTGAGAGTAACAGTCAACTGTGAGTACCATACTACTTCTGTTTCTGTTTGTTTACTGCCAGGCAGTGTAGATTCACATGTACAATGACATTGAGTCTTTTTCCCTCTTACTGGAGATACCAGCTCTGTTCCATAACCTAGTGAGGCTGTCAACTGTCTTTTGCACCCTAACTGAAATGGGACTGTGTGACCGATGTAAAAAAAACTTTACATAGGCAGTAACTCCATGCATCATATAAATACCAGTCTTCTTGGAAAGCGCACTGAAAACGTGACTCGCAGGTGATCTAAACAGAGCACGGTGTTAGCCTGTTGCTAAGCTAAATAATTTTAAATTACACTAAACTTATCGATACTGACTGAAATATAAAGTGTTTATAATTACGTAATATATAATTCGAATGAATAATGTAATGCTATTTATTATATAGTCACACTTTAGTTAGCTAACTGTTAATTATAACTTTGGCTTCAATAAACTCTTAATTTGCTGCTTGTTAAGTTTACCTATGGGGTCAGATTAAAGGATATAATATATGGTAATGCAGAATAAGGCATTAATATGTGCTCTATAAGTACTAATAAACAGCTAATATACTAGCTAATTAGCAAATAATTAAAGTGACGATTGATCCTTAAAATAAATTGCTATCATTATTTTATATTAATATAATTATAGTAATTATAGGTAATTATCCGTAGATTACTAAAACTGAAACTAAAAACATAAAAAAAGTTAAAAATAAGCATCCTTTTTTAGCTAGTTGCCAACATTTCTAATGTTTATTTAGTTTAACTTGATGTTCTAAAATAACTAAAACTGAAATAAAACTCGAGACTAAATGGACATATAAATAATAAAGACTAAAAATACTCCAAAAATTACTAAAAATGACATAAAAACCCCACAACAAAATTTGTTATATTACTAATACACCTTTAATAGTATCTTAAGCAGGGCCGTCCTTAGCTGACATAGGGTCCGGTGCAAAGTAGGGGGCAGGGCCCACCTCTGTCCGTGCATGTCCAATTTATATATAATTATATAACATTTTACAATTTATAATCCACATTTGACATCCATCTTGTATTCAGTTTCAGTTCATCACAGTACATTCTGGAATTGTTGTCTTCACAAAGAATACATGCAGTGCTGCTTTCGAATTTGGGATTCGTAGGCTGCTCACTAGAATTTGAAACAGAATTTAAGACTTCCTTCTGTATCTCTAAGGTAGGCTGGGGTGGAAATTAGAAAAGAATTCATGGTACTGGAGTTTCTTAATATTTAACGAGAGAATTCCCTTTTTTGTCGGTGATGGGATGATTAATTTTCAGTGAGGAATGGTCTCAGTGTTATATGGAGTCTTCTATTATGCAGGTAATGAGTCTCTCAAAGTGTGAAAAGACAGTAATGAGCACTCCAAGCATTAATGAATTATACTGACTTTACCCATCATGCTCATAGTGAGGATCTGCCTGCTACCAAATACAAGGGGAAGGACACTTGACAGTTCCTCTTCCTCCTCTTTTCTCTTTTAAGTCATTTTGTCTCATCTGCGGTCACCGGGATCATTAATCTCTTTGTCTCTGTATATACCATATGCTGAATCACGGCACAGCGAGAGCACATAAATCAGATAGGCCGACACTCACACCAGAATAAATGTGGCGTTCAGACCATCAAACGCCAGCTCCCTTTACTATCATGCAAACACAGACTAATGGGCAGATAACCACTTGGAAATGTCAAGATTTGAGCGGGAATGGCTAGATGACAAGGATGAAGTCATAAGTCATATCACATCTCCTCCCCGTCGATTGTATTGACACTCTCTAATGAGGAGTGAAGCTGAGAAGATAGAGGAACGGCTCAGTGCTGAGTCTGCTGGGCCGCAATTCTGCAGCTTAATGACCATTTTCAGTGAGCAATCCATTTATTTTATAGCCCCTATTTTTGCTCTATTCTACATATGTTTGCGCTTATCGTCTTGGACGGAGGCAAGGGTCAGGGTTTGTTTGGTTAGCATGGCCCAGTTAGCTCATGCTGGTAGATGTCGTATCAACACCATCTGGGGGCATCTTTCTCCATTGGCAGCCATTCAGATCCAAGGCCATTTTAATATATTTTAAAATGTAATTTATTCATGTAGTGACAAAGCTACATTTCACTCCAGTCTTGTGTCACATGATCCTTCAGAAATTGCCTAATTTGATGATTGGCTGTTTGGTTATTATCAGTCATCAGTTAATTAGAGCTCAATTATTAATTATGATTGTTGTTGTTAATGTTGAACACAGCTTGTTCTGCTTAATATTTTTGTGGAAGCTATGGTAGATTTTTAATAAATGAACAGCATTTACTTTTTTTTAGTAAAAGTATAAATACCTTTTCTGTCACTTTTGATCAGTTTGATGCATCTTTGCCAAATAAAAGTACTAATTTCTTTATATATATATATATATATATATATATATATATATATATATATATATATATATATATATATATATTATTATATGTAATATATATATATATATTAAATAAACTTTAGAATGATATTGTGTTACAGTTTCCAAAAAAATATGGAGCAGCCCAACTAATTTTTTTTTTTTTTTTTTTTTTGATGGTAATGAGATATGTTTCTTGAGCAACAAATCAGCATATTACATTTTAAAATATATTAAAATGTAAAACAATTATTTTAAATTGAACATATTATTTAAATATTAGTGCTTTACTGTATTTTCCATCAAATAAATGCAGCTATTGTGAGCAGTATAGATAAAAAAAAAAGGCTTTATATATTGTATTTGTTATTTTATATCTTTTTTCTTTTTGGGACTGTGTTTTATGGTGCCATCCGCCAATCAGCCTTGTCATGACATTTTTTCTCTGAAGTGATTAGTCAAGTGAACACTAGCGGATGGCAGTCTCCAGGTATTATAGACCACCCTAGAACCAGAAGGTGGAGGTTCCGGTTGATTCACACTGATTTACAGTGACGGCTAATGGAACCAGTAACAGCAGATCCTGTTCCCTTCACAACATTCGGTTTCAAAGCAGGAAAAGGGATAGACATAATCCCAATGTATCAATCAAAGCACTTTTACCCACTACAGCTGGGTGAAAAATTTGCTGGAATGGAGGTGCCAATGCTTCATTTACAAGAGAAGTGTTTTCTCACCATTATGTCCCAAAATACAAGTGAGAAGGATGCAAGAGGACTACTCTGCCAGTGCCCATTGCCTTGCGCAAAATGTGAAATGTGCAGAGCTAATAGGATTTCATTCAACTACTCAACAGCCCCCCCCCAAAAAAAAAAAAAAAAAAAAAATATATATATATATATATATATATATATATATATATATATATATTAGGGGTGTAACGATACGCGTATTCGTATTGAACCGTTCGGTACGACGCTTTCGGTTCGGTACGCGGTACGCATTATGTATACCGAACGGTTCGTTGGAGTAATTAATTATATTTGAAAAAAAAAAAAAAGAGAGAGAAAGAAATATAATGATATGCGTTCAACAAGGTAGCCCAATAACCCAAACAACGTAACAGGCAACGCCCCTGACACTCCCGAAGAAGAAAAAAACACCATCTTATATGTTTATGTTAGGCTACTCAGCAGGCGCTCGCTCACTCAGTACGCGCTGAAGGCTCGTTGCAAAATAGCCAATGCGTTTAACAGACTAGAAATGAGAAGATCCTCCAATAACCAACAGGTCTGGTGTTTGGGTGCACTTTGGATTCCCTTTAAGCTATAATGGTGATGGCAAGAGAGTGGTGGATAAAAAAACAACGGTATGTCGCATCTGCAACATGACAGGGTACACCAGCGGGATTACAAAAAAAAAAAAAAACCCAGCGGGAATATATGCGTCAGTACTATCTGGGAAAAGACGAAAAAAAGGAGAAACATGCACGCAGCAAACTATCCCTGCAGCATTTAGACACCGGTATTATAGCTTACAGGGAATCCAACCCAAACACCAGACCTGTTGGTTATTTTAGGATCTTATATTTCTGGTCTGTTAAATGCATTAGACATTTTGCAACGAGCCTTCAGCGCGTGCTGAGTGAGCGAGCGCCTTACGGGCCGTTCACATATCGTGCCTAAAAACGCATGGAAAACGCTAAGCGCGTCTTTCTCCTGAGGCGTCTGTCTTTGCTAAGCAACAATGACGTGCTCTATATATATATAATATTGCTAGTGTAATGTGGTGGATAAGGTTTCATTTTATTTTTCAAGTTATATTATTCTGAGTTTGGAATGCTAATTAATTCCATACAAACAAGTTACAAATGAAGTCTTACTTGAAATCGTGTAAAAATGATGTAAAATGTAACTATTTCTGATGTGACATCCTTGACACTTTCTTTGTATGTGTCGTTTTATTAGCCTTACACGAATGCGGATAGTGTGACTCGACTCTGACATTTCAAGGGTAATCAGCGTAATTAAATACACGCTAAAATAATCCGGTTTGAAAATAATTACAGCTTTTAGGTATGTGCGGAACTGACCTTCAGGTTAATTGCAGATTATGACCACTAATTGAAATAAGCTAATTCATTTGATGAAAACTAATTCTGTGCATGTGTTTTAATGCATTTAAAGCATGTATGTGTAAGTTGTAACTTTATTACAGCCACAAGGACTTGTGCCAGTTACTACACTACTTTTGTAGCAGAAATAAAGCAGAAAGTTGTGAATAGGCCTTTTTTTTTCAGGGATTTACAACATAATAATTTCTAAATGAAGACCTACAGGTCAATGCCAGAATCTTAGTAGTTATTGTAACTGCAGACTTGAGGTAAATAAAAGCCCATTGGACCCGTGTGTGACAAACACCTTGAAACATTTACTGTTATTGATGCTACTCGTTCCCTAGTGAGTGCTAAGATAGTCTTCTGTCAGCGTTCTGTGAAAGTCATGTAGATCACTCAGCTAACTGAAATAGTGTTAACACTTTAAATGCACATTATGACCTTCAGCTTATAACCTTCATATGTAACCTCCATTCATGCAAAAAAAAAAAAAGCGATTGTATTTTTGAGGAATAAAAGCTAATTCCTAATATGCTGAATTCGGTCTCTTGTAAACAATAGCCAGATCTGGTGCACAATTCCATTGTGCTGCATTAAGAGTTGAATTGAGAATGCCTTTTAAATTCCAGAATTAGAACTGGATTAATAAGGTGAGGAACTGGAACTGTTACTTAAATATACCTCTAAATATTAAAGGTATATTTTAGTGCTGTCAAACGATTAATCGCATCCAAAATAAAAGTTTGTATTTACATAATATATGAGTGTGTACTGTGTATATTTATTATGTATATATTAATACGAATACATGCATGTATATATTTAAGAAAAATATATTTATATTTTATATATTTATATATTTATATATTTATATATAATATAATATAATGTTAATATATTAACATAGAATATAAAATATAATGATATAAATTTATAAATGTGTATACATGTAAATAATTTCAAAATATATATTGAAAGTGTGTGTATTTGTATATATACATAATAAATGAACACAGTACAAATACATATATTATGTTAAAAAAACCTTTTTATTTTGGATGGAATTAATTGCAATTAATCTTTTGACAGCAATATATATATATATATATATATATATATATATATATATAATTTTTTTTTATATTTATATGTGTGGCTCTTTAAACAATGCATTTTAGCAGAAAATGTATTTGTTATCGTCTGCCAGGACATTATCCATTAGTTTTACAACATACGATGTAGTGCAAAATTTAAAACACAGAAGGAAAGAAAAATACAGAAAATATATTCATATTTACACAGTGTACAGTATATGTATATATTTCAAATAAAAAAAAATTAAAAGTAATTTAATTTTGATTAATTCTGCATACAATTATACAATTTACCATGGCTTTGTCTCTGTAAAAGCTTGTGCATTTAAAGGGGGGGGGGGGGTGAAATGCCCGTTTTCACTCAATATCCTGTTAATCTTGAGTACCTATAGAGTAGTACTGCATCCTTCATAACTCCAAAAATCTTTATTTTTATTATATTTATAAGAGAAAGATAGTCTGTACCGATTTTTCCCGGAAAAACACGAGTGCCTAGAGGTGTGACGTGTGGGCGGAGCTAAAGAATCACGAGCCCCAGTAGGCTTTTGCGTTGAGAGCGTTTGGAAGCTGTGACACAGATCCAGAGGCTGAAATTTAACAAGAGCAGCATCAGCAAAGGCGTCTCTATGTGGTATGTAATGAAATGAAAAATGTATATATTTGTTAGCGGTTTTGGAAAATGACTAAGTTCCACTTTATGTCGTCTTTTTTTTTTCTTTTTTTTTAAGCTGTACATGTGGAAAGTGCAGTTTGATGACAACATCGCATGTTGTTTACTTGATGTGCTTACGCGCTGATAGCTAAGTTAACAACACAGCGATATTTGAAGCAGTTTTACTCACCGCCTGCGGTTCCAACGCACGATCGTGACCCTTTTTCGTTGGGACTGCATTATCCTTAAGAAATAAACGATGTGCAATCCGAAATGCAGGGAACAAACAAAAACACTTGCACATCTCCGTTGATGCTCTGTAAAAATAAACTCCATCCACTGGTCCCTTAATGCTGTTTCTCTTTTGGTAATCTGTGCAGGGTTGTCTTGCCCTGGCAACCAAAAACACACTTCTTTTGTGACTTTTCGCGGCGCTCTCGCTCTGATCAGTGAAATGTCTGTGCTGCTCAGCCTCGTTATACGGGAGCGCGCGCTCTTCCGGCAGAAGTGCCTCAGGACCCATATAAGGAAATTCCGCTCCATCTAACGTCACACAGAGCCATACTCGAAAAAAACTTTCCGAAACTTGTGACAAACCGGAAGAGGTTTTTTTGGAACAAAAATACTCCTTCAAACGTACAACTTAATTTTTGAAACTTTGTCCATGTTAAGCATGGGAATCCAACTCTTTAACAGTGTAAAAAACTCAGTATGCATGAAATAGCATTTCATCCCCCCCTTTAAATCTACACTGTTCTGATGTAAAATGAGTTGTAATGTAGCTCAATTTATCTTGTCTTTTATGACTATATGCCACAGCGTTCTTATGTTCCTTTTGGAATGTGCACCAGATGTTTAGTTTTAAGTTTCACTTCCATACAGGCGCTGCCTCTAAAGACATCAAGGAAAAGAAATATATAAATAGGACAAATTAGGTGATGTCACATCACTCACAGATGTTAGAATGTTCATGCAAAATGCAATTGGTAGAGTTTCGGAGAGGCAATATAATGCCTTTGCTTCATATGTCATTTTGTCAAGACACATTTTAAGCTAATGTGTCTTGGAACAACCACTTTGTTCTGCAAATTACATAGAAAGACATAGTCTGTTTACATTCAGAATTCACCTTCCTTCAAACCTCCCAGTGGTTTATAAAGGCATTAGTAGTCAGAGAGGGATTGATCTTATTGTGTTGCATAAGAGGTTGATTTAAGCTGCATGAATGATTAGTAAAATACTAATCTTTAATGGATGTTAATCTTGAGCTGGATAAGGTCATGTATTTTTATACATACATTTGTTTTGTACATTTTCATTGCATTAAACATTGTGTGTGTGTGTGTGTGTGTGTATATATATATATATATATACACACACATATACAGGTGGAGCGGTGTTTATGATATCAGTGATCGTGAAGTGGAGCTGGAAATGGTGAACCCGGAGTGGAGCTGGAGTGGAGTGATTATTAAATGCTCGGAGCGCGGAGTGGAAATTGTTGATGCTCTACTCTGCTGACATACTCTAGTTGAAGTAATGTTTCGGTGTTCAGGATGTGCAGACATACAGTATCCATTCATTGCAGTTAAATTGAAAACAGCAACTGAGCCTATATGCAATACATTTTTGGTAATGTGGCAAAACTTGTAATTGTCCATGTCTCGAATAGATGTGTTTACAAGGTGGTCTCCTGTTATTGTCACTAATGAGGCCAAGCGTCCACTTCTGCACACTGTGTAAACATAGTCATTGAGTAAGAGGTTATAGTGCAGCTTAAACTTCAGCTATAATTTGAGGTTATTTAAACAATCTGTGAACAATGTCGCAATTACTGTCCCTTTTTCATGCATTCTTTCCATTTTAAATTGGCTGTTCAGCCAGTTGTTGTTGGCCAAGTGTGTGTTATTGCATTTTCATGCACAAGAAAGCTGTCAGAAAGTCGTGAGTTAATTTTAGGAATTTGCATTTCGAGTCTGTTGCTAGAGTTTCACAACATGAGGACCAAAGACATGTCAGTTCTGATAAAGCATGTTGTCATTAAGCCGAGCAGCAGGATAAACTGATCAGAGGCAAAGCAGGTATGTTCAAATCACCTGTATGGAAAAAACAGAACATGGAAAATAGAGATGCTTGTGATCCAAAGCATACCAGCCTATTTGTGAGACATGGCTGTGTGCTATGCCCCAGGCATGTGTGGCTAATTCTGTCTCCCATGACTTGATGTGATTTTATATTAATGTAATGTGAGCTGTAATGAAGATGAATGGTACTAATGCAATCAATGAGTTTTTCAGAGCCCAGTAGACGAATAGTCTTGACCAACCAAGTCATTCCTTTGCTTAATCCAATTGAGCCTGCTTTTCACTCACTGAAGACAATTAAACATGTCTTTCAAATGCCCAAAACAAATTGCTGTCACTCTCTGAATGCTTGAGGATTTACTACTAAGTATGTAATAATGGGTCTTCACTTAAGGGTTTTAGTTATTGCAGTTAACTAAATCCATAAAATATGTTACTTAAAATAAAATAAATGTTCAATTAAATTAAATATATATATTTTTGTTTAAGTCTTATTGCAGCTATGCCAAAGCAACATTTCTCATTTTTATTCCACTTGATTTACTAAAATAAATAAAATAAAAAATAAAAAATAATAAAAATGTCAGAAACATTAAAATCAGTAAAAACTAAAATGAAAAGGGAAAATATAAAAATGCAAATTGTAGTAGTATATCAGTGTCACTAAAATAACACTGCACTTACGATTTTAATTTATTCTCTTTCTTTTGGTTCCCTAAATGGGCAGCTTGTGTATATTAAGGTTTGCAATTTCTACATGCATTTATGAAAATAAATACTCTCAAATTAAAGCTGGTGGTTTTCTCTTTAGTCTTTTGGTGATTGTAGACAGGTTATAAAAACATGGTCTGTGCTCCAGAGATAAACCAACAACAAAATGGCCCTATTTGTCCCTAAATGGACATCATTTTGAGATGCAGTGTAAGCATCAATGTTTTTTTTATTTTAGGTTCATGTGTAGTTTGTAACATCTCCGTATGCGTTTTCTAATATTAGCATAATACATTTGTATATATTACATTGTAATTTCTATTCTCTGCGCATTTTTTTCTCTTTTATAGCTATTATAGCCTGAGCATGATATATATTTAAAAAGTCAAGGCATCGTCAGGATTGTCCTGATTTGTATTCACCTTATTTGTGGTATTTGTGAATGCAATTAAAGACTTTACGCTGTTACTAGCTTGACATTTTACTCTAATGATTATATCCATGCACGGACACATGCATTTATGATTTGACATATTCATATCACTGAAAGAATTTTCAACTTGTACAGCTGTATTCATTGGGTATGCAGTACATTGCAGCCAACCAAGCATATGTTAAAAACATGGCCCGATTTTATGGAACATTAAGATTTATCAGAGAAGAAATGCACTGTTACTTGGCACAGACCGATAGTGACCCATCATTTCTGTTTGATTTGAAGTGTGACTGAAATTGTGGAAGGTTTCCCAGTTAGGAAATGGCAAATGTAGATTTGTGAAAATTCCTGAACTATGTAAAGCAATGAAAGGGCCTCTTTGTCTGCACGACTGGATAAGAAGGATATTGAGGAGGCCTCTAGATAGCATTCAGTAGAATTTTACTTTAGTAGAGACCTAGCATAAAAAACTAGCCAGAAGAAGTCAATCTTAACAGTTGTCCAGGGCTTACTATAGGCTTTTTAAATCAATGAATGTCATTAACTCTGTTTCAAAACCTACTGGCAACAATTGATTTCAATGGAGGCTGTTAAGATGTTGCTAAGCTAATGGCACAACTATATAATAAGCATAAAACACACATTTTGAGTAATGATCAATAATGTTTTAATTTTTATTTCATTTTTATAATGTGCTGTTTATACTGTACAAAAATTAAGTTGTAAATAAAACAGATTATTGAAAAGCCTATGTTTTACAAGGAAATATATTACATTTTTCTACTTTAAAATGTCATGTTTAATCTTGGTGTTTTTTTCCCCATCACATATTTTAGTAATTGTCCTAAATTGGATATTGGAAGCTTAAACTGTCGAAATTCATCCTGTGAAAGCCATTTGAAATCAGACATGGTCTTAAAATAGAAATTATATTTTAAATAGTTTAGCGAGCTCCTCTACAAGGTGTCAAGTATCATACAACAAAATTAATTAACCAAAACTTTTTTCTAATTTGGACAAAACACATTTAATTGAAAAGGTCTTCACAGTTTTATGTTATCTTATTCTAAAGTTCTATGTTCGACTATTTTGTGATAGAATTAATATTATGACAGACATTTATACATTTTTGACAGGAAAATGCATGAAAATAAGAAAGTAAATTACAGGAACCTACATTTTTGTGACATCAACTTCAAATTTGGAACATTACTTGTTTTATGGCAATTTTATATATATATATATATATATATATATATATATATATATATATATATATATATATATATATATATATTTGTTTGTTTATGTATTTATTTCAGTTAAGAGGTTAATTCAGTGTGTTACTTGCTTTCCTTTGTAATTAGTTTTTGTAAATGACTTTTAGTTTTCTGTGTAGTTCTCAATAGCTTTAATGTAGTTCTAGCATGCACTGGACACACATATTTCTTTGTTCTTCACTATTTGCTGTGATGTAAATGTCTGGTTTGAAACCAGAGATTAAAAGTAATGAAAGTCATCACTGATTGAGCCCCCCAAAACTGCAAACTGTGTTCCTCTGACGCACATACTAACGGAAGACCGTAATGCATTTCCATAAATGACGCTATGAATTATGCCCTTTCCATATTAAAAGGCTTCACAGACAAATAACAGCTTGTCTGGAGTGCCCATCTTCACAGCACAGTACAATATGGCTCCTATTCTTCAGCATGATAGGCTAAAAGCCAATTTGTCTATTTACATAGATTTGTGACACTGTGGTTAATGATTTCATTCAACTCAATACTTTTCTCCACAGTGCATATTCTCTGTGGGACATACTAAAGCCTGTGTTCCCTTAGCATGAGTGTTATTTATAAGGATTGGATGTGTTAGAGAAAGAACATGATGTTATTCTTGAATTTTAAATGGAAAACTTAATGAATTAATAAATCTTGGCTGCTAAACCCAGTGCTGGCGAACTGAATAGGACAATGAGGTGGAGACAGCAATTGAAGCAGTCTCTCTGTTTATAAGCTGATAAGTCATGGACTGATGAGTCCATTCCTTAATTGTGAAGAAAACTCATTTTAGCATCTGGCTGAAGAGGTGGGTTATTAATTGATCTTGTAATTAAAATAACATGTTATACTTGTTGGGAGGATAAAGGTGCAAGACTGTATAAATCATCCCTTCCTCCAAAGCGTCATGTGATAAATTAATTATTGTTGGTTGGGAGATGTGCCAGTTAGTCATTCTGTACATCCAACCGACACCAACATCAGCGAACTCTAAAGTCAGACATGCTGTGATGTTATGAAACTTATTAAGAGGAAAAATAATAAACTGGATTAGCATGCAGTTCAGTTCAACCCACTAACCTCTAGCTTTCAGTGTGATAATAGAAAATCCTATTTAACTTGATTGAACTGGGGCTCCTATTGAATTTTTTCCCTTGAAAGATCAGGTTTTACCATGCCTAGATTTATAATAATAAGAATAAAAATATCAGTCAATAGCAGTCTATTTTGAATTAGTCAACCTGCGTTTTTGTACGTGTCAAATCTGTGCATGAAAGACTAATCTCGAAGGCACCGAACCCTAGGGAACCTTGTTTGGCATAAATGGACGTATTCACCGATTTGCGAGGTGCTGTGTTCACAGGTATTCTAAAACATAATCTCTACCTTGTCATTTTAATTTGCGTTTGTGATCAAACCGCAACTGGCAAATTTGTCAAACGGTAAGCCCCGCAGCATCCATTTTTCATGCCAACTTTGCTATTTTCAGTCCCTCCCATCTGGTACGAGCTTAGAAACTCACCATTGATTTACAGTTGCACGCTTTTGTTATGAAGCCTGTAAATGACTGGGATTGTACGGCTTTCGTGGTTTTTACACCATGATTCTTGCAATAGCCTGTGCTGATGTGTGTTTGCTATAATGAGAACTCCTTAAAAGACTAATATAATTGAAACTTAGAAGCTGTCCATAGGGGTTTAATAGGTTTTTTTTTCATGATTCATTGTGTGGATTATTACATTAGCAATTGTGCTCTCTTAACACAAATATTTAAGAGTTCACCAAAACTGAATATTCTGTCATCATTGTACTGGTAGCTGAAACCTTCTTCATCAAAAAAATATTCTTTTGTGATCTGCAAAAGAAAGAGTCATTTTCTGTGATTGTTCATGATTCTTGTTTATGAAAACAAAAAAGTCTGTTATTTGGCACATCAGTTCTGAAACTTTAATTATTTCATTAGATTTTTTTTTTTTTAAAGATGCATCCAAAGACTAGCTGATACATTCATTTCCATTATGCTTTCAAAAAATATTTTGATGTTTAAAATTAGATGACTTGCATGAATTCTGTCCCTCCGGACCCTTTATCACTGCAGTATATGTGCTCAAACGATTTTAATTAATGTGAAAAGTTGTGGTTGCAGTTGTGGCTAATGCTTTGTTTTGCTCCCTGGGTAGTTCTCGCTAATGCAGCTTTATAATGAACTGGATCATCCCTCAGTGAGGACAGATGCAGTGGTTTGTTAGATAGGAGAAGTTAGCTATGTGGATATATATATCAGAGCCAGCTTCTCTTGTGCTATTAGGCAGCCTGCCAAGGCATGCCAATAGCTTACAATACAGCACAAATCTCAGTGATGAATGACACAGAAAGATACATACCATATCTCACCCTCAGCAGATTTCAGCCGCTCTCAAATCTCTTGTTTTTATTTGCAAAACACATAAGCTGAATTAACTTGAAATCCACTTGTGTAGCCTCCAATATGGAGGTGTTTTTGCAGATTTGAAGCATGTGCACACATACAACAGGCGCATAGATGTTTCTAGTAAATGCACCCTTGAATTCTCTCACGTTGGCTCTAGATGCAGATAATTTTCTGGTTCTGCCATATTATAGCATCCAAATCCATTTTAAGTAAGCTCGCACTGATTAATGGGCCAGAGAAGGTGTGAAATATTTGACTGCATCCCAACTGAAATGTCAGGTAGTGTGGCAAATGTTTGAAGTGAACGGTGCTAGAGATTCAGTTTTCTGTTAAAGGCTGAACTTGGCATCACAAATCCGAATGCTTTCATATCACCTGACACCTGATTTGAATTGCTAGAATCTTTTTTACTGCAGAAGCTGACATCTCTAAATATGCGCTTGCATGTATTTTAAATTGCTTTTGACACCTGATGTCAAGTTGTAAATGAAGAATATATTGACTTATTTGAACCATCAGCATGGAGATCTGTTTATAATTGAATTCCATTGTCATCTCGGTGCATAAACATGTTATGGAGTGTGGATCCTGTGTGTCCTGTGTCCTTTAGTCGACATCGAATTAAAATGTATCTTATTTACTTTCTTATATTTATTATACTTATATTATATTCATTTAGAATTAAATTTTGTGTCTTGTCATTCAATACAGTATATATATATATATATATTCAGCAAGGATGCATTCAATTTCAGAAGTGAAAATAAAGGCATTCACAATGTTAATTATATATTTTTGTTTTACAAAAACATTTGAAGCACCATAGCTGTTTTAAAACATTAAAAACAATAACTTGTAATTATTTATATCATGTGCCCATTTTCTAACCCCATTTGTTCCTATGTTCTCCTGTTTCACTCGTACATCAGATTACTGCAGTAAAAATGGGTTGCAAAAGGCAGTTCACTTTGATTTTCAATTCTCTGCACTCTCAGTCTTGTCTTTTCTGCACCAATATATTATAGGCTAAGCAGTCATCTGTCCTCGCCTTTGTCATCAGCAATGTGTTCCTTTAATCTCTTATTTTATGTTATCCTTATATCTTATGCTAGCCTGCTTCTGTGATGCTCAGGTTATGTAATGCTCCCTAGGCATTTTCATGAGCTGATGCCTGTACTGTAAATGCATGATCCAGCCAAAGCAGAAGATTCATCCGTTGCCACTTTTTTGGATCAGACAGACTTCTCTTCCTACATATGCCAAAACTCTGCATTCAAGCTGCGTTGATGTGTCACACTGCTATTTTCATACCTTCCCAGGAGATTTTGCAGTGAAGAAATGATGAGCAGCACAATATCACAGAACTACATTTCTCAACACAATGATTACTGTGATGAATATCCATATTGTTTAGGATTCTCTCAGCTTTGGAAAACATTTGGATTTCTAGGAGTAAAAAGAGTAATGGAAATTTCTTTAGTAGAGATATGTATTATTTAATTCAGGTGATTGGTACCTGGCATTCAGATGGTAATCTATGTAGCAATCTATCAAATACTATATCATTTTTATATAGTATATAATTTGATCTCAGTGAATGTTTCTGCTTCTAGTTCAGAAAAACAGCGAGATTTTCTTTTCCTTTCACTTACTGTTAGATGCTTTGAAATTCAAATGCTGCAAAGTACTTTTCCTGATACGAGAAATGAGAGAATCTCTCACTTCCGTGTACAACATGGGGAAGCGCATGCCTTCACAGATGTTAATGCGCTAACATTTATGTGACATAGCTGTGGAGCCAAATCATGCTTTAAAATCCTTGTTACTGTTCTCACCACAGTGGTGGAAATTTCTTTTTTCAGCCCTCAGATAACTTGAAACATTTCATTGAAGGGCTGGAGAACTTCATACCTTCAACACTGGGGTTATAGAAGAGAGTGTCAGAAATTAAATCTGGAAAAAATAGTCTGAACACAGACCTCAATAACTTGCAGGTGATTTTCAAAGAACGAGTTGCCTGGAATATAAATGTCCCCCACTCAAATTCAGACATAGCAAGTAATTTAACGCTAGCTAGAAAGACATAAGTGGATCACCTGCTTGAAGGGAGTTATTTTCAGTTTATTTATTTATTTATTTATTTTTTATATCGTGTTCAACTTAGTATTCTGTACATTCCTGCTTTATTTGTGTGTATATTAAGTAAGGTGTTATTTCTTTTATAGCCTTTTTCTATCCGTCATTTTGTATTAGAAAGCATGCCATTCTAGTAGCTTACTCGGTTTACTCCTGCTATAAGAAATAATATACAATGAAGATTTATGTATGATAAACATTTCTTTTTTTTCCCATTGAGAGAGAATTGTTGTTTCTTGACGAGCTGGAAAATAAAAATTCAGCCTGTAGTTAAAGCTCTCTCACAGACACCGCTAGAGAGATTTACACTGCATTTGTGAACATGAAAGGGTTCTCATTTTACATGCACATATTCAGAGAACCTTTCTCAGCTACCCAGCCTTTGAACAGACATTAAACAATTTATCACTGAGCAGTTCATTTCATTTCTTCAGCCCTTGGGACGAATGGTATTTCTTAGCATTTCACCCATACGATTTAAACGTGTTGACCACTCTGAATCTTGTTGCTAATTAATTTCTGCCTCATTCACATGACTGTGAATGAAAACGCTGTGTTTTAGAAGGATTTTCCCTCTCTGGCTCAGAGGGTTCGTTTATTTGAGTTAGCTTATTACATGTGTTCACTCTTTCCCTGAATCTTGTTGGTTTTTATTTTCTTTCTGTAGTTCCTCCAGCAATCCATGAGATGAGAAGTCACGGGGTCCGACCCGGTCAGATTGCCCTGCTGAGATGTGAGGCAGCAGCTGTCCCCTCTCCAGTCTTTGAGTGGTACAAGGGAGAGAAAAGGTAAAACCAAGAGTGACGCATGCTAAAAGCCTTCATTTCATTAGCTTAGCTGTACAGTGATCATTTATCATTCATTATTCATGTTAAGTGAGTTTATTTGCAATTCAGAATGCTCACCACAGAGAAGGTTAATGTCGGTCGAGGCCACTTTTTGTGGCAATTGTGCTTGTGTAAAAAAGAAAAAAGAAAATTTTTTGATCAGTAATCATATGCAGTAACTGCCTTGGTTGAATCCACTGAATAATTATAGTACAATCAAACTGTACAGCGTTTTTTGAGAATTTCGCCTAAGGTTTAATCACTGAACGTTAATCTAAAGCTGTATTACAGTCTTTAGTAGTATTAGTTTAATAGCTATGGATCTGCAGCTTATCAAATATTACAAAGTGTCTTATTAAAGAGTCTTAATTTCGAAAGATAGTGACTCTTGGCACAGCGTAAGCTCATGAAAATCACTTTTGCAACTTTGCCGTCTTTTTTAACTTTTAATTAAAGACAAGTCATACACTTCTGGTAAAAATACTCTAAATTTCTAAAAGAGCTCTGAAGCAGACTGTACCATTTGAGTCATTTGAGCAACACAAAAACATGTCTTAATTGATCAGTCTGCATTATGTAAAATGTTAAGCATTGGTTTAAACGTATTGGGCTCTATTTTAACGATCTAAGCACATGGTCTAAAGCGCACGGCGCAGGTTTACTCAGGGCATGTCCGGATCCACTTTTGCTAGTTTAACGACAGGAAAACAGGCGGCGCACCTGAGTGCATGGTCTAAACAGGTTGTGTCTATTCTCTTAATGAGTAATGGGTGTAACGTGCAATAAACCAATCAGAGTGTTATCTCCCATTCCCTTTAAGAGGCAGTCGCGCTTGTGCCATGACGGATTTGCTATTTACATGGCGAAATTTGCAATCACAAAGACAGAACGCATCTCCAGAGACAAAATAGAGCTGCTCGTGCACAAGCAAATAGGTAGCCTAATTCTGATACATGCAATGCCTATCCATTATGACATGTAGGCATTTTTATATTTATGTACACAATAATAATCTTTTAATCTTTTATTGTTTTATATTTAAAAATGTTTGTGTGCTGCTGTGCGTCCCTGTGTAATAAGCAAAGTGAACACATGTTGTGGACCCACCCAGAAGCGCATTTTCTACTAACGTGCTCTCTTAATAACAAAAATAAAACAATTTGAGCCATTGATTTTAGACCAGGTTTAAGTTAGCAACACGCTAACAATGAGCCTCAATAAACTGCTTTTTTAGACCAGCACGTCATGGGCACATAAATGGTCACATATGCATTTGCTATTTAAACAACATGGTGCAGTATGGGAAAATGATAACTGTGTCGGGCTGAAACTAGCAAAAACACTTGAGCTATGCTTTATGCCACATTGAGCCAAGTGTATGATAGGGCCCATTATGTGTTTTGGGGAGGGGTGAAATACATTTTTAGGACTCAAATAGTGGTAAAATGTCCCTTTCTAGAAGGAAAGACTAGTGTTTGCAAGGCAAGAAAGAGTTTTAGGGCTTCTTCGGTTGTGTGGAAATTAAATGTCAAATAAGATCCATCCTTAACTCTTCCATTGTCATGGCA
Organism: Carassius gibelio; assembly: GCF_023724105.1. Classification (NCBI taxonomy): domain Eukaryota; kingdom Metazoa; phylum Chordata; class Actinopteri; order Cypriniformes; family Cyprinidae; genus Carassius; species Carassius gibelio. The sequence continues at coordinate 10,608,554 of NC_068401.1, read as the reverse complement.
CTCAGTACGCTTCCAGTTTCCTGTCAGCTGTGTACAAGTATCAGCACATAATGTGGCTTTCACTCTTTGCAGTGTAAAGTTGGCTACAGATGGTTAAGTAGATGTAAGAGAGATAAGACCAATCACAATTCAATAAGCAAATGAATTCGAGAAAGAATGCCAATATGCAAATATCCATCACTGTCAACACAATAAAAAACACTGGCTCACTGCTGGTTCTTCCAATTTTTTGACAACGTTTCGACCCCTTTCTGAGGATTGTCAGTGTTTTTTGATTTTTAGGGTATTTTGTTATTTTCTGTGAACATTCATTTGTGGCTGTGCATCAGAATTTTTTTTTATTCTAGATGTGTATATTTTATTTTTAGGTTTCTACTTTTCCAATGCCAAAACTTTTTTCACTATGTCAGTGGGGGATTTTCTGAATTTATTTGAAAAATGTAATTGAAATTTAAAAAAGTTTTATAAAAACGTTAAATATAGAGCACATGCAAGACTGACATAGGCTGACACCTAAGCATTAGAATAAATAGAAACTGATAACAGGATTTGATTATGTTTAATGCTGTCACTCACATTTTTGAACCAAGACTTTATAGTGCATGATCCAAACTTAAATTTTTATCATTCATGGATGAAAACATTTTGTAACATGATATTGATGTACCATTTACATGGTAATGCTATGTCTGAATTTAAAATGGGTTTTAAAGGATGAATTTTGAGATTTTAAGTTTTCAGTTGATATATAATTTCTGATGATTTCTAAAATGTGATAGAGAAAAAAGTTTTTTTTTTTTTTTTTTTTTTTAACAAAGGTCAGAACTGTTATAATGTACATTTTTGGGGGTGCGCTCTTTTCATAAATCAATCTATTACTTTTCCTACATAATTTTTAACAAAAAACATTGGTAAAATATATATTTGGGAGTCTTAGACCTTTCCAACGATATATAGTTTGTCAAGATTGGATTAGATTTGTTTGTAATATAGTGAAGTAAATGTAGGCGTCCCTTATTCGGGACGGGGTGACAGTCAAATTAATGAAATGTTATGGAATGTGATCAAATAAGAAAATAAATCAGAAGTCTGCTTCAAAATGCACCATTTTTATACAGTTCCATTAAAGTTGAAATAGTACAAACCTGTGAATGTTAAGAGGATCTGTCTTACTATCTTAACCCTGCATTTTAATTGTATGTTTATATAACTTCGTCACTAGTAAAGAGCATTCTTAGTCTTCGCACCAGTCAGCATTGACTCAAGTGGTGGTTCTTGAATTTAAATACCAAATTACTGCATTACCCATCATTTACCCACTCTTGCTGAGTACGATCTGAATCAGCAGTTCACACTGTGCTAATTGTAATTATAGGCTTCACTCAATTTATTCAAATTGCAAAGGAGGCTTATTGGCATTGGGTCTGTACTCTGCTTAATCTAAGGCTTTACATTGGGCATTGTTGCTAAACTGTCTGTTTTACTGTATTTGTCTGAATGTGCCGACTCAATGCTGAACTAACAGCAGGGAACAATAGTGAAACAGAAACCAGCAGGAATGATAAAGAATCATGAACAAGTTTTGTTTTTAAAAAAGAAAATAGTCATGAAAAAATATAATTATGTATTTCTTGAGCTAAACATATATCAATTATATGAAAATCTAAAGCTAGCTGGGTTTCCAAATTAGATAATTTTTCAATAGAAAGCACTTGTTAAATTGCGTTTTTCAAAACCATTGTTCTGTTTTCTAGTTGCTTGCTAATAATAACAGAGGCTGAACAGAATGTTATAATGTATAAGCAAGGTGATTCTGAATAGATTATGGAAATATTTTATGTATAATGGCCTATAACACTCTGATACAATGGTAGCAGTGGTTTTGTTTTGTTTTAAGAAAAGTTTTTGTTCTTATTTAAGCAAATGTCAGCAGGAGACAAGCTACTTGAGAGTTAGGGGACAAAAGGTCAGCACATTGCTTCACCTGTGAGAGTAACACAGATGACCCAAGTCAGGACTTGAGAGCAACTGCAGCTGAACTTTTGACCTTGACAAAGCTACAAGCCATGTGCAAATTTTTCTGCTTCTGATTTCCCCTTTGGTTATTCCCTCAGGACCAGGGACAACTGTAATTTTTTACATTTCCCTTCATAACTCACATGCTGCCATATATCTACCTGCCATCTTTTGGTGTAAGAAACATTAATATATGTCTAAAACAGCTTGTACCATTCTAAGATGAAGAAAGAAATCAGTGACTGACTTTTCAGCAGCAATTACTCCAGTTTTAAGTGTCACATGATCCTTCAAATATCATACAAATATGTTTATTTGGTGCTCAGGAAACATTTTTTTTATTATTATTATTGATGTCGAAGATTTAGTGAAGACATTGAAATATTTTTTTCACAATTTTTGATAAATCTTTTGTAACCATGTAAAAGTCTTTGCTGTACTTAAAAAAAAAATATTCAGACATTTGAAAAATATTCAGTTTTGCACCTTTCAATCATTTTTTCCGGTTTACGTCAATAGTGTGACCAAATTAATTTTTTAAAAGTAGTAGTATTCTATGTAGCCTCTCTGCATGTATAAATGAGAAGTGCTGCTAAAAAATTCTTTTTGATGTATGGATTTACAGCATGCCATACTGCAGCAGGTGTCACTGCTTGACGTGTCATGTCAACTCATGATCCTATTTTCAGGATTAACATGGGCCAAGGAATAGACATCAAGAACCTCAGCTCCAGATCAGTTCTCACAGTCAAGAACATGACACAGGATCGCTATGGCAACTACACCTGTGTGGCCGTCAACAGGTTGGGAACAGCCAACGCCAGTGTGCCTCTGATTCGTAAGTAACAAGCATTACTCTTCCCTGGCTAACTTGTGTTGTGCTGGTACAGTAGTTGCTTTTTCCCATATGCTCTTACAGTCGTCACAGAGCTCCTCGGAGAAAACGCAGTGTTTTCCCCCATCTTCGATGCATATGTTGCAGAGGAAATGAGAGAAGATGTTACTCAAATAGGTCATTGTTTTGGAGCCTGAAGTTTTCTGTGAAGCATTTTCAAAGAGCTCTTAAAATGAGATGCAATTTCTTTGAGCAGTCTGTTTGAAGTGTTTAGTGTTTTTCTGATTCACTGGCCGCTCAGTCAATAATAAAAGTAAGTGGGCCAACAAGATAAACAAATGACAACAACGGAAAAAAAAAAACACATGAACAACAAAATAGTGATAGTCTTATAAGTGGCAGATGGAAAAGTTGAGTCCCCTGCTTATAAATGAAGCATATCAAAGGCCCAGCTGAGATGAAAAATTCCAGTATCTTTCACGTTCTACTGAAGACCGACAGTCTGTGATGCGAGAAACCCAGAATAGACCAGAAAGCTGCATCTTCTCCTCCCACCAGAGTTCCTCCGTACCTCTTATTTTCCTCATCGCTAATGAAAAGGAAACCTACCCTACTGTGCTCCTAATGAGAAATGGCAAGCAATTCCTCCACAACACACACATCTCTACATCTGTAGAGACTGCGAATGCAAATGCTGGTCATTGTTGCCTGGGACTAAATTGCTGTTATAATATTGGTCAATAAGTATTGATGAAGCAAAGGTGGATTCAGGGACACATTAATATTTAATGGAGGACCTCAACCTCAGAGACAAGGTGTGGAGTACTAATCAAATTGCAGTGTTTGATTTTCTCCTCAACATGGAGAAACCTATCATTTCGCTCTATTTTTAGCCCGCATATGATTTCCGCTCTCATATTTTATACCTTGTATTGATTGAAAGTGTTTCTTAGATTATTCCCACACATTTGTTTTGTTGACTCTTCATCCCAGACATACAGTATCCCTGGTCAAATGCGGTAGACGCAGAATTAAGTACTTTCCCCTTATGGAACCAACCTGGGTCATTTATTGTACTGTACGTCCGCCAACATCAAGGTGATTGAGTGCTTTTGGCGTCTACAAAGGCTATTTAGCATAGTGAAATGCTGTTTAATGGCATGAGCTTCCATTAAAGGTCTTCTGTGGAAAGGTTGAATGTAAGCGGGGGGAAAAGCCATTATTCTATAGTTGAATGTCAAGATTCAGTGTTTTTGGACAAAAGTTTAATTATTGTATTTTTTTTATTAAAACACAAAACCAAGAATTTGGTCATCATTTATTCATCTCATGTCGTTTCAAACTTGTATGCATTTTTCTTTATTCTGTGGAACACAAGATATTTTGTAAAAGCGTCCAACTCTAGTGTTGGATCCAATGTTGTTTTGGACCCCACTAACTTTCTTTGTACAAAACGCCTTAATGTGCTTTAGAATGTCTTCTTTTGTGCTCCACTGAAGAAAAATATTTTGAACAATATGAGGATTGGTAAATATTGACAGAATTTTCAAATTTTTGGTAAGCTATGCCCAAAATGAACCCTCAAAATGGGGGGTTAATGTTGTTATCCACACTGGCCCAGTATTACCTCTAAAAGAGAGCTGGTGCATGAGTCTAAACTCCATTAGGTCCTCATTGGCTCTAATATTTTATTCCTCATTGTTTTATGCTTCGCATAAAGTACATTTCTGAATGTATTTTTTAACAGCAGAATTAAAATGTTAACTGACGTTATGCTTAAGAGATTAAAGTTTCATTAAGAAAAAGTGCACTTTCATGAAACGTTGGCGTTGGCATGCACTCTTGCTAATGACGTTACAGTTAGATACACTCAGAGATCGAACCAGATGTTTAAAAGTGCATTATTTAAGCCTTACCAATTGCCAAATGACCTAAATATAACTAATGGCCTTGGTTGCAATAGTCAAAGACAGATTCAGATAAAAATAAAAAATGCATGTCAAAGCAACACTCTCAGTCAGTCTTTGTTTTCCTCAATGCCTCAATGGGAATTCATTAGTGTGAAAGATATGAACTCTCAAGAATGAATTTAGCACTACTAGTAAATGATTGTGTAACTTGGAAAAACAACCACAAATTCCTCAGGATCATACAATGCTGTCACAATATTGTAGCTGTACTGTATTTCATTTGATATATTTTCTTCAGCGAGCACCCATTTCCAAACGTGACAAACAGTTTTGTGAGGTAACGAATGTCCGGCAGTTAGTGTGTTTCCTTTGTTTAATTTCTAAAACCTTCCTGACCATTGTCTGTGAACACCAGTTCACTGAACAGGCTCCTTTTGAAGACAAAAATATGCAGGCATTTGGCAAAGGTGATAAATTTAACAAATGGATGTTTTTTTAAGTCCTTTTAATGTTGAGAAAAATGTAGAAAAAAATAGGGGATGTGTTGCACATGTGGTACAAATCAGATTGACTTGACATTTACGTGGCTCTTTCTCCATTACTCACTGTCATTACATTTGATTGGACTTTTGGCCCTGTTAGCACATGACATTAAAGGGTCATGAAACCCCCCTCTTTCAGCTCAAGTCTAGCTCACAATCTTTTTGAAAAATGCAACTGAAATGGGCGTGGTGGCTGTGAGAAGGCGGGAGGGGAGTGGGTGTGGTACGGCAGGAGAGAGGAGAGGAGAGGGGAGGGAGGAAACTCTCATCGCCAGCATATCGACTGTCACTAAAAATAAGTGGTAAAACGTGAGGAAATACTAATAAAAAAAATAAAAAAAACTGGAAAAGTTAAAATCTAATTAAATACACTGACACTTTATTTTTGTCTTTTCAAGAGTTACTGAATGCCCTGCTACATATATCCTACAGTAATCGTAATTCTATTTAAAACATATTAATGTACATGAGTAATTACAGTCATTATAAAATATAAAGTTGTTTATATACACACTATGAATGCATATATTTGAAAAAAAAAATAACGCTTAAAAAAAAACATTGCGTACATAGCATAGATCTACGCGCCCGCTGAACCCCAAATAAAGATGGACAGTGACATAGAAATTTGCAGTGGCAGCAGTACGCAGGGCTCTGTGGAGGTGGAGGACTTCTCTCCTCCTGATTCCCAAGGGCTAAATGGAGATATACTAGATGGCAGTGCAGGTCCTCTGCCCTATCAATTTGAGCCAATAGCCCCAGCCGTGACTGTGGACGAAAACATGGACGAACCGGAGGCTGTGCGGATGGGAGAAGTGTCAGAATGGTAGCTAGCTGATAGCTAACTAATCAGAGAAGACTAAAAACTCTTCTGCAGGCACTAGACCTGAAAATAGCGTTTTCATTCATAAACGTATAATTTTGCAACAGGTGTACTTGTGGTCACTGTACCAGGCTGTCTCCAAGAGAAAACTTGTGCTGTAGAGAGGTGGCACAGGTAAACGCAACTTGACACTCAATTCACTGTATTGCAATTCAGTATGTCAGTCAAAATAGGCGTTTTATCATATGTAGGTTTTGGGCATGTTTCCATTACACACACACATATATATATATATATATATATATATATACACACACACACACATACGTGTGTGTGTGTGTATATATATATACATATACATATAATACACCTTTTATTTTATTATTACTTTTAATTCCTAACATGTAGGTGATGCACAGATGTGAGCAGGTTGGTGGGGCAGCATGCATAACTGCTCATCCAGGTTTTGAACCTGTCGCCCTAAACACATTTGTTTTGCAAGCTGTTTATGGCACATATCGCCAGCTCTATGGTGACATGGAGAACACAGTCCTCAATAGGTTAGTAACATTCTTACCTGGTGTTAACTAAACATATCATTTCAGATTAACATACATTTACAGTACAGGTAGCATTTTAGTATTTTATGTAATGATCCATAACAAGTTAAACTAAAGTTTCAATCTCAGTTGCTACAGACACCTGGCCTATAGGAATTTTGTCCGGTGGTGCTGGGGGTACCTTGGCCGACACATTAGGGTGGTGATTCCTTCGTGTGCTGTTACCCGCATCAGAGAGCAGTTCCCTGACAACACTGGAACCTATTCAGGTTTTCAACCCCCTCCCCTTGACTAAAATAAAGAACTTATCATTTCAATTTTTCCATGTAATTTGTTTATTTACTTTCGATCACAGACAGACAGAAGGTGGTCTAAATCGTGACGTGTGTTGTGCAACAGCTTCACTCTTTTCAGGTCTTTGAAACTGTGTGCAGAGGTGGTCAGGAACTTGCAGTCCTTTTAGAGATTCCTGAAACAGTTGTGGCTGCTCCAACACACTTTCAAAAAGCAGATCCTGCAATCTGTCAACATATTCTGCAGAACATTATAAAAAGAATTAGTACATTACAAATAGATAGATAGACAAAGACAGATAGACAGACAGATAGATACATAAATATAGATAGACAGACAGATAGACAGACAGACATATACATATATAGATAGATAGATAGACAAAGACAGACAGATAGATAGATATAGATATACAAAGACCGATAGACAGATAGATACATAAATATAGATAGACAAAGATAGACAGACAGATAGATAGACAAAGACAGATAGACACAAAGACAGACAGACAGACAGACAGACAGACAGACAGATAGATAGATAGATTGATAGATAGATAGATAATACCAAATGTGGGATTTCTTTTCAGAAGTCGTACTGTGTACTCTCCTCTTCTGTAGCGTGGATACTGCATATGCCATCGGAGCTCCCCTGCAGCTGTTGTTGCTTGTGGTCTTCCGCTATTTTCATTGTAGTGCATGGCTGCAAGTTGAGTCCTAAAAAGTAGGATCTGAAACATTAGGCCGGTGACACACTGACTGCGTGGCGTGAGCATGGCATTTCTGTTGTGTGTCAGCTGCGTGGCGTTTGCGAGGTGTTTTCCATGTCTTTACACACCAGAAGCGTGTCTGACCGCTGCTGCTGCTAGGTGACATATGATGAGCCTCAATGGTGATATATTTGAAATATGGGGAGAGAGTTGTGGAAGGCCTATACTTCATATTAAACATAAATATATAGCAGCAAAGACATCGTCGGCAGTGTTGACGTCAAAATAGGCTATTGAATATTTTGTTCTGTACTGACAGGTGCAGTATTTGAAAACCGATAATATTGTTTTTACATTAGGCTACATTTATATTTTTGTTTGTCAAAACCTAGAGACTTTCAAACATCAAAATTACATGTATTAATATGTATTCGAGTCAAAATGACATATAAACATCTTTTCCTATTCAGGTTTGCATGGAAACGCTTCCAAGACGCTTGTATGTTGCTTGAAAAATAGGCATCGGTTCCATTTCTAGCATGCACACGTTTTCCGAGACGTTTTCCTGAGACCCGAATCACGCAGGCAGTGTGCAAGCTCTAACCTGTTAACATGGGAGCCAAAATAAAAACGGACATGCCACGCATCCAGTGTGTCACCGGCCTTAGATCAGGTAGTGCATGAACAGTTAAGATGCAGAGATGTGTTTAGAAAAAAAGTAAACTGTAAGAAAATTTTTAATGCAATTAAACTTAATTTGAATTAAAACCAGAACATACCGGCACAACATCCCCACAAAAGAGAATGCCACGCTCTTTGGTGCAAACTTGAGGATCAGACTGTGATATGACTCCAGTCCTGATGTCTGGAAGTCAGAACTTAGGTTCTCTAGGTCTTTCAGCAACTTGGGTGCCAAGATGACCTGAGTGAGCTTTTCACATGCAGCAGTACCTAATTATAAAATAAAGTAAAAACATAAAATATATTGATAAATCACTAGTTTAGACATTATACAAAATGTAATGAATTAAACTACAATAAATGTTAAAGGTTATTTACTTGGTTTAAGCCACTGTCTTGCCTGGTCACCAACAAGAGGAGGATGCTGGCATCTTTGGAATTCACCTTCATGCTCATGGATATCTTGTACATGGTTAACAACAGATCTCCATTTTGCAACAATTTCCTTTCCTGATGATGATGAGGCTCCACACCAGTAAAGGTGATTCACGATGCTTTTTTTCCAGGGGCCAACCTCTTTGCAGCTTCTTTGCTTTGCAAGCTCATCAATTTTCTTGCCAACACCTAGAGTATGCAAAAGCATTAATACGATATGATAGACACAACAACACATACATAACATATAATTATGAATCCTTGTTTTTATAGATATGGCTATTATTAGAACTACTAAATTATTAACCTTTTGCCATGTGCCATGCATCATATCTGTGCAAAATGCTTGGTCTACTCTCTCTGAGGAACTTCATCACACCAGGATGTCTATCAGTGACAATCTTTCGCACAGTTACTCCTCTCTGCTCTAGCTCTCTCAGGCTTCTTTCTAAACCTTCCTTCTCCATACGCTGACTGTTGCCGACTTCATTGCTCTGAAAAATCATATCAACCTTCTTCAAAAAACTTTAAGCATGATTGTGTTCAAAGACAAATGTATGATCTGCTTTCCACTCATTCAATGCTAATAAACAAATCACTACAACCTTACCTGAATGAGCTGAATTTCCATGATCTTGTTTGCTCTGAGGTCCATCAGCGAGTATGTTCCATACTTTGCACTGTGTCCTAAACAATGTCATATTAGCATGTACATTTTTAGTGCTTGAAATAAACTCTGTAGTAGTAATTTATAACAGCACATTTTTATAGCTAACTGAAATGGCATATTATCAACATAACTGCACATACCAGGTGAGTCAGCACGCATGTCCCCACCCAGAACTACATTCCTTCCTTTGAGTGCTTCTGCAATCACAGTATTTTGATGCTGTTTCCACTGCCAATTGATTGTTGGGAATAGGAATGTCCTTTGGTGTTTCAGGTATGTAGTGTGGCAAATCCCCTGAATGTTGAATGCCTGCATAAACTGACCCAAAAGAAAAACAGTTAAATATACAAGTTAAAACTGTAAAAAATGATTATTATACAAATCCCACATATTTTGGAGAGAAAAAATAAATCTTACCTTGGTGACTTGCAAGAAGGATGAGCCACTAAAGAGCACAGCAGCAGCAAGCTGCAGATTCCCAGCTGGTATGTTCTTGACATACGGTTGGCTGGCCCACTGTTTGTGATGTTCACAATGAACACAGGTCTGGTCCACATGTAGAACTGTACCCACTGTTCTGCTCTTTATTGCACAGTGTCTCGAGCAGGCAGGGCAATTCTTGAACAGGTCCATGAGGTTTTCCTCATAAACAATGAATTTCCTCATTATATGGGGTGGTGTTGCAATTACAGTGCTACAACAAACAGCAATATAAATAAACATTATTAATAATAATTAAATATGAATGTCTGATGAATAGAAGTACATAAAAAAAAACATGACCAGTCTATGAGTACCTCTCATTATAGATGCTGCTGTCAGTCATTCCTGGTTGGAAACTACAATCAGAATCCTCAGCCTCTCTTCTGGGTCTTTTCAAAGGGGTAGAGGTTGCAAGAGGACCTTTTTCTAGTGGTATGAATGGTGTGGAAGTGTTGCAACCAACATGCCTTTTCTGTTGCTTCACCTGAGTGCCTATTACATTAGATATTTCTAAATGAAATAAATACATTGTGCCTAATACACTTAAATAAAAAAACTCTGAAACTATTAACGATTTTTGATGTTTAATACTGTAAAGTGTGCAACATACTCTTGCTCCTTCGTTCAGGTTTCCAGCGATGTTGCGTTGACATATGCTTCATGTCGGGATGGGTTTGACATGCAGCATCTTTTTTGGCGGGCTGTTCGGTCTGACACGCCATCTCGCAACACAGTTTAGGCTGACAATACAAACATATTAATTTCCAAAGACTTCCCAAACATATTTAAATATATTACATATTTAATTACACGAATTAAGCATACAATTGAGGTACTATCGAAATATCAAATATTTTAATAACGAGCGCTTATTTAACAAAAGGCAAGTAAAACGAATAGGTTTAAATTTTAGACACACACATACCTCTGAAAGTATAGAAAAGTCCTCGGGACTTGGCACCGCATCAATCGCGAGACGCAACTTGCATTGGTAGTCAACAAGGCCAAAGTCCACCATTCTCCAATTCTCGAAGCTCTCTCTCGAAAAATGTTTGCTGCACACATATAATCTGGATGTGTCCGTGGTTGATGGCCAACCAACCGCCCGCAGCCAGAGTCTAGCCCTGGCAGCATCGCGGGGAAACATATGCAACCCATTTGAACTTTTGCACCACGAAAACAAACACTTGCGTCCCATGATCGCCTCACTCATCTACTGCGCGATATCACAGCTTGCTTGACAAGTCTGTCGTTGGGAAGATCCACGTGGTGTCATGAATAATTAAGAGAGTGTCTTCTCATTGGATAAAAAACTCAGTCTCATTAATAATTATGAGACACCGATGAGTCATCAAAGTACTATCGTGCTCTGCCACGTCACAGCCTGTGACGTGGACAGGATGAAGATTTTAAACCCGGAAGACGAAAATAGCGTATAAAAACTAAAATTTAACCATTTCCCCCCTACTATTAAATCTAACAGATGCTAACATTGTCTTCAGTGGTGTTCAACACACATACCTCTGTTAAAATCTCAGAAATTTTGGTTTAGGGTTTCATGACTCTTTAAGGTGCATTTTCAGTGATCGGATCGCAATCGGATAGCTTTAAACCACAGAGCACATTGTGATCGGATCATTGAAACCACATTCAAATATGGTTAGGGACAGTTGTTTGAGGTTGTTTTTAATATAACAATATCTTATCTCAAGAACTTCAGTGGCAAAAGCTCATTTTTGGCTTACCAGGCACCTGCGTTGTGGTTTGCTGTCTTTTTTATTTCTGTTTTACACTGTGGTTTTAGGATCTGGTCACCCAATTTAATGAACAATATCTCATGAATTGTTCCACTGCACTACACTCTCATTTCTCTCCTCAAATCCTCACTCTCGTCTCTCTCCCGGTCTGTTTTTTTTTTCTTCGCGTGGGCGCTTTAAAACTTTATTTTCCACCCTTTTCTTCACTTCTAATCCCTATTAGCATCCTTTACTGTGGGAATGTTTCTAAAGCAGCCAAACGCAATAGACCAAATGGCTTATTTTAATTTGCGAGCATTTTGAATTATCCGTGTTTTACAAATTCAGTGAGCAATGGAAATTTTTTGGTTAATGCAACCTCTGATGTAAACTCCAAGTGTAAAGGGGGTCAACTTGTCCATTATTATCTTATCTTTGAATTTGATGTTAGCTTTGCTTTGTTTTCAGATTATTGCTCTAAGTGTGCATGTGAGGATTTTCACGTTATGCATATTGCTAATTGCAATATATTTCTATATAGAAACTGTTAAATCTAAATGTGTTAAGACCCTATCTCTTTTTATGTCTTGCATAGCATAAGTTTGTATGTGTGAGGGGATAAATGTATCTCGCACATTGTACCAAAGTGCATTGTGAACCTGCTGTTTTCAGTATATTGCGTGTTTTCCTGTCTGAGATTTTCTGCAACTCTTTCTTCTACATTTTGCTGTCCTGACTGTAAGGCTCAATGCTGACGAGCAAAGATTTTGTTGTCCTTAATTGGCAGATTTTGTCTGCTCTGTAATCCAAGCTATCTTTCCCCCCTTATTTTTGCTTATAGCACAGTGTAGGCTTTGGCGAATAATCTCCTCCAACCTGTCATTGGAGTATGACTAAAACAGACTAGAAACACTCATAGCCCGAAGAAGCTTTCAGCCTCCCTTGATAAAGCCTCCACATCTTCTGCAGGCACCAGCTAATGGAAGCCTTGTTCATTTGTTATGCCTATCAATCATAACCTCAGTGTCATCTTTTCATATCTTGCCTTTTCTTCTTGTCCTGGTTTTTCTTTACCGCTCTTACTGAGTATTGCCGGATGTTGTTGTCGTGGTTACCATACTGTGACCCTGTCTGAGTCACGGGGTGGAAGCATATAAGAAGGGATGAAATGGAAGGTGAACTAGAACAGAAGATATGATGTCAATTTATTCTCATGAATATAGTTTTTCTTCAGGCTGGGAAACTCATGCATTCATCTTGCCGTTCAGCCAGCCCTCCTGATCCTATTCTTATTTCTCCATCAATCATATATCGGGTTGCCTTCCCCCCAAGCAACTCTACTTGCACTGTAAAGAACTGTCAAATACAGACTGTGCACAATTTATGCTGATACATTAAAGTGCTGTGTTAAGTGCACATGGATTATGAATCTGATTGGCTGGTACATGCACTATGATTTTCCAGTTTTTCCAAACGCTATTCAAACAGACTTCCAGATTTTAAAAAAATGTTGTCTTGTATAGCAATGTAAATTCTGGTTTACATTGCAACTAATCTGGAGAACAGCCAATAAAGATGTACGACTGGCATTTAAAGAGACTAACCATGTTCTGTTTCTTTCGGCGTTCAACACTGTTTGTGTCAGTCTTCATAATAGCTAAAAAAAAAAAAAATGTTTTAATCTATAAATGGATGTTATTGATGCAATCAGCCTAGCTAAATATAATAAGCAATGTTTATTTCACAGACAAGCCTAAATACAGTACAGTTATATTCGTGGATATCAAGTTTACTTGCTTGTAAGTGCCTCAAACAAAACTCTGGAATATCTTTCAAATTTGATGCCAGTGACTTTGAAAACTTCTGCAAATCTGGTGATTTGATCTTACTGAAAAGCGCTTATTGTATCAGCTGTGTAAACTCGACTTTGTGCCCTTAGTCCCAAAAGCGGCATAAAACCAGCCAATCAGATTAGAGCTTGCCAGACTGAAAAAGTGCTTTCCAGCTTTTTGTGCTTATGCATCAGACAGTCCAAGTGGTCTGTGGACGTGCCGTGCCATCTGAGCCTGAGATTGTGAATGCTATTACATTAACCCATTTCATTTCTGTTCTTTTGATGCGCATGCTATATGAGAGATTGTTATTATAATGCATTTTCTTGTTGAGGTTGCATTTTGTTGTCTTCATTTGCAGTGGTTTTGAAGCTCTAATGAAATTCAGTCCAGCACTGAAAAGGACAGCCGAACAGATGGACTGACATTTATCTTTCTCATTGACTTTTATCTTGTATTACAACAGTCATCATTTTGACATCTTAAAGGGTGCTGCCTCGCCATTTGTGCATTGAATGTGCAGCGAGCAGGTCCTTGAAAAATAAGGTGTTTGTGATGCAAAGAGTCTGTTTTGGCTATAAAACACCTCCTGTCCAGTCATTAATGGAGACAGCGGTTAAAACCGCCTGAAGATATAAGCAATCCTTGCGATGCCTCTGACCATGCATGAAAGATAGAAGGTTTAGCCGTTCAAGGATGCAGCATTGTTTTTCTTCATCAGTACTGTGCATTATGCTTCTGAAGATTAGAGAAAATTAGCCCCTTCAAATAATTCATTTTGACCTTCAAGTTTTAAAATCCATCTTTAAGAGGTTGGCGTAAAATAAATGAATTCAAGCACAGCTTGTAGTTTCGTTGTTTAATTCTCAGTCTCAGAGTGGTCTAACAATGCACATCAGATAGCACTCCACTCGAATCTTGGCAATTTAAGTCCCTGTGAATTGTATAGAAGATGGATGTTAATTTCTTTGGAAAAAGAAAATGGGAAAAATTAGATGTTATTATAAAATGAAATGCAATTCCTCCCACCATGATGATTTTTGTTTTCTTGCAAGTGAGAACAGAGGTCCTGCAGTGTACACATCAATCTGCTTTTACATGGATGCAATGCAGGCTACTGCTCTATACAGTACCTGAATATTACACGTCATGCAATACTGTAATATAAAGACTGAGAGCTCCACATGGAAATAAATTGCACAAATCACATTGTGGTGGTCATCTGATATTAACCGAGGGAGAAGAAACCTTCTTAGAGCTGCATGAAGATCATCGAAAAACTATGACTATGATGCATGATCTTTGTTTCAGAAGAACCATAGTTTTAGCAGAATTTAGATTCTCAACTAAAATTGCAATGTAGGCCAAATTTGGTGAGAATGAGAAACATAATTGTTTATAAATAAAAACTCTGAAAGGAAGCCAAGGATTTGTATCCATCCTAAAGTATCATTACTAAAGATGTATTTTTACGGAAATAATTAAGTTCTTGATTTTATTTATTTTTGCCTGAACGTATATATATATATATATATATATATATATATATATATATATATATATATATATATATATATATATATATATATATATAACTATATATATATATATAATGTTGAACATTAAGTAAAGTAAATAAGATAAACTAGTGAAAGTTTGTTTGATTTCTGAAATTTCACTGGCCAAAAGTACCTATGCAAACCAAGAATATATGCATCTATGTACATTTGTAAATAAATATGAGAATGTTTTATTATTATTATTATTAAATCTGTAAAAAATCTTTTAGTTTTGTTTTCTCCTCCTTCACTAAATTTGCTTTTATACCCTTTCTCTGATTTACAGAGAAATGTCAGTTTATTCCCAAAGCGTGCGCTGCTGTCAGTGGTGATGATTGCTCCAGGTTGCATGTCTGTGCGCTTAGCATGAACGCCAGCTGAAAGCTGCAACACACATCGTCTGTGTTTTGGCTTCACACACACACATAGTCTCAACCCTGCCCCTGAACCTGCGCACAGTAATGATGCGAACTGTCTCTAGGCGCTGTGATTTCAACTCCAGGGCTCTCAATCTAGCAAAGGCCTTACCAGAGAGAAGCCTCTGTTGAGGTCATTACACCCCTTAATCACAAAGTCACTCTTACTGTACGGAGTCACTGAAATGTTGATTTGAACAATAAAAGAAAAAACACAGATCCTGACTATTTTCTTGTTCAGTTCATCTCTACTGTCACAACAGATTTTGAAAGGGAAGGATAATACTTTTTACAAATGTCCAGATGGTTTGATTGTGACCTGAGTTCTTTATTTATTTATTTATTTTTTTTAAAGACCAGCATCAGTCATGCAACCACTTGTATGTTTTCATAGTAATATGTGGTTAATAAAATTTGATGAAGTTGGGCAGAAGTACATCTACATTTTGTTTAAAAGAAAACAAAGGAAAGACCTTTTTTAATAAAGCATTTGACAAAAGGAAGTTTGGTTAGTTTTAAATTATAGATAATAGATAAAAATGAGTTCAAAATTAAGATGCAGTAGGATATTTCCTGGTGATATAAAGGGATACTTTCAAAAATGCAACTTTTGTCATCATTTATTTATTGTTCCAAAACTTTTATGCATTCCTTTCCTCTGTACAATACAAAAGAATAGATTTTAAAGAACACTGTAGAAGTAACATTGGACCCCAATGACTTTCATTGTGTGCATGAAAAAGAGAGAGATAAATATCTTCTTTTGTGTTCCAAAAAATGAAAATTCTGTCATTTATTCACCCTCATGTCATTACAAACCTGTATGGCTTTCTTTGCAGCATAAAAGGAGATACATTTTGAGAAATGTGATTTGTGTTTCCTTTCTCTATATAAAATTAAATTGGTCAAGTCTGTTTTGTTACCAACATTCTAATTTTCTATTGTGCAGAAGAAAGAACAAAGTCATACAACAAGTAAGCGATGACAGAATTTTATGATTGAGTGAACTGTCCCATCACGCTAGAGTTTGTTTCATTCACTTCCATTTATACGTGCGGGACTGGAAACACAAACAAGCAGAGGGTTTCACCTTTCGATGTGTGTTTGGTGAACTCTGAACTCTGATCTACAAGTTCACATGTTTGGCAACAGACTTACTAACCTCTTGGTTCAATAGAAAACATATGTATTTTAAAGATTCATGTTGTGCATTGTTGCGGTAAATGGCATATTTTAACAATAGAATTTATTATTATTTGAGGTTTATGTATTATTTATGATAACAACCTTTAGTGTGTTTTGTTCACCTGTGTTTACTGTGCAAGGACACTTGAATGAACTTATGGGGAAATAAATTCATACATCTACTGAAGATGACCTTGAGGCCAGGTAGTTACCAGTAATGGCTTAGAAAAAAATGAAGTCAGCCACTTTTGTTTGCAGATGCCACTTGGTTTAATATTTTGTATCTAATGCAAGTGTCCACCATAGCTGTGGCTGTTGGATTCATTTTCCATTTTTTATATTTTACTGTTTTATGTATATGTACCAGCAAATAGAAAATGTGTTAGACATTCATGTTTCAGTTTATCTCCCCAAGATCTAGACGTACAGTATCCCCCCAGTTAAGTTTTAATTACCATCAGTTAAGTAACTCACTGGAAAATATAGAGCCTATATGAGATTAAAAATGGATTGACATTAAAGTCCTGCTTTTAACATTTCCCAAAAAGGGAGCTGGGGCAATTGAGAGAGTATGATATCTATTAATAATATGAAAACTATATTACATCGTCATGATTAAATGACTGTCTGCTAGGTGCAAATTAAATTCCATGTGTTAATTGAGCTGAGCTTCATTCCGGTCGGTTGAATTGAGTGATGCTCAGAAGCTTCTAATTTGGAGTATCAAAGATCAGCGATCATAATATGATTTGAAACCGACTCCGTTGAAAACCCCTTTGAACAGAAAACCCGACTAAACATTATATTTTGATCAAGATGATCAAGCTCAGCAGGGATTTGATTTATTTTGCGGTGTAAAGGGCCCTTTTACTGCCAGTTGACCACAGAGGCTAAATTTCCAAACCCTCTTTTCCAGTCTTTTCATGTTTTTGTTCTCTTTTCCCTTCGTTTGGGTCTTCGTTATGTTAATAATATATAAATGTCCTCTTTTCCCTCTCCTCTTCTTTTCCTGTAGCAATTATTGAATCCACAACAACTAGTGCTGTCTCAAGTCCAGGTCAGTATATGTCACATGCTGTACGCAGCTCAGTAAAGGATCCGAAATGCTGCACTAACCAAAAATGACCTCTTCTTCATTGCAATTTCTCCTTCTCTCGATTGGCCAGGATGCCTGCTGGCGTTCAGCTTTATGTGTCGTCACTTTATTTATTTATTTATTTTTTTCTAGGGCTGTCAATTAGTTATTTTTAAATAAAATAAATGGCATTATACATCAATTCATCCCCATCAGTGTTTGCTGAGAAAGTATTTGTAGCCATGACTCAGCTCCGAAAAATGTAATTTAGAACCTAAATATAAATTTGCATTTACAAAACAAAATACAATAATTATTTATTTATTTATTTACATAAAATGTTTTGCATATTTTAATATGCTATTCATTAAAACAAACTAGTTTTAGTATTTGTGTTGATAAAACTAAACATGTTTCCTGTATGTGTTATTTGTTAACATTTATGGCTGTTAAAATGAGTCAAACCTTTGGTTCATTCTCATTCTCAGTGGTTTACATTTCGAGTCTGACATTTCCAAAAGAGATGGTTCTCATTCCAGTGAATCACTGACTTGCAGTCTAAAAATCATCTTGACTGATTCTAAAATCAATCAGTTTAATAATTTAAAGATCCAAATAAAATAAAACATTTGTTAGTAAATAGGGTTGGGAACCGAGAACCGGTTATTATTCAGTTCTTATTCAGAACCGGTTTTGTGTTTTTGAAAAGAACCAGAACCACGGTCCTAAAAACCGGTTCTGTGTTCTGATGATTCGGCATTTCCCGTGAAGGACATTGTTTCCAATGACGTGCACTCCACAGATTTGCTGCGCTGCATCGTGTCTCTAACTGCCGAACATGTTTCCCACGACTGTACGCGCACCCGTGCCTTTGATAACTGTGCACGTCGTTTTTGTCTGACTGTGCATGATATGGCAGCATGCAGAACCTGCCGCTACTAAACTACATTATATCTGTCCCATATTGTCATTAATATACATACTGACTTCAACTTGGACCGCTAAATAAATAGACTCATATTGTTATGTACGTATGAGGGTTAGATTATTTCGTGTACAGGTCATTTCGAGAGTGATAAACAAAGTGATAGAAAATATTTATTTTGATTCATTTTAAATTTTTAAAAACATGGAAAGAAACAACTCACTGCATCACACCATCTCCTGACTGCATTATTATTTGTAAAATAGGGGCTGTATGGAGTGTGTGTATACGTACATGGTTATAAGTGTAACAGTTTATATTTCATTAATTTAGGGAAATGAACAAGTGTCTTAAACCTCATGGGACTATTTGGCCAACCAGCTTATTCCTGCTTGAAAAGCAAAATGTTATTGGTAGTGTAAATAACATCAACTTTGAAGCACATGCTGATTGATGGACTAGCATTACTCAACATTACTTACTACCTTCCAGCAACACTACATTCAATGAAGGTAAAATAGTACAAAAACATTATAATAGTTCATTTGAATGGAACTGGAATCGGAACCTGAATATTTGTATATCCTTCTGTTATATATGTTGAATTCTGACAATGCCAACCTTTAAATTATGTTGACAGCAAGTAATAAACACTATTGAGCATTGAGTAGTTGAGTATTGTGCATTTTTCCTTACCACAATTTTTTTAATAGTTGTTTAATGATTTTAATGGAGTCGGAACCGTTAGGCGGAAGGATTTGTATCCATCCTAAAGTATCATTATTAAAGATTTATGAATTTTACAGAACAGGAACCAGAAAATTTCGAACGATTCCCAACCCTATTAGCAAATTAGACATCGGTAAACACAGAGATCAACTTTAGGGCATTACTTTTAATAAGGTTATTTAAATTGACAGCCCTAATTTTTTCACTTGGTTTCTTTGTGTTTCTTTATTTTTTTTTATTTTTTTATTTAACTTTTGGCATTGCACAGTACAGCACTGACACCCTTCTGAGCGAGCACTGTGGCGTTATGGTGGGCACTGTCATGTGTAGCGCTGGGGCAAGTGGCTTTCCTAAATGCTGACTGCTTCTCTCTGGCTTCCTCATTCTCTGCTTTAGTGCGGGCTGCATGAAGGGCGGGATATTGATAATACGCCTCCTCGACTTCTCTCTTTTATTTGTTGTCTGCCATTTTCTCTCCTCCTGAGCAGCGACTGACTCCACCGTCTCTGAACATCTCTCACTATCTATGGCGTCACTGTGTTTTCGCTGTTGTGCTCCTTACTGAAATCACAGACCATGATATTCTCTTTCTGGGAGAGCGTGGAGTATGTGTGTGTGTGTGTGTGTGTGTGTGGGCCTGTGTGTATTAAAGGGATAGTTCACACAGAAATTCTAATTCTGTCATTATTTACTCACCTTCATGTTGTTTCAAACACATATGACTTTTTTATTCATGTATTTATGGAATTGCATTGGTTGTCGTTAGGTATATTTCCCCTAGTTTTGGATATTTAATTGTGCATTTTCTTTTATTTTCTTTTTACATTAAGATTACCTTTGCCATCATCCATGCTTACTTAATTATCTTTAAAAAACACTTTAACATTTTAACAACACTGTTAAATTTATTCTCTAAGAATCAAAATGTATATCCATTTCTTAATATATATTTTTAGAATGCATTATAGTGCTTGAATGCACTTGTTGCATTTAAAACATCTGATTACATGTTATGGTGTTTTGTTTTGTTTTTAATTTTATTTAGGCAAAATGGCATAGCATCTTAAAATATAATAGTTATTGGTACTAAACATGAAAATAATTATTGGCTTAAGGTATAACAGAATATAGAGTGCACTGTTGCTTATAGTGTTAGCACTATATCGCAAGGAATTGCTTATCATTATTTAAATTTTTCTTTTTTTTTAGTCTAAATTTTGTTTTTGTTTTTCATCAGTCAGAATGATGTAAAATAATATTTTAGTAATTGTTATGCTTGTGTTATTTACGATAGTTAATAAAAGTAAATGGTATGGTTTCATACATAACAGCCATTGGCCACCATGCTAGGTACTGCCAACAAAAAATCCATATCTGTCGACCACTAATCATAAGGCATCTGTGCTATATTGTGCTATTATAGTCTTCTGAAGCTTGCAATAGCTTTGTGTGTGGAACAGTCCAAAATAAATGAATGAGTTGATCCAGTTCAATGAACAAAATTTCTCCTTTTGTGTTCCATAAAATAGAATAATTCGGATTCAGACCAATATGATTGTGAATAAACGATAACATAGTGTATTTTTTTTTCTTTTTTTTTTTGGTTGGCTGGACTATTCTTTTAAGACACGCCTTTTAAAAGCCAGTGTGAAAATGTAATCCCTCAAATGGGATACATTACTTCCCCTAATGCTTTCTCTATAGCACATTTACAGACACAATGCACACACTAAAATGTGTGTGTGATGTGTTGTATTGCATGACCGTTCTTAGTAACCACAATGAGTATCATTCAGCGTTACAGATCTTAATGCATTTTCATACTCCATTTTACAGATATGCCTCTGTATTAGTAGGTATACCATTTATATGGAATGGATGTAATTAGCCATGGGGTCCTCTCACTGCCAGAGTTTAGACCTTTGCTAGTGTGTGGCCCTTAACTTTCATTTGATGCAACGCTTGCAGAACAAATGACAATTTCATGGTCCACTGCAGTAGCGGCAGTATCAATCGCTGAGATAAACTGTCTCGACGTCCCACTGTTCTTGTTTTGTTCCAACTTCCAAATTGTATTTCGAGTTAATTTTGTGCTGTCCTAGTTGAGTGACTTGGCCGAGAGAGGATAGTTTGAATTCCTTGCAACAGGTCCACTACTTATTTGACATCGAAAATTAATGAATTAATAAATGCTAATTATGTTTTGACATCTCTTCACAGGAGGGTTGGATTATGTGTATTCAGAAAGAAGCAATACATACGGTATGCAAACGCAATGATGTATAGAAATATATATGAGCATGTATAAGGGGAGACCGAGGCTAGTTGTCACGCAGGGAATTTAATTGGATTTCAAGACAAGGGTATTTTCTTGTAAATGTCAGGTGTGACATGACTTTCGTACTGTATGTTGTCATTTCTTAATTACAATATTTATCGACCGGTTTGTTTCTCATAATTCTTTTATTGATTGAATTAAGCTTAAAAAACTATGTTAGAATGGAGGTTCTATTGTGACAACTTATTGCCTGTGCCTTTTACCTGCACAATAACGGAGGAATTTAATTTAGACCTAATAGCTTTTTTGTAGTGAATACAAAAACAGAGGTTTGACTATTAGCCCCACTCTCCCCTATATATGAATAAAATTAAAGCATTGCACAATAGCTGTTAAATCCATTCTTTACTTTGTATGTGCGAGACAATTCATATTTGCTAGAATGGAAACAGGAGGGGATGTTAGATCTTTTCTGAACAGATGCTTGTCAATACCTACTCATAGTTTCTTTGTGTGATTTTGAAACATTTTTGGCCTTTCTTTACACATTTACAACTGCGCTAAAAATGGCTATAATTGACTGTGAAAATCAATCCCTAGTTCGCACGCAGTGTGCGCTTTTCTCCAAACACGCTGCCAATACTTTTGTGTTTCTCTGCATGTCGGCTGAAATAGCAGCTACATTCAGACATGCTTTTGATTCCACTGGAAACCAACCTGTCTCTTATCGGTAGTCCTTCTGACAAATAGTTCAGACAGCTTCCTCACAAAGTGAGATTTATGAAGCATTTGTGCTATTGGGATTCATGCAATATTTATTCGGTGAAATAGAGTGTGTTTCATTAAAAAAAAAAAAAGAAAAAAAATCGAGAGCTCAGGCCACAGCACTGAACTTATGATTTATGTCTCCCTTGATGTTTTGTCACATGGATTGTACTGAAGTTGGTGTTTAGGGAAAGTGCAACCTTAAATGATCGGATTTCCTGTTTCCGTATAGGTATATGCAGTGCTGGGTAGATTGTAGAATTGTAGCCTGTTACTGATTACAAATTACATGATTCAAATTGTAGTTAGTAACGTAATTTAAAAACTCATTCTGAGTACTTTTGATTACTTTTAAATTATTGTGTACCATATTGATATAAAATAGAAAAAAGGAAAGAAAATATATTCCATTCTTTATCAACAACATGGAATGTGACCAGTGCTGGCAAAGCAAATTGGAATATGCACAGGCTAATTTTGAGCTTCATGCAAAAAAAAAAAAAAGAGTTCATTAAGCCTTCGTCTAGCAATCCCAGTAATATTTGAACATCTTAAATAATCTATATTTGTACGTTTTCTGAGAAGAGTACCTTTTCTCTGCTCGCTTCAGATGGCACACAATCCCGATAAATATACACAGAATTACAGTTTTCAAGTATTCACACAAAAATGATCTTTTAATGGAGAATGTGAAAATAAAAATAGAATTTGCTCATGGTGCCTCATTTTGCCAGCACAGGTCACAAATGTATTAAACATTGCACCAGGGTTCCCCAAAATGGGGTTAATGAAGGAACTGCAGGGGGGGGGGGTTGTGTTGATGACAAGCTATGATTAATGAAATCATAAAAATGTAAAATTAAAATGAATAAATAGTTTGAAAATCAAAACAAAACAATTAAACACAAAAAAAGTGATTAAAGTGATGGTGTGGATGTGTTGTTAAGACACTGAAAAATGAACTTATCTCAAGGGTCTCCAAGTGAATATTTGAGGTGAAAGGAACAAACATGAAAACAGCAATGACATTACATGTTTAAAGGGTTCCAGGTTGAAAATATTTTTGTCTAGACTTTTGTCCAGATCAATAATTAGCGAAGATCACTGGATTTTTTTATCCCCAAATGTATTTACATAGATAAATGGTAGGCCAAATGACGTGGCACCCAGTAGGATTGTTTTTTTGTTTTTTTTAAGAATTCAAAAGGAGAGAGATACAAAAAAAAGAATTGGGGAGAAGTAGTAAATTATGGATAATTTACTTCCATTGATAAATAGCATGTAATAATGTAATCCTAAAAAAGTAACTGTAATCTGATTAGGAAATAGCACATTAAAGCATAATGTAATTTAGTTACAGTGGGTTTTTTTTTATTTATTTTTTTTATTTTTTTTTATCTGACTATACTTGCTATACTATACTTCTAATCAGCTACTGCCCAGCACTGGCAGTATATAATAATAAGCTTATTCCTGGTTGGCAGATTTACTTTAGTGCTTTTATGTCATGACTTTTTTACAAAAGAGAAATTATGCAAGGAAATATCCAAAGTGAAATATTTTCAAATTAATCTTTTCACAGGGAGCTCTTATGAGGATCTCAATTTGACACTTTGTCCACATTCAGTTGTCTTCTCTTGATCCCATTCTTCAGACCTCCAAATGAGCTTAGTTACAGAGCTTAATCATGTTTAAGAGCATAACTAGAGCTCTGATATCCTGCCCAACTGTGTCTCATTCACCATATCAACAAACGAGGTTATTAGCTGGATGTCATTAGTTTGACATTGCTTTTTCTTCTTCCTCTGAGACTCACATCCCTAATTTTTTTGTCTACAAAACAAAGCAATTACTGCTGTCAGCAGATCAAGATACTCGCCTTTTTTGTTCTTTCATCATCACAAATGAAACTTTCACTTTTTATCTCCAGTGTGAACTAATCTGGCAAACTTGATGGAATAATCTTGTCAGTTTTTTTCTTGTGAACTGTTACAACGTTGTGTACTGAATCCTTGCAGTGGATTCCAAGCATATGGGAGAACATATGCCAAGCATGCATGGTGCATGAATACTGATTATTATTGCAAACACAGGGCCTTTTTGACCAAAATGAACATCAGCGTGAGAGAGAGTTATTGCCTATGGACATGCGCTTGCTTAGAATGGAGATGCGGTTATAATTAGGTTGTTTACCTCGGATATGGTCTGCATTGGAATGGTGAGGATATAATCATTTTCTAATCTATATTTATTTATTTTTTATTTTTTTAGAAATGTCATAGTTCATGTTTCTGTATTATTTCATTAAAATGTGGTTGTGCTGTTTATAGGTCAAGATGTCAAAGTTTTTTAACCTGCTTGACCAGCTAATCATCCAGTCAATCAACAAATAAATATTAAATATCCTATTTTTTACAAATAAAGAAAAAAATTGTTTAATAGTAAATAAATAATTTAATTAATTAATGGCGTAAAATGGAAAAGCTGAAGGTTCAAAAGCATTAAAAGATGGTACACAGTACCATTCAAAAGTCTGGGGTGAATAAAATGATATAAATGTTTTTAAAGAAGTCTTTTATGCTAAGGCTGCTTTCATTTGTTTAAAAATGCAGTAAAAAAAAATTATATTGTGAAATGTTATTTCATTTTATAATAAGTGTCTAGTTTTATATATTATAAAATGCAATTTATTCTTGTGATAGAAAAACAGAATTTTGATCATGATTCTTCAGGAATCTTTTTAATATGCTGATTTGGTGCCGAGGAAGAAAATAAAAAATATATACATATACATATAGTAGTATCAATGGTAAACAGACTTGTGCTTCCTGATTTTTTTGTAAAAACCTAATAATTTTTTATTTTCAGGAATTTTTGATGAATGGAAAGTTCAAAGGCACAGCCGTGATTAGAAATCTTTTGTAACACTGTAAATGTCTTTGCCTGTCAATTTAACATGTCCTTGCTTAATAAAAGTATTAATTGCTTTAAAATAAATAAATAAATAAATGTTACTGTCTTTTTAGAAGGTAGTGTGTCATATTTATACATCTAGGGCTCTTGAGCTCAAATTAATCTACATTATTCTATTTATTTACTTACTTTAATACTCTTAAACTTCCTTAAGAGATTTCTTAAGTTAAAAAGTGCCTCTCAAGCACTAAAACCCAATTCATTTATCCTCCCATTTTATCTCTGCATTGCAGAAATGTGCTATTTTTGTGAAGAGGTCCCACACATGTAGGATCTACTTTAGTCTTTTATAGAGTGCCAGGTTTATATAGAACACTTTATATTAGACTTTTACTTAAAGCCATTAAAAAATGTTGTAGTCACCACCTCATCTTCATGTTGCGTGTATAATGGAATACAAAAGGAGTTATTAAATAGGTTGCTTTTTAACATAGAACACTGAATCTCAAAGTGTGGTACACTGAACTGAATATAAATTAATATTAAAACATTTTTAAAAGTTAGCAAGGTGATGATGCCTGTAAGTACTGTAAAAAAAATAAAAATAAAATAAAACTTACAGGTTTATTATAACTTTTAGGTACAGTACATTTTAATTTAATCATTTAATTTAATCAAGTTTTGTATTGACCTGTACAGTATGTAAGCACAGTGCGATGTTAATGTTCAAACTGTATTTACAATGTTTAAAGTGGCAGACAATAATAAATATTCTTACTTAATATTTTTATCTGTCCCTTCAGAATGTTTTAATTACATTGGTAAATGGTTGAAAATAGTGAATTGATAATGCACTTATAAAAGACGACATGTTGAGGCAACTCCTTCTTTCAAAACTAATTGTCCAGCATTATCACCAAAGAACAATTACATATAAAATTACATTTAAAACATATAAAAATGTTATTTTAATAAATAAGTTTTGTAAATAATTTGTAATAATATTACTAAATAATAATGTTTTTATTGTATTTTTTTATTAAATAAATGCAGCCTTGGTGAGCATAATATATATATAATATAAAATTATATCATTAATATATATATATATATATATATATATATATATATATATATATATATATAGATAGATAGATAGATAGATAGATATATAGATATATATATATCTATATATCTATATAGATATATAGATATATATATATATATATATATATATATATATCTATATATCTATATATCTATATCTATATATATATAATTTGTTTTATTTTATTTTATTTATTTTTTTACTGACCTCAAATTTTCAACAGATATGTGTGTGTGTGTGTGTGTGTGTGTGTGTGTGTGTGTATACGTATGTATATGTACATACATTGAAGTGTTCTAGGTAAAAATCAAGTTAAATGGTTGGACCCAATATGTCACACATGAAGAGCAAAGTGTGCTTCAGGCTCGTTGTGTAATTTTTATATTTGATATTAAAATTCATGTTGTCACTCCAAAGTTCAATATTAATGAGTTAAGATTTTTTTGCTTACCTTGCTGTCGTTAAGCCACTGTTCACATATCCATCTTTTTTATTAGTTTAATCCTTCAGGCTTGTGGTCTCCAGGCTCTCCGTGAACTCTCTCAGAATGGACCGCATGGGGCATAGTGGCCTATCGGGGAATAATCCTGTTTAGCGATTCTTTCAGGTGCGCTTATCAGATTAATGCTGCATCAGGAAGGGCGAGATCAACGGAGGGAGAGACCCCTTGTAAAGACGTGATGTAGTGCTACCTGACCTTCATTTTGCTTCGTGTTATAAAAAAAAAGAACGCCACCATTTCTGGTTGTGGATGATAAGCGCGTGGCATGTCATAAATCTTTCTTGACCTCTAGATTCTAAACAGGCATGGCTAGAGCAATAATGCTTGCATTCAATATGGTTCAACTGGAGTCTCATGTGTGCTTTTGTGGAAGACATCCCCAGTCTAAATGATCCTGTGTTTACATGAGCCCTTGGAATAGCTCAGAAATCAATACTGTGCCCTGCTCTGCATACTGATGGGCTTTGCTTTAATCTCGCATTCAGGGGCATACAGTGAATCGGTTTAATTGTACATCACATCACAGAAAAGCTTTCTGCTGTGTTTCACTGTGTAGTTTTTTTTTTTTTTTTTTTTAATGCTTGTGCACCAATGGATGAACTTTAAAATACTCTTTGGAAGATTTCTTGTAAAATCAATGACTCTCCACCTTAATTATTTTAGTTTCAATGTATATATGTGTATTGTAGAATCTGAAAGAGTTGACCCATACAAGAAATTTAAATTGGAAACAAAGCTTGCACTATAGAAATACATCAGCTGGATTACAGAAAAAAATATATTTACAGAGTAGTATGAACAAGATTATACAAATGCAAGTGGTAGAGAGTGGCTATATATAGATATGTGAAGCAGAAAATGAATATGTGCAGGGCAGATCTGTAGAGCTAGTATGAATGTGAAGAAATAGAAATGTCAAACAAGTTAAAAATATCAAATTTGCATATTGCACAGATGGGTTTGTACAGGTATCATGTATAAATATGAATTTACATATTGCACATTAATTATATCATTCACTAGATATGTGCCCGAGTATTCAGTTAAGCGCGGGTTTCCAAATTAACACTCAGTAAATGTCAATTGCAAGTAAAAACTGACTTTGAAGAGAAAGGAAAACAAACTTGTACAATACGCCAGTTGGCCGGTATTTTTTTTTTCATCCGTTCTCCATGTGGCAACACATATGTGAAATGCTCCTCATATTAGGCTACCAAAACAAAAATATGAGAAACAAATTTTTTGTTTTGTTGATCTGTCTGTGCTTCCTTGCACTAAAATCATATATTGCGTAAACCAATAACTTATCCTTTTGAACTGTTTCTTCTTTCAAAAAACGAGCTCATAGGAGTCATTAGTTCAAGAAATTGGACTACACTGGTAAGACGCATTCTATGTATATTTTTGTGTGCAGCCCACAATGGCAATTCAATATAAAGATGTGTCCTGCTATTATTTCACGGTACACAGGTTTTATTGCATCACATTCAATACAGACTACGAGCTTGCATTCACAACTCGGGTAAAGTATGATTTCTTTTGCTATGGTGATGACGATTTAGTTCTGTTTGTCACAAATATGCAAAGAAAAAAAAACTTTATTAAGGGCAAAACTAGGCCTGTATATTAATAAGGCAATAATGCAAATTCCAGTATTGTGACCGGTAAGCAATATTTATGAGCATAAATTTTCTTTCATTGCCAGGTGGGGCAAAAAAATAAAATAAAATTTGGACTCTGTTTCTGCATATGTGTGTGTTGTTTTGCCACTAATGTTGCTTTCATCATTTTCCACATGCATAAATTAGCATCTAAGCACACATAAACACACCGGAACTGTCCTCGGCAAAGTATTCAGAGTTGTTTGAGCCAGCACTGTGTCGCTTTTTTCTACCTACACTAAACATGCATTTTTCATGGCCTAAAATCTCCTACCAGGGGCAAAAATGCACTCTTCCTCTTGTGAAGATTAATCTTTAGCCTTGAGCTCTGTACCCTCTCTGAGATGTCATGTTCCGCCACAAATGGGCAATAGCAAAGGATCACTCGCATCCAGTCAATTCTCCTATACAGAATCACCCCCACCTTTCCTTCCCATCTCTCTCTCTCCCTCTCCTACGCTCAATTATCTGTGCTTCTCCTACATGCACTCTCGGCCTGATTATCTCACCCACTCTGGGGCTCCTTCACTGGGCTGTCCATTAAATGGTATCCGTAGCTTCTCTCTCCCTTCCCCCACATACACACCAGCATCAGCTCTGCACAAAAGCATCACATCCCAAACAAGTGCCTGTGTACAAAGGATGAGCAGGTTAACGTTCAGGTATAAATGCAAAAGCTTTGCAAAAAAGTCACCAGAGAGGATTTTTCTGTGAAATCTCACATGCATTTAGGCTTCAGAGGAAAATGTATATGTGAGCACCTGCTTAGGATTGATGAGGTTTTGCATAGAACTTCCTTTGTGTTGACAGAGTCCCATCTCCTCTCTGTCTTATCGGTTCATTCTCTTACCCTCCTCTCCTTTCTGCTCTTGATCTCAAAGAAAAACGTTTATCTCGTCAGTCCCATTTTAGTCCCATCTTGAATATTACCTATCGTCCTTTCTGTCTGTTTAAATACATAACACATATGCAAATACACATACTGAAATGGATTTGCAATATATGTACTGCTGTAAGTGTGCAGTTTTATATATGTAGTTGTAGTCCAATTTTATGTGACTGATTGATTGATTGATTGATTGATTGATTGATTGATTGATTGATTACTGATGACTGATGACTGAGAGTTAATTTCAACTGCGATCAGTGAGCCAGCATGAAGCCGAGTGACTGAGTGGAGGATCGCCCCAGACGTGGAGCTCAACCCGTCAGACCAGGTGCGAGAGCTGGCGACAATAGAGAAGGCCTCCAGCCTTCGAGGCCCAGACTCCGCCGTAGACCCAACGGCTCCACCTCGGCTCCTAGCTCCCTCACCTCCACTGTCACCCATCAATCCACTAGCTCCATCGGGCTCCCTCATCCCTCCGGCAACACCTTGATTGGGGCATCAACTCCGCTTCTCCAGATGCACCTTGTCGCTCCATCCCACCGGCTCCATTGGGCTCCTTCCTCCCACCAGCTCCACATTGGTCCTCAGTCACTCCGCCACCACTGTGGATCTCCACATCTCCACCTTTGTCTGGGTTGCCAGAGCCCTCGGCTCCACCGTGGCCCCCTGGATCCTCAGCATCCGCCTGGCTCGTTGGCTCTCCGTCTCCGCCATGGGCTCCTCCACTACCTGCTCCCCGCTGTTGGTTGGCCCCCTGGAGTCAGTGGACATTCCTCCTCCATGGCTCCTCCCTCCATTGGCTCTACCATGGGTCGATATCATGGCTGTGGGCTGGATCCAGCTGGGCGCTTCCTGCTCCTTCCCCTCCTGTCTCCTCCCTGGACTATGTCAGCCAGCTTCCTCCCGGGTGTCCATCCTCCTCCGTAACTTCCTCCAAAGTTCCCACCCACCCCTTCCCATGTAGTTTCTACGACACGAGGACGCACCTTCCGGATGGGCATGTAATGTCAGGATCATGGATTGTCTGTGTCATGTTCTGTCTCTGTTTCTGTTCCCCGTTCTCATTTTGTTAATTAGTTTGATTATGATTCCATGCATCTGTGTTCCCCTTATTGCCCTGTGTTTAATAGCCCCAGTCTGTTCAGTTTGTGTTCGCTAGGTCTACTTATTGTCTATGTGTGCGCTCAAGCTCCTATTGTGGATTATTCCCTGCGTTTCCTTCGTTAAATACTGTTAAACTTTTCCTTATGACTACAGCGTGTTCCCTCAACAACATACCATGACACCGTTGTCTGTGTTCCTTCCTTCTTGACATTTGAATGTTATTTAAATTTATACTAACGATGGTCTACTAATGTAAGATGCACATGGGATTGTATTTAAATGATAATGTCAAAGGGAGTGTTATTAGAAAGTTGGTTTTCAGTGTTCTTTCATGTGGCTAAGCTGAAGGGGGAAATAATATTCTTTCAGGTTGATTTCAAGATGCAAACTAATGGATCTCACTTGGAGAGTTTTTTACATTTTTTTTCTCTCTTTTTTTTTCCAGAGTGCAAAAACCCCTGATGAGTCAATAACTCTCAATCTGTTTCTCAATGACGCAGTATACAATATGTGTGGAATGGTTTTTATGACATGAGAATGATAGTGTCAGTGGATAGCTCTTTGTTGATGATACAGTAGTTACACTGTGAAGATGCATAATCTCTCTTGTCATTCTTGCCAGAAAGCATTTTTTGTTTAGCCATCTAAACGTAGCCCAGATTTACTAGGCTTTAGCTGAGAACAAACTTTTTTTTTATGCAAAGGATTATTCCTTTAGCCACTAATGGTGATGGTGTTCTCAGAGAACAAATGCTTGTAGCTATTTTAGGTTTGGTGGATGAACAATTCACAGTTCTCATGTTGGTGAGGTTAGCGGAGACAATTTGTAGCTGAGAGATTAATTCAGACTTTCAAGTTGTCACGCCAACAGGGCTCTTGTTATCTTGCTGTGTCTAAAATGGCCTCTGAACCTCAGGGCTTGTATTTATAAGAATATATTTCCTACCTTATTTACATGTTTGAGGGATTGAAATTCTTTGCCTCAGAATGATGAAATGGGAAAGTTGCATCATAAAGCTATTGTCCTCCTTACTCCAACCACGGCTGCTCCTCACAGGGTCTCATTAAATGACCATTTCACTGCATGGAAAATGGCAGCTAAAGCATTGAAGAGCATTTGATTAAAAGGAAATTCTAAACTGACCTCGGTAAAAGGGCATGAATAAGTTGCTTCGTTTGAGGAAATACACAGGTTTGTGCCAGCAGCCGGTAAAAAAAAGCTGTTTTAGATGCAGAAGCAAAACAAAAATCTACAATAGTTCACAAGCCAACTTCTGAAATTTAAGAGAAATGATGTGAAATTTAAATGCAGTATTATTGGAAATAAGATGCTGTTCAGCCACACTGTGACATTTGTTTCTAATGTTACTAATGAGCTATTTTGATAAAACAAAGATAATCTATCACAAAGAAGTGATATATGTAACATACTAGCTAGATCTAGATCATTCTTCAATGACATGACTTGCATTCAAACGGTATATACTTTCATTACGACGACTTTTACAGACTTATTAAAGTCAAACTTCTTTCCAGTCATTATATTCTGAGAATCTCACTCTCCTCTAGAATAATCTCTGACTAGATTTTTTTTTTTTTTATTATTCTGCCATCCAATTATCTCTGAAGCCTGTTGAGGCAGGTTGTGCTCTCTCCTGAACGTGGCAAAACCTCTGTCACTCTTCACCTTTTCCCCATCTCTCTCTCTGTCTTTCATTTCATCTGTCTACCAGCTGCTCCGCCCTTCCCCAGCCTTTCGTGCTCAATCACCATTGCAGAACTAAAATCCCGCTCACTTTACCTGAACCATAAACAAGCCTTATTAAGACACGCTTTACAGCCATGCTGTGCCAAGGATAGATTTAGTTAAAGTGATAGTTCAGCCAAAAATCAGAAAAATTATTTTCTCACCCTCATATTTCTCCAAACTGTATAACTTTCTCTGTTTTATTTTCTTATCCATTCAGTGAAAGTAGGTGGGGTCTAAACAACTAACGTACATTCTCTCAGGAAAAAAAAAAGGATAAATTTAAACTTTTGCTATAGATATTCCTTGAAATTTTATGCAATCCATCAGAGGACAGAAATTTTTGTTGTTTTTGGTTATTTTTTTGTTGCAACTGTTATTTTGAAACTCAAACTACATATATATATCCCAGCTATATATATATATATATATATATATATATATATATAAATGCATTTTTCGCCAAAAAGTCAGGACATTTACAGACACCCTTTATTTTTATTCCTTTCTTTGCCTTTTAACATGGAGAACGTCAGAAAAATTAATGGAGAGAGCTGGAATGACATTTGTACATATTGCAGGCAAGATTCGAACCTGCATTTCTGTGAGCACAACTGTTTTTAAATGTCATGAGCACAGCCAGGCACAAATGCTTTTTTTCACATGATTATGAAGTTAATGTAATTTTACAGACAGCTGTTCCCATTTAAAAGGTGATGTGTGTAATTGTTTTGATGTTAAAATACTTTCTCCTATCCCAGCTTAATATGTAGAGACAACTATAAGTAAGCCATTTATCGGTTGATTTCCTTGAAACGTGTAAACACTTTGGCATTATAAAAAACACTGCTCTGCTTGTTTGAGCAGCCCGACAACAGCAATACTGGCTCAACCAATGTCATGAGTTTGGGGCGTGGCTATCTGTTTGACTGACCAATAGCGTAAGTGGGTTGTTTGTGTAACCAGTAAGGTTTTTTGCAACTCTACAAATGAGGATCTTCAAAATGTAAATGAAATTACCACTATAATATGCTTGGGTAATATGAATTGAAAGATGTTTTTTGTTGTAAGCTTTATCACTGCAGTTTCTGATCTAATTCCTTCATCAAACCAATCACCTCTCACTCTTCTCTCTCGCCTTCCCTCGGCTGGAATGGGTGCTTCTTTAATCAGATCTCTTTAATCACAGATATCGTGCGCTCCATCATCATAATCTCTAAATATTTTTTTTTTTAACTTCAAATTAAGAAATACGCCTTGAGGCCTCAGCTCCCCCAAGGGCTCAACATTTTCATTTTCTAAACACCTCAGATAACATCAAGAATACACACAGGCATGCAAAAATCTCTTTGGGATGTGTCATTTTCTCTTTCTGCACTCTGCGAAAAAGATTAAGGTCAGAAAGCAGCATGTTCTCTTTGACAAGAGATCTTAAGGTGCGATTCCCAAGACCTTGTTGCCGCCAAAGTTTAAAATGCTATTTGGAGGATCCCGCCAAATGAGACTAGTCAAACAGTTGACGTTAATAAGTCCCGTCTTACATCCTGTCCAAACTGACAACGGTAATTTGTATGCGAAGGATTGGCAGACACTTTTATCTGAGCTGCTTCGAGAAAAGAGGATTAGTGAGTTTGCGTTGCTTTCATTTTTATAGTGTTTTACTGTCATGGAACCTTTTGAGCATTACAGCATTACCCCGGTGGTTCTTTCTCTTGTGCGCCATCGTCAAAGTGAAATGGAAGAGTATTAAAACCTTGACTTCCCTCACCCAAGTGTTTTGTGGTTCTTGTGGGGGGGCTTTTTTATTATTATTCTCAGAGATATGTTCGCTTCCTTGGGTTGTTTATTTCTAACGGCTGTACATGTTTTCCATGAGATTAGTTTTTGATAGTGTGTCCTTTCTTTTCTTTGTTGAC
Source organism: Carassius gibelio (assembly GCF_023724105.1). Taxonomy (NCBI): domain Eukaryota; kingdom Metazoa; phylum Chordata; class Actinopteri; order Cypriniformes; family Cyprinidae; genus Carassius; species Carassius gibelio. Next base: position 10,574,256 of record NC_068401.1, on the reverse strand, counting down.
ATTTGGATGATTGAAGTGGGTTTATTCTTTAGATGAAAAGCAGGTCTTTTGGAGTGCTGAGACGGAGGTGTCGCTCACTGTCTGAGGAAAGAAGAGGGAAAACAGTTTCACTTAAGAGACTTTATTTTACAAGCAGATGTCAGATATCGTTTGGTGCTAGTATAAACTCGCAGTCTTTTGATACACAGATCGTGTCATTTTGACTGCGCTCGCATTTGGCTCTTTTTGACTCCTCCAAGGGTTCATCTCAATCACAGTTATTCAAATAACTATAATTGGATTTTTCGATCGTCCTGAGAGAAGAGCATAATTTGTTTTTGTCTTGTATTGGTTTCTTTCGATGTCTTTAATGAAGGACCCTGTGGGTGGTGGGTTTGTTTGGATGCCACGTTCATCTACTCTCTCTCTCTCAGCGGCAAAGCAAGGTATGAAACTATTAGCTGAGTTTAGCTTCATGGCCATGCCACAAATAAGACCAACAAGCAGCCTAATTGTCTCACAATTAGCTAAATTTCTCTCGACCAATAAAAACAAATACTGATTAAATGAAAACAGGCACTGGTATTTCTTATTCTTATATTTTGAATTGAATTTGAAGAATTCTGCAGGTCAAATGGTTAGATATTTAGTCAATATTATTGTTATGTAGTCCGTTTTATACAGCTTCCTCACTTTTTAATCCAGATTTTCTTTTTGCAGACAGTAAGACATTTTTTATTTAATAATTGGTTTGCATTGAATAAATCAACAATCATTTTTAAAGAAAATGCATTGTATATGCATGTACAGTATTTGTGGCATCTCAGTATTGTAATGCTATTTATATACATATATGAATTCTTACAGCACTTAAAGTATTGCCCTCTTATCGTTGGTATGTCAAGAAAGCAAGTTTAACGCAAATTTCTTTGAACCTGTCGCAACGAAAAAGGAAAAAAAATCTAGATTATTCTTTCGTTTTTTAAATTATACTGAGGAAGATTCTGTCAGTATAATGTAGAAATTTAAACTCATTCAGGGGTTAGCTAAAGATTATTGATGCTACTTTTTGACTTTGGTTTATTTGTATATGTAATTATTCTTAAATATTATTCAAAGCACTTTAATTATTTATGCCCTTACCAACAACAACGTAGTCTTCGTCTCAAATATGAAAAAATAAATTAGAAAGTACATTTTGAAGTAACTGTATAAATAATTACTGAAATGAAAATAAACCAAATTCCCTTTCTTAAGAACAGCCAGGATGACTGATTTTTTGTTCAATTGCACACAATTGTCTGAGGCGCAAGAGAAAGGCACTGTGGAATACCTAGAAGGTTTACTCTCTTTTTTGAAAGAGCATATTAATTGACAGCGAACCACCACAAAATTGGATTTTCATTATGATGTGAGAACTGACACTTTCAAAAATGCTTGTGAACATTTTATCATTAGCTTCTTGGCAGCAGGCAATTTGGCTGCTCCCTGGAGATTAACAATACCTCAAACACCACAAATCTTATTCATGAACATAACTTATTCGAAGGTCTTTGTCAGCTCCATAATGTAGGAATAGGACTCTATGTGGAGAGGAGTGGTACAAACAGATTAATACTGGACAAAAAAAAAAAAAAACTAAATTTCATAACAGAATCTGTTGTCATGCACAAAAAAGTGCCCTGAAGGTACTTGTCGCTGTGATCAAGGGGTCAGGGTTTGTCTGGTTAGCATGGGCCTCTTAGCCCCTGCTGGTAGATGTCACCATTGTCTTGCAGCATAAAGCATTCCAAAATAGCTGTGTATTCTGACTGAATAAAAACAGCAACAGAGTATATTGCATTATGTTGTTGTGTTATGTTTTTGTTACTTAAGATCAGAAATCAACATTTTTATTTGGCAGCAATATTTGCCCCCTGTAACTGATTTTCTATGGCATTTTTCTAATTACGTAATTGAATTTATCTCTGTTGTTAAATATTGAAATCAATTAAATTAAATCAGAATGCTTTAATCATCTTATCAATAAAACACATTGTAATTAATGTGACTTAAAATAGCCCACATATCATTCAAATTTTAAATTACATTTTCGGGTGAACTATCCCTGTAATCAAGATTACATTTTTCTGCACTAGCTGAGCAGATGCTTTTTTTATTTATGTATTCTTAATACACGTTTGAGTTCTTTCCAAGCATTCATGCAATGTTCATGTACAACTTGTGAGCTTAAATGTTACCTTCAACCACTGCAATCCTAGAGTAAAGGGTCTCTGTGTTGTTTCTCCAGCTCTAGTCTTGATTTTTCCCAGCGGTGGATGTATTTCTGACAGAGCTGCAATGTAATTTGCACCAAGGCTGCCAGAGGGGGTCGTAGAAAGGGTCAATATCCCAGCCTAATTTGTCAGGAATCATCAAGTAAGGCTGATCAATAATTTTTGACCCCTTCCAGAAAGGCCCAAACACAAAGGTATAAAGCACTTCCTGGCCTGAAGCGATGGGAGTTTGACAGCATCCATATCAAGCTAAAGTGCATGTGTCACTGTAGGGAGTTTGGTATTTATGCAGTGCTGTAAGTCCCATAGATAGTGGCAGAGTGCCTGAAAGGATAGAGCAACGGAAGAAAGGATAGACTGGATTTGATGGTGATAACATTTGAAGGTTTGTGTGTGCAGAACTGCTTGTTTGTGAGAGTCATTGTAGTTGTTGTAGAGACTGTCTGGTGCTAGCAGTCCTGTCAATCAGTGTGGCCTACGGGCCTGGCTACATGAATTTTGAATTAAAACAAACAACAACAGAAATAGATAACTCTGAGGTCCAACGTTTCATCTTTCATGAGACACAGCGTCTGACCTAAAAGCTTCCAAAGTCCAAACACTCTAATGGTCCATTATCAGATAAAAACGTGAGAAAACCACTAGGCAAATGTTCAGCAAATAATGTAACTTCCAGCTTATCTTGAGAATAGACTTTGTTTGCATGTGGTAATGGTTTGTTGCATTACGTGGATAAAAGCACCATTTCCCCCATCCTTGCAACGGTGAGAATTGTTTGCAAAAAAAACATCCTGAGCAGAGATGAAGAATAGAAAGGAATAATACATATGATTTTTATTCAAAAAATTGATTTTTAGTATTCAGCAGGTGATCTTTGCACTCTTAGAAGTGCGTAACACAAATGAATATAGCTCACTCGTGGACACTATGGCTTTCATCCGTGTTTTCCCTGGGCTTTGCACAATAGGGTCCTGAGTTTCATCCTCATGTAATTGACTCATATTTCATCCATTGGAGATTGAAGTATCTGATGACAGGAAAGCAGCGATGAGCACAGATAAAAGCTTAAAGTGGCTGTTGCGGTTTAAAATGTAGATTTTGTACATATGCTAATTAGTGAATCCCCTCCCAACACTGCATATTTTAACCTCATTCTCCATAAAACATAACTACACTTAGTGCATGACTGTGCTTAGGGAAATTTTATATTGCATATTAAATTCTACACAATAGGTGGTATCATATTCTGCATTACATGCTGGGTTTAATATTAAGCTTATTTTATTTTTATACCAAACAATACATTTTTATGTAAATAGGCAGTTCAAATGTTAAGCAGTGACAAGAGTGTCTTGTACGGTCATATGCTGCCAAATGTTAATAAATATGTACACTGACTGCTGTTTAAAACCGTTTTGTGATGCTGGTAGCATTGTGTGATGTTTTTAAAATAATTATCTTATACTGACCAAGGCTGAGAGAGATATTGAGAAATATTATATACAAAATAAAATGACAGATGTACTGTCAAATTAAAAGTGGTTACAACTGGTGATAAGCTAATAGATATGTTGTATGTCATTTACCCCCCAAAAAGCATATCTACCAATCTCACAGCATGCTTGAAAAGGGAAGATGCAATACAGGGAATCTCAAACAGCTGCATTTCAATGCAGAGTTTTTCATTAGTCGTCTCACATGTTGTGGAGGGGCAAGAATGGACAAATGGCCGGATTATACCAGCGCTGGCTGATTCAGCAATGAAGCCTTGCGTTACTGCTCCAATTCATGGTACTCATTATTTACGCCACCCATGGGACGCTTGTTGATGAAGGAGGCAAAGACACAGAATCTCCGATGTTTACTCCACAGCAGATGTGTTTCCTTGTTGTTTTTCCAGAGGATTCTCAAAGAGCTCGCTGACGTCTTTAGCTCACTGCGATCTGATAAAAAACCCAGTAGGCATAATTATGTGCAGGAAATAGTGGCGTTTAAAATGCAGCGCAATGAACAATCGATACATTGGGTCAATTACAGGCAATAACTTCACGCTTCCTCGCTCTGAACAGACAAGCCTGAGGATGAGATGTGCTTTGAAGGGGAAGAATGTTTTGTGAAATTTAAAAAGTGACTAGGCAGCAGATGGTTATCACATAAAATAATAATGTGTCTTTTTAAGGAAGTCCAGTACGTTAGTGCCACCTGTGCTGAAAAGTGCATGTAATAAGAGAAGTGAAATGAAATGTTGTTTTTACGTTGTCTGCCTCCGTCTCGAATCAAAGAGAGTTCCTGCTGTGTTGGTGTTCAGGTGAAGCTCAAGGCCAGGCAGAGACACCGTCAAGTCTTATTCAATACCAGCATGTCAGGTGAACTCCTTCTGTGTACAATATTGAAATGAGCTTTTACTCGGCGCTGAATCAGAAATTAGCTCATTTTTATCTCATCAGACCATCACACATAGTGTTAGGCTCTATTTATGATAATGCATTCTTGGGATTTCAAACCCATTATCATTATCGCCGCAGAAACATCATAAACATGTGTTTCAAAAATAACAACCTCTTTCTGTGTCCCAAGTTGTAGAAAGGTGGTTAACTCAAAACTGATCAGACAGTTACACAGACTCTTGACTTTCTCCAAGTGCTATTCAATTTTGACTCATAGTGGTGGCTTGTTCACCATGTGTTTGTTCTGTCAATTGCTGTTCAGATTATAATTGCAGGTGCGGAGTTTTTGTTGTATGTACTAAATCATCTATTCTCAGTGTTAGAATCTCTTTGTGCAGTTTATTATGGTTTCTTTTCAAATGTGCCATGTTTTATGGACATGGAATTCTTTTAAGTACTGCATACATTTCAGCATATAAATATTAAAGAGATGAACATTTTAAAACAAATAAATTCCATGATATTCTAACTAATTAATTGCGAAAAGCCTATTAATAAAGGTAATTTGATTAAATTACATTGTATTAGAAATTATATTGTTTGTTTTTTTCAGCCTATCACAGGCCTACAGTCCACAGCAATCCATTTTTGCACATTCCCGCTGTGCTATTTTTTTAATTGTAGGTCTACATAACTCATTCAGACTGGCATCTTTTTCCATCATGTCATGTCGTTCGTGCTGATTTCTTTGGTTGTGTTAAGTTTGACGTAATTCAATATAGAAAAATGTCTCCAAACCCCTGCGTTCTGATCCATTTTATTTGCACTCCATCCAGCTGTTCTTGAATTCAATAACGGTGTGAGCAACCCTTTACTCATTCTGTGCTGCTTAATTATACTAAATGAATGTGTTAAATCGACGGCCCTAATGAATAAATGAAGAACTGTTTCACTCCAGTATTCTTATTTCACAGATAAGAAAAGATCTTCATTGTAGTTTTCCTGTTTCTGTTTCTTTAAATTACTCCACTATCATGTAAATAACAAGGAATATAAGAGCTGTCAGAAAATTCATATCAATTAATCAGATTATATGAAAGCATATTGACATGATAAAAACACATTTATCAGTCTTTGCTGAAAAAGCACGAGTGGCGTTAACAAGGCCATAATTATAATGGTCTGCTTAATTGGGCTATGTGAATGTGTTAAATTGACAGCCCTTGAAAGCTTTCTTTCTGATGCTGTTCCAATGCAGATTTAAGATAAGGACAGTACTCCAAGCGAAGTTTTCTAACCTCTAATACATGCGATGCAATAATGAAACCAACCGGCTGAATGTTTGTGAGAAAGCAAGCCGAGGAAAACAAAACGTTTTTCATGTTTGTTCTATTATGAGACAGGGAATTAGGTAGTTTATCATATGGAGAGCAGAAACACTGAAAGAGGACTTAAAGGGAATATTTGTCAAATCCAAGATTGGAGATGTGGGATTTACGCCAGCTTGCCAAGGACTCGGCAGAAGCTTAGGCCCCTTTCTCTGGAGGCAGTAGAGGGAACAATAGGCCACTGATTGATGGTCAAGGACATTGAACCCTTCTCTCCAAGCCAAAGAAGACTAGCCTCCAGGGAGAAGGGCTGCAGCCAGCCGTCGTCTGTGCAGATTACCTGGAGATACAGCCACCCTCACATAACCGCCATTGAGATGATTGCTTTCATTTAATTATGTAAACTGCTGTTTCATTTGCCACTGCTGTACTGCATGTGTTTTTAGAGAGGAGTGATTCAGAATGTTCACAACAGTACACATTTAAAATGATTTATTTATTTATATTAGATATCATTTATTTAATTAGATAATGAACTAACATTAATGATCCTAAGGGCCATCAGGGTTGTGCAAAATTCAGAGCTAAAAACCGCTTCCCTTTCAGTTCATTATTTGAAATAAATTGACCATTCCACACTGGAAGTTGATGTGAAATTTCAATTGATACATCAGGAAGTGGAATTTACTAAATGGGAATTTAAAGAAATCAATTATGGCTTATGGCATTTTGGGAAATTACGTGTGTGTGTGTGTGTGTGTGTGTGTGTGTGCTCTTGTTTTTGTGACATATCAGGACACAACTCTGTATAATGACATGGGTATGACACAGGTATTACAAAGATAGGGTGACTTATGAGGACATTTTTCAAGACGCTTATAAATCATACAGAATGAGTTTTTTTTTTTTTTTTTTTTTTTTTGAAGAAAGTAACAATGCACAAAATTTCCTGTGAGGCTTAGGGTTAGGTGTAGGGTTGGTGTAGGGCCATAGAACATACAGTTTGTACAGTACCCCAAGTACCCCACTTTTTTTTTTCACAAAAACAAACATGTGTGTGGGTGTTTTTTTTTTTTGTTTTTTTTTTTGTTTTTTTTTACCCAGTTAATAATTTGACCTTTTGGAGTTATATGAATTTCTTTAACTTTAAATGTATCTGCACTAATGTTCAAAATAAATAATACAGTGAAAACGCTAATATTATGAAAATTGTATCAAATAAAAAAAATGTCTGTTATCTATTTAAGCATTTCTAATCTGTTCCTGTGAGGGCAAAGCTAAATTTTCAGCAGCCATTACTGGAGTCTTCAGTGTCACATGACATTCATAAATCATCCTTATATGCTGGTTTGGTTTTCAAGAAACGTTTCTTTTTATCAGTGTTGAAAACAGTTGTACTCCATAATATATTTGTCGAAACTTGTTTTTTTTTCTGATGAATAGAAAATTCCAATAAAAAGGAAACTGTGGAAATAGTCTTATTATAACTGTAGCTTGTTTTATCACAGCATAAGAGCGAGACAAAGAGGCAGAGCACTGAATGGAAGGATGAAATTCATCAAGCAGCTTAACGATGGGTCTTGTGCCAGTTAAAAGGAATGGTGGGACTCGAACTAGTAGCTGATTATAGGGTGCCAGCCCCTCTTTTTATTCTGCACCATGTCACACCAACAACATTATGCCTAAAACAACTTAAGCTGTTAACTAAATCAAGCAAAACAAATACACAAAGTAGAACAGAGGGAGAGCTCTCATTTACTTTAATTGGAGTCTTGTACTTATATATATAGGCAATGCAGAAACTTCTGTCTGTGGCCTATGGCGATCATTATGAGGAATTATAATGTGTCCTCTTCATAATCAGACAAAGGGAAGGTTAGGCATGCTTTAGATAGGGTGCAAAACCATGATTTAGACGCACATGACTGATTACTTCCTGATCCGTATATAATGAGGAAATTGATGCTCTTGCATCTCAAGATATGCAGTCTTTAGACGGTTAATCCGATGATTTGTTTTTATGTGCGAAAATGTCACGCCGTTCCTAATACCTGTTCTAACTTTGCTCTGTAGGACCGCCATGTTGTTGCAAAAGCCGGTGCAATAACCTCCTTTCTCACTGTATTTACACACTTTAGATTTAAAGCAGAGAAATCACAAGGCTCCACTGTCTGGATGGGGAGGGGTTGAGTTGAGTTAATTAAAATGGCAAGTGCAGTAACAACCTGCACCGTTACAACAACAGACTGATTTAGACGCAGTGGGATATTAAACAGCTCCCTAACTCGCACAACACAGCCAGGCAGGTAATATTGGTGCTTTCCTTAATTGCTTCTATAGTGCCAGATGATAGGATGTTTCTGGTACGACCCTGAATCATCACTGACGTTCCAGAAGCTATTAGTCCGATGGGGCACTGGAAAGAAATATACTGTAGGGACAAAGCGTTTCGTCCTTTTACCTTTCACAGGCCATATGGCGTTGTTTGTTTTTTGACGAAGAGCGCTTATAGTTAGATACTGCAGCAGGTGCCTATAGCCTAAATGATTCTGTTCCATTGGTAGCGCTGTGCACACTCTGTGGCTCTGGCAAAGGGGCCAGCGCAGGATGTGAGCTGTTTCCATGGTTACCGGCTCCACTCTCTCTGCCTAGCAAAAACTGTGTCATTATCCGGTGCTTTGGATGGAGGCAGAATGAAGCCGCAGTGTACAGGGCAGTTTGCACTCCTCGTTTCCTGACCATCACAATTTGCATCATTTTCTATCTCATATACCCATTTCTGATATTCTGGGCTTCTCGTTGCAGGTGGCTGTAATTTTTTGGTATAAAGATTTTTAAGCAACACTGGTAATTTAAAGCCGTAAAAGCTGGAATGGAAGCGAAAATGGATGCGCGGCTTTTCATCTCCCATTTTTGCAATTCGTGAGAGGACTTGTCATAAAGCAATTATTTTATCTACCTTCCATGCACAAAGATACTTATTACTGTCAGATGTGCAATTTGATGCCATGATTCAGCCTTATTGTGGCTTTCAGTGCGGGAAAACAGTTCAAACAAATGAATCCATATCATAATAACTCCATTAGATACTGTCATCACATGTATTCGCAAATAACATGCACAACGAGAATTTGCTGGATGGATGTAAAAAAAAGTCAGTGGTACCAGCCAGGACACATAATCTCCTGTGTGTGTGTGTGTGTGTGATGCACTAATCTCCTTAGGTAGGCCAGTGTCTGTCATTAACAGAGCTGTGAAACAAAAACTCTCATGAAGATGAATGCCTGTACACTCTCACACCTGTTCTGAAGCGCCTCTCCCGAGTACTACACTCGAGTTGTTTTGCTTCGGGGACAGACCTGAAGGCTTTCAGCCACTGAGATCTGTGTTGGCTGGGAAAATATGAGTATACCCAGCATCAGTAGCACAGGCTTATCAGCGGGTTTGCTAAGGAAAGCACCATTATTACTATTGCTCATGCTTGGAGATTAAACTTTGCCCCGTACCATTCTATGGATGTGAATAATACTTTTTTGACCATCGACCACGAAGCAACTGCACAGCAACATAGTGTAAATAAGAACTCAGGGTATCTTTTGGCTAGAATACACTACAGATTTCTGTTCCAATTTATATTCTGGAGAAGCTGACGCTAGTTGCCAAAAATCAGAACCAGTCTGCAGATTTTTTTATTGTATTTTTTGCTTCAGACTATGAATTAATTTAGTCAGAGGATATCAAAGATGTTTGATATTTTGAGCTGATTTTAGAAAACATTTTGTGTTTGTTATGTGTTTCAGCAAAAAGACACATTTGTGTTTGTGTTTTTTGTAATCAGAAAGATAAAGTCTGGTGGTGTATAATCCTCAGTTGTTTGGTGTGTGATGGACAGTTTTTCGTCTGTACCTGTTTCTAAAGTCTGCAAGTATATGATGCCTAGTGTTTTAAAATCTGTTCACATTTTAAAAGTCATGAAGTGTATTCCAGTCTTTAGCAGCTGCATAGCAACTCTTTGGCACCCATCCAAAACACCTTTACAATGGCAAGAGTAAGAATCTTTGAAGGGCACTCATCATGCCCCCTTTTGCAAGATGTAATGTATATGTCTCAGGTGTCACCAGAATGTGTCTGTTAAGTTTTAGCTGAAATTACCCCACAGATCATTTATTATATAATTTTGAAAAAGCCTATTATGAGTGGAAGCAACAAAAATGCTATATATATATATATATATATATATATATATATATATATATATATATATATATATATATATATATATATCTATATATATATATATATATATATATATATATCTATATATATATCTATATATAGATATATATATATATATATATATATATATAGATATATATATATCTATATATATATATATATATATATATATATATTAGGGGTGTTGCTCGTTGCAAAATAGCCAATGCGTTTAACAGACTAGAAATGAGAAGATCCTCCAATAACCAACAGGTCTGGTGTTTGGGTGCACTTTGGATTCCCTTTAAGCTATAATGGTGATGGCAAGAGAGTGGTGGATAAAAAAACAACGGTATGTCGCATCTGCAACATGACAGGGTACACCAGCGGGATTACAAAAAAAAAAAAAAAAAACACCAGCGTGAATATCTGAGATATATGCGTCAGTACTATCTGGGAAAAGACGAAAAAAAGGAGAAACATGCACGCAGCAAACTATCCCTGCAGCATTTAGAAACTATAGCTTACAGGGAATCCAACCCAAACACCAGACCTGTTGGTTATTTTAGGATCTTATATTTCTGGTCTGTTAAAGGCGACATTTTGCAACGAGCCTTCAGCGCGTGCTGAGTGAGCGAGCGCCTTAGGGGCCGTTCACATATCGTGCCTAAAAACGCGTGGAAAACGCTAAGCGCGTCTTTCTCCTCCTTTCCAAAGCGCTCGGGCAGAAGCGCTCATGAGGCGTCTGTCTTTGCTAAGCAACAATGACGTGCTCTCTCCATGAGACGCGGAAATTTCAGCGAAGGATAAATGGATTTGCAGCTCTAAAAATCGCTTGCAGTAGCTCTGCTACTAAATTTATTTCAAAATTGCAATCCATATACAACTATGATCAGCTGATCCTTCATCTTGGCTGAGCTCTCAACGTTGTTACGGGAAAGGATGAAGCTGATTGGTTAGTTCTTGTCACATGACCCGCGGTGCGCTTGCGGCATTCTGAAAAGTTGAGATGTTTTTACATTTTGCTGTATCTAAAACGTATCGAACCGAACCGAACCGAACCGTGACATCAGTGTATCGTATCGAACCGAACCGTGAATTTTGTGAACCGTTACACCCCTAATATATATCTGTGTGTGTGTGTGTGTGTGTGTGTGTGTGTGTGTCTCTTTAAATGCAAATGAGCTGCTTCTCCCCATTCCTTTTGAGAATAGTGCTTTACATTTACAGCTCTTACCTTAGATATTCTTTTAAAAAAAACAACTGTTTGGTTTTGATTATTATGTCTATCGTGCTGAAACCATGCTTTTTAAAGCCATATTAGTTTAAACTTCTGATATAGGGTTTTCTGAGCACACAGAAAGTGCCTGTCACACAGCATGTGAGTACTAAACTAGTTCTCTTTCATGTCTTGTTGCACTTAAACTGTCAAGCACAAACGAGTTTTTTTTTAAACACACAAGTTAAAAAAATGTCTGGTTATGGTTATGTCTGGTGAGGATAAAAAGCCGGAAAGAAATCACACATATTTTCTATCTTAGATCTGTGTATTAAGTGACAGCAGTGTAATATACAGTACCTATTTAAATGTGACGTCACATTTTACAGTTTCTACAAACGGCTTGTTCTGAGACACTGATTATGATTTATGAAAATTAAAATAGAAGCGAGTGGATTTTTATTATTATAGGGTGGTTGTGTACACACGCTGCCGACACACATTTATGTCCAAACTACATGTAAAAGTGAATTTTGCGTGATAGGTGCCCTTTAGATGAACCTTGGTGATTTCCAAAACAAAATTGCAAAGGACATAGCAGATCATAACAGCTACATGGCAACTCCTTGGCTACTACCCAGAACACCCTAGCAAGTGCATAACAAAACCCTTGCAACCACATATTGTAGCAGTGTTTTAAGAATCATTCAGAGCTCCTCAGTTCCTCAGCAACTGCATAGCAGCGCCCCGGTAACCATCCAGAACACTCTAGCAAAGGAGCTAGAGCTCATAACATCTTAACAGCTGCGTAGCAACTCCTTGACAACCACCCAGAACACCCAAGCATGTCAGCGAGATTTTGCATACATTTTCTAAATATATTTTATGCTAATATATTTTCATTAGGGATGAAATGAATTTAAATAAGTTCTAGCAGGTTCATAGGTACAAGAAGAGAAAGCAGCATGATCATATCTTTGAGACGAATTGTTATGCCTTCTTATTTTGAAGTACCCAGCACGGGTTTAAAACAAGGCGTCTTATGAAAGGACTCCTTCCGGCATGCAAGCCCGTCAAGAGTCTTGATTTGAGAGCGTAAAGGCAGGCAGCGTGAGCTCCGCTCATATGAAAAGGGAGGAGGTAGTGCTTGACTGAGACTATGACTCGCTGCCAGGAGAGAGGGAGAATCTGCTAATCAGCGTGTGTCTCTGCTCTGTTGTTTACAGCACCCAACACCGCTCCGTATGGAAGTACAGGAGGCGCTGAAGTCCTGCTGGCCTGCCGGTACCTGATCCTGGCTCTCTCTTCTCTCGTCAGCGTTTACTAGTCCTGGGGATGGCCATACACAATGACTGTAAAGAACCCTTTTGAGCATTTACAGATCCTTTGACATTGCTGATGGCTGGATCCAATCTGGTACAGTGTGTTTGGAAAGCAGCGAGGGATTTTAATCAGCATTGCTTATGTTGGGATGGTAATTTTCTTCTGTGGTGTTTGTCATCATGTAAATACATACGGTTTTAGGGGGGTGGTTTTCTTTCTCTTGTCTTATTTTCTATTCTTTTCTTATTTTCTTTTTCCTGAGTTCCCACTTTGTGAATCAGCACACATTGTCCCCTTCAAACGCTCACAAATTAGCCGAAATCACGCTTTGGAAAAGTACGGGTGTGTGACGTTAGTGTCTTTGTTATTGAAAAAGGAAAGACGCCCTAGTGTGCCACCTTGCTCTCCATCATTCACATACCCACTAAATGTTTAAATAGTAAGTTTTTTGCCGAGCTCATTTAAATCCAGTGAACCAAGAAACACTGTTTAAGATTTTACAAAGGGAGAGATATTGAAATTGATATCAAAAGTAATACAGTCAAAGGCGAAGCGAACAATTGAAGAGCAGCTTTAGTTTAATACGCTAATGCACATGGTTTTCCATTGACTGTGAAATATGATTATTAATTTTCTTGACCAAAACTACAGCCATACCTCAATGGTTTAGACCTCTGAAAAAAAAAAAATGTTAAAAAAAATTTAAACCTAGATTGCACTGGAGATTCAAATATGTAATCATATGAGATACATTTGCCTCTTATAAAGCTGTTTGTAAGCCTAATTTTAAAATTAAAATGAGCCTTTTCTGGTGGTCAAAAGGTTATAAAACAGCAAAGCAGAGTTACAGAGAAATGTGAAAAAGCAATCGAGAAATTGTCTGTGTTGCATGTGATGTTATATATATTAAGATATCAAATAAAAATAGCACATAAAAGATATTCTTTAGTTGGCAGTATGCAAAATATTGTAACAGGCCAATCCAAAGTAAAAAGTGGGGAAAAAGTAGGTCATATTTGATGTGCACTTTGATTAAATGAGGAAATTACGAACAGTGTCTAATGGAACTTATCTGACGATCATTCAAATCATTATTAGCTTTTTTTTCTTTCATTTTATGGAGTATGTTTTATGGTTGTAATCATTTGAACTGGATTTTTATAATGTATTAACATATTACCTGCTTTGCTTCTGTAAGTGTGAAATAGTTTTGAATAGGGAAGCAGAAAAAAACAGAATATGCACTTCCCTTGTGGGGACAATATGAAACTTTCAAGTGTGGATCCAAACATGTGAATGAATATTATTTCAAAATACGTATGCAGTATGGCATAGTTTACAATGTTGTCTTTCATTTTAGATGCCACAACTGTTGTTGATTCTTGTCAAACGAGTAGAAGTTGGAAAAAAGAACCGTTTGTAATCAAATAATCTACTTTTAACTCAGAGGGTGTGAACCAGTCATACGGTATAATAGAAAACGAGTCACGTGTGTGTATATTCGAAGAAAGTAGAATTCATTTTATCTTATTGGTAGAGCCAGTGTCTAGGTTTAGTTTAACCTCTACCCTAGTTCCCACACAATTGTTGTATACTAAGATGTGCAGAAATTATAAATGTGCTGCATGTCGAATTAATATGTATGTTAAGGTGGCCACTTACCATAAATCGATAATTTGAGAACAAAACCAGTTTCGAGGCTGCTTTGACTTAATGAAATGTGTTCTACACTACTGAACATCACTAGGCCTGTCTGTTGAGCTATGATGAAATGTTCTTTTCATGTGAAAGTCATCACAGAATCATTTCTGCTCAGTGTGCAATACTGGGTCCTCTCCTATGGACTGTGCTATTCGGAACGTGTGGCGAATTACTTTTTTTTAATTTATTATTTCTTGCGCAAAGTACATTTTCAATGACAGGAAGTGTCGGAATATTTCACTTACAACGGATATGTTCTGATGAAGAATCATATAGGTCTCACCGATATCTCCCTTTGCTTATTACAGACCTAAAAGCCTCAAAGATCAAAACGAGAGCTGTTAAATATTCATCGCTGCGAAGGCCTGGCTCTCGCCGTTGTGAAATAAAAAGTAACATTGAACTTGCTTATCATTGCCACAAAGATCCATAATCGCAGATTAAAACCAAGAGCTTTGACAGTTACAGTAAATACGCTCCATTTCAATATTCTGACTCCACTCTAGAAGCAAGTACTGTATAAAATGTGCCTTTAAAAGTATTAATTGATATGATCTGTTGCCATACCATGTCAAGTGGCATGTGTAAGCCTCATGCATTTGCCATTCATAGCTATTATACAAGACGAATCAGTGTTGTGCAGTATTTCTGGCTTCTTTCAGTCTAATAGATGATAAAAGGGGCATTAAAAAACTATACGTCTGCCAATTTTGAGTTCTGTAAAGAAATAAAAGCAGCACATGCTCTTTAAATAAATATTGTGAATGATACCTTAACAAAGAGCTCATTAAAGCATCATTAAAACTGCGTAAATGGGTATCAAGATAAAAAAAGCAGACAAGAGCATCCATGCATGCATAATTCTCCTGAAAGTTACAGCCTTTCAAAAGAGTCGGTAAATAACTGGCAAATGTGCTGCAAATTTTCACTCCGAGCATCTAATGACTTGATGATCACATTCCTGGACATGCATTAATATTCAATGACGTGTTTCGAAATTTCTCACGTCAGCCAAGCGACAGATATACAGAACTTGTGTGGTGCCAGTGGTCAAGAAAACCCAAAAGGCCAATTCTATTTTCGAATGGGTTCAAATTACTGCAAGCAGCACAGTATGTTGTGGCCCGAGGAGACCCCTTGGGTTCCAACACCTTCCCAGAGTCGTCGCCGTGTGCTATGAGCTAGCAATTAAGTTTTTTTTTTTTTCTCGAAATCCTATGAGCACATATCCATACAAAAAAAGGTGGATGTGTAACCACACGTGTACAGTCCGAAAAAACCCAAACATTTCAGATACTTCATCTCCTATCTCGAGCGAGGCTTCTGGCGAGACAGAATGAGGGTGGGAGGCGGTATTTCAATGATTAAAAACCTGTCAGCTCCATCTCTGTATTGGCCGGACTCTTTTGAAAGTCGGTTTGAGAGTGCTGTGTGTGCGGCCAGGGGAGGTGATTCTTCTGACCTGGCAGTTAATAAAATTCTTCCTGTGCCTTTGTCAGTTTCTGGAGGATGATTCTGTGGAGTGCTGGAGGGTGCTGCATTAACCAGCTGTGAGCGCTCACTCTCTCAGCAGCACTCTGGCAGGGCTGACAGTAATCTACATAAACCTCTGTCCTTTTCAAAACGTTTGCCAGTAATTGCAGTTTTGCAGTATTCTAATTGACTCCACGGAGCACTGTAAAGAACAAAAACCTGTAATCCTTCGCGAAGCCCATTTGGTTTGCGGCTGTTGTGTTAAAGCTTCGAATGATACGAAACTGATGATACATGAAGCGGCCGCCATGACTGTACCTAGAAACATGCATAGGAAAAATATTTGTCTGGATAATAAAGTAGCTGCCCAAATGAGAATGAGTGAATTCCAAAGCTTTTTTTTTGTTCCTCGCCATCAAGTGTTTGTCGGCCCCCTCGCTCATTATTTTCACTGAGCTGGAAAATAAGTTAGCCAAGCACTGATGCAGTGGTTTTGATAATGCTAAGGATTTAGCAGAGCCCTCTTTCGCTGAGCTCTGTTTGAAACCTCCGATTGCGTCTTATCAGGAGAAATGTTTTTATGTGAAAAGCAAGGGATCAATTTAAGTACGCAAGTCCAGCATTTTTCGAAAAACACACCGTTCTCTTTTATTTACCGTTATGTCTCATTAGCTGTTGGTTGGCCTGGTAATTGTTGCTAGCTGTTTTGAATGGCATGGGCTATTTGTGTTGGCACTGTTCATATCTTAAGCAGTTATTTTGTGAAGTGGAATAAGCCCACCAGTGAAACCACCCGTCTGCTACTGAGTAATTGAGCACAGAGGACACCCGCCAGAACGATCCAAGTTTACACTAATGCTTTTGGGAAACATTTGGTGAGCTTCGGTTACTTTTGTATATACATGTTTATTTGATTTCAGTACCTTTTATTTTGTTTTGTTCAATTTGGTGACTAAGTAAAATGGACATTGTAACCATATTGGGATGGCTGTACTTTTATTTCCTCAACTCTAGAAGCTGAAATTTCTGTGATGAGAAATTTGAAATGGTCATCTTTACTTACATGTGTATGGAGAAACTTTAGCCACCAGGGATATAGTTGTATATTTTAGGCTCTAGATCACTGGAATGACATATATGGCTTTAAGTGGCATTGATATATATTGATATTGTCAAGAAAAAAAAAAAAGAACCATATACTTTAATTACTTTAAAAGCTTACATTGTGTATAGCACGTATGCAAGTTCATTTTCATCATGTTTGATGTAATTTTGTAGCAGTGGTTTGATACTAATAAAGTTGGAAGTTGGTGATGGAACTGTGAAATGTGCTTTACATGATACTTAATGAAATGTTATTATTTTAAAATGCTGTACCTGCATATGATATAATTCAGCAAGAACGCGAGATGGTGTGTTTTATTGCATTTAAAATAAATATGAATATATTTCAATTAATTTCCAGTAGTTAAGACTACGTACTCCTATGTCGGAATACTACTTCCCACGTAAGTGTATAATGTTGCACTGTAATAAAATTAAAACGTTTGTTAGTTAATTTGTTTATTTTGCCTGTCCCTTTCAATCAAGTGCCATAGCAAGACCTATGTAAAGTGCATTTACAACACAATGCTGATCATGTACTGTAAGTGACATAGAAATTTTCCATCTTTCAATTATTTTATTTTTTTCATCTTTCATTCCAACATGCCTTGTTTGGTTTCTCATCAGGAACATGATGTACTGGCGGGTCTGTGGAAGTCTAAAGAGTTAATCCCTGGTCTATTTGAATTTTCATGTCAGTGGTGCATGGCCTGCTGCACTAGGATCCAAGCAGTGCCTCATGGGAAACAACGTTTTATGTGTGCTGCAAACAAGCTGATCTCCTGCGGCACTAAATGAAAAACCTAAATTGCCAAAAAAGACCATTCCCCCGTTACTACATTTGGCTACATCTTTTGCAGTTCATGTTAATAGAGTTCATTCTACACTAAAAACCTTTCACCTTCCATGGTGAAAACAAGTTGTGTAAGCGCCGTCACAAAGTGAATCATACCCAGAGTTCAATGTGGAAATGATTTAGTACTCCGAGTCTGTCAGCCTCCTCCCACATCCCCATGACAGATGTCCACACTGCAGCATATTTATCTTTCATTTTGAGATCAGGCCAGGTCATTTTCAATGGCCCTCTTAAAGCCTCAGTTAATGGCCCACATCACAGTGTTCCTTCAGCTTCAAGAAAAAGCTGCGCTGAATAAAGAACACCAGTTAGAGGAGGTGTAATGTCGCAGTGGATTTTGTTTTGTAGTTATGTAGTTATTATTTGCACTTGCATCTCAATTTTTGATATCAAATTTCTATATTTATCTGCTACAAATAAAAGTAGAAATGAATAAAACTAATTTATTCCCCAAGTGGACTAAGTTGTAAAATTAAAGGAAAACATGGACATCAGTTTAAATTGTGTAGGTACACTGAGAAAAAATAAATAATAATTATGTAATGATCTAGCAAATGCTATCTTCCATGATACTGCAATTCTTTTACATGTCATTATTATTACTTCATGTATGAAAATCTTGGATGCTGTATATTAAAATGAAAACCAGATGTATAAATGTACTTCACAAACTGTCTTCCAACTGCTGCTCTCTCTTCAGGAGGGTGGTGGTCATGTGTGATAGTGATTCCACCCCTGTAGCTCAATTCTAATTGGTTAAATGGTGTTGCAAATCACTCAGTGTGACAACACTCCCCAGTCTCCCATACTCACAGCTCCAAACCAACAGTAGCCATAGATCAGTGATCCTCCCTGCTGTATTTACAATCAATAATGGATTATTTTTTTGGGTGTTGAGTTTGTGTTTAACTCATTGCTTGTATTCTGACAATCTGGAAATGTAGTTTTCATGATTTAGTTTCCATTGATGAGAATATTTGGTTTAAACTTGTTTGATCTCAAGTGCTGGTAAATCCTTAATAACCCGTATTTCAGAAGAAAAGGATATTGTTTATAATTCTGTGGTGGGATTTGTTTTGGAAATATATGATTTTTATTTCCACACCACTCCAAAACATAACCTTAAGTTTTATGAAAATGTACAAATTATAGATTGTACAAATTCACCAATTACCCAGAAAGTAAAAAAAAAAAAAAAATGCCATGAAAGTGTGTTGCATTAACCATAAATGTTATTTATTTTAATTATTATATTTTAATTTATTATAATCTAACTTTAATTATAATATAACTTGCATTAATTTACATAAATGTTTACATATTTATTTTACAAAATTACAATGTGTTTTAAGTAGCCTTGAAAATCAGATAAGCTATATGAAAAATAATAATAATTTGTTCACCCTATTTTATGCACGAGCAAAATTCACATTAGCATAATATCAGCCTAATTTAGAATTTGGGTTGCGCCTCAATTTTTAGTCCCATTATAAATAATGACAACAAATATTACATGATGCTGCTTTGACTTGGAGCTTGGAGAAAATGTGCTGAAAACAAACCTTAAAAAGCCTCTCAGATGCAACATTCATTGGTCTCTCAGCACAGAAGATACCACCTTTACACAAGTTCTCCCAGCACAATTTCCTCAAATCTTTGTGTTTGAGAGTCTCTTGCTGCCTTTATCTACCGCTGTCCTCCACTGGAGGTTCTTTCATGGATGTGATTTCTGTATGAGAATGAATTGGTGTGAGTTGGCTTCTCGTCGCTCTTCTCCATGCGCAGACGGAGGGGGAGAGAGTGGCAGAAGAACACCTGTAAGCGGATTAATGAGGGAGAGACTGCTCTCCGAGCTGCCCATCCTGCTCTCTCTAATTAATCCTGCTGGTCATTAGCAATAATGGTTAGCTTCATTCAAATAGCAGGCATTTTATGTTATCTCCATACTGAAACTGATTAACATACAGACTGAGATGATGAGGATATATAAAAATTCTTTCATTATTTACTTACTCATTTTAAGCATTTCACTCTGCTATTCTAAACTTGTATGCTCCTATTTTTCCATTTAAAAAAAATACATATAAATTCATAGTGACCATTTCAGCTAAGGCATTACATTACTTGCTCATCAGTGAATCCTCAGCAGTGGATGGGTGCCATCAGAATGAGAGTGCAAACAGCTGATATAAACACCACAGTAATCCACATGACTCAAGTTCATCAAATAACTGAACCTCACAAGTTAACTTGTGAAAAGCTCTGAGTTCGTCATAAACAAATCCATCAAGATGTATTCAAATTCAAACCATCACTTCAGCCTAAAATTTGATAGCTTTGTGTGAGAAATAGACCAAATATAAGTCTTTATTCACTGATTAACTTCTGTTGAGCCGTGAAATCCAAGAACCACCTCAAACTGAATCGGCAAAAGAATCGTTCTTTTAAGCTATACTTTTGAATGAACTGGTTGATATGGTTCACAAATTGGATGGAACATTTCATCAATGAATCGCTGGACTGATTCATTCATGAATCAGCATTTACGCACTCAATTATCTGGCCTCAAGTTACCAGCTCACTGCATTAAAAAATAAATAAATAAGAATAGTTCAATTTAATTATATTCTAGAAGGTGACCGTATTTATTTTCTTGGAGTTTTTGGTTATTTTTAGAGTATGGAAATTTTAGTTTGTATGGAAAAGATGCCAAGATTCATCAAAAGACCAAATGGGTCCAAAAAGACCCCAAAAAAAGTAATCTGGGTTTAAAATAACACAACAGTGAGGAATGAACTATCTCATTCTAAACTAAACCACACATGGCTATTTCCGTTTGTGAGTATGTGTGTGGGCACAATAGGATTTATATAGATCTCTTAACACCACCCCTACACACAGACACGTACATGCTTTGTGTCTTTTTCTATATACGTGCCTTATTGCTGTGCTCATGGCAGATGAGAAGCAACTCCACACGGAGAAGAGGAAGAATGAGAAAGGACGTGTGAGGGAGAGACTGAATCGGTGAGGAAGGGAGCCGTCACACAGAGCACTTCCTAAAATCATGTTACTGTGTCATTATCCCACCTCTGCTCTCTTCCCAGCAATCATATTTGGAGAACATCTTTCAGGAGCTCTCAGGGCCACAACAACTGGTAAGCATGGCTAATGGAAATTTAATCAGTGACAAGAGTGGAGAATCAGTCATAATGCATGTCAAACTGAATGCACCCCGATAAGGAATAACAGAAAGATGCAAATAGTGGTTAAGGGAGGCTTTGCTGACAGACTGATAATGTCCTTGTACATCCTGCAGCAAGCACAGAAGGCCGTTTTATGTTGAGTGTTTTATTTAGAGCATGGTTTATGAATGTTTTTTTTTCTTATTGATTTTAAAGCAGCAAATATGAGCACTCCAGCAAAACCGTAAGGCACAAGGATGCAAATAGCCCTCTGTTTATGTTTTTTCGTTAAAGCAATAAGAGCCAATCTAATTAGGACGTCAAGATTTCAAGCAATTGTTCCTTGGCTGCTTGTTTGTTTGGTTGGTTTTCATTTTTCATACTTTCTCCAGGCAGAACCTTGTAAGATTAAACCAATAAATTGCTTGCAAAACTTGGGGTTAAACTGACTACACATGACAAAACCTAAACAAATCTCTCTTATCCCATTTCAACTTCCCCACTGGTAAACAGAGCGCTATCTTGTTCCACCAAAGAATTGCCATGAGCAAGACTGCACACAAAAACCCAATCTACAAAGGAACAAAACTGGGATGCTCCACCAGCACACCACACATCCTCCGTGTCTCAGCTTACCCATGAAGCAGGTTTCTAAAGGCTGGAATCGTGCAAGCACTCTAAAAGAGTTTTAAGTCAAGCTTGCATGAGCATTGCATCTAGCATTTGAACATTGCTACAACATTGTAGAACAAGATTTCATATGTTATCATTTGTATTATTAATCGCCTAAATGTTGATAGTTACTTGTAGCTTGCATATGTTGCGTTATATTATGGCATGTTTAAATATATGAGTGTCAGATGGGTCTAGTAACAAAGTTTTAAGTTTTGAGATATTTCTGGTTTGCACAAGTATTGAGGGTTGTCTTTCACTAATGTCACTGTTTTCAAAATAAAATCAATAGGCTCTACTTTTACTCAGATACATTTTCACTGCAAACCACAAAAATGTATAGCTTTTGATCAATTCGACTGTTTTTAATCTGTAAAACCGGCTCACAAAGATGTTCAAAAGATACATTTCACAGGAAGAAACACAATGGACAATGCATCATGCAATGGATCTTCCAACCTGATCTCATGCACACAAAAAAATTGATAAATTAGCTATTTTAACTACCAATTTATTAGATGTGGTTCATAGAAAAAAGTAAGCAAAATGGTCAGCTGTACAAAGAAGAGAGAGTGTGTGTTGGTGTGTGTGTGTGTGTGTGTGTGTGTGTGTGTGTGTGTGTGTGTGTGTGTGTGTGTGTGTGTGTGTGTTATAATATTAAATTATTTTGTGGGATAATTAAATATATTCTAAATAAACTACAAACATAAAATTATATACATTTATTTTGTCCTCACATTCTTTCTTGTAACTCCTCCTACTCCTCCTCATTATGCAGCTCATTATACGGGCCTTTGTCTTCTCAGGTGCAAATCACAATGATATACGCATACTCATATGACTTTTAAAAACAAAAAGTGTCTAAGAAAATTTAAATCGATATATTGTTTTCTGTGAGTAAACAAGATTATTTTCACATCATTTAGAAAGAAAAATTCTAGGCTACGAGCTCCATTTCTCAAAAGTCCTGGGAACCAATGTTATGTATGTGTTTTATGGCCTTATTCAAGTGATTTAAAATGTTTAGTTTTTCACTAACCATGCATAAAAAAAAAATTCTCAAAAAAACACAGTCAAGTACATACATGCTGCGCACATATTATTATAGCCCAGTTTGTGCTGATTACAGTGAGATTAGACTTAAGCCATTTAGATATTTATAAGAATCTGAAAAAAGCACAAATGTCAGGGCATGACAAAACTTCTCCAGGCCCCAAAAATACCCTTAGACCTCAGAGGGTTAATGGACATTGTAAAATGCTGAACTCTCCCATGTTTCCTAGAACTGTTTGAGTGTGTTAATAAGTGAAATAATTGAATGTGTTTTCCATTTATGTATAATCAGTGTCATGCATGAATCAGCAATGTTCAGATGCAGGGTGACTAAACAAATCCTGCTGCTCATATTATACTTAATTGTGTGAAACATGGAGGAAATAAGCATCATTTATTTCTCCTGAAGATTAAGAAATTATTATGAAAAGAATGAAAAAATAACTACATGTACACAGCAAAAAGCAACACGTTTGCTATGAACACTTGAGAGGGCTAATTGAGGAAAATTGATACAGCCCATGGAGTTATAAATACATATATAGGTCTGTAACTCTGCAACAAGAATAATATACACTCTTAAAAAATAAAGGTTCTTAATTGATTTTGATGGTTCCGTGAAGAACTTTTCACATCCAAGGAATCTTTTAATTGTATAAAAGGTTATTTATAGTGGAAAGGGTACTTGATATGCACAAAAACCCAGAATCATTTTTCTATGGAATCACTGGATCCCAAAATCCTATTTTGTAACCTTTATTTTAAAATCTATTTTTCAAAATATAATTGTTCATGTGTAAAGCTCCACCCCTCACAGCACTATCAATAATGCTCAAATCCTTTAAAATGTCCTTAATCAACATCAAACTAGAAGTGTGTTCCTCTTAATGTCATAGAGGATATCATTCGCCATTATCATTAAATCCGTGAAATATTCTTTGAGTAGCCATCATTAAAAAAAAAATGTAACCTTTAAACTTAAAGCAGTCAAAACTGGGTGTGGGTTGATTCATCTTCTTTTAATGAGACACCTGAGCTTATATGTCTATCAAAAGCTTTGTCAGTTCCGGGGGCGATAACTTTCTTTAAAAAGACCTAACAACCTGCTTAAGTACTCTCAGGGGTACATGTACTCTACCTCTGATTGGGAATCACAGCTTAAGCCCAAAAAAGAGTTTGCAGACTATACACTTGATCTTCATTATAATTAGATGCTACCCCAACCCATAAGGATGGCAAACTGTGCTGTGTAAATTATCACACACAAATCATCTGCAGCAAATAGGAAAATGCGAAATGGAGAAAATGGGAGGAGGATCTTCTCCACCTGCACTGTGGTAGAGGAAGAGATCCAGGAAGGAATATTCTGGTTTGATCTCCTCCAAACAAAGCTCTTTGATGCAGGGTGTGAGTGTGAGTTCGTATTTATTAATTGAGCATATGGCTGACTCTGTGAGTGTTATCTGCACTTCAGGAAATGATCTGATGTTGGTGGCAGTTCCACAAACTGAAGTGAGTGACAATACACAAAGAGTGAATCATAACCAGCTATTGGCAGTATTTTAATTGCTTGGTCTTATTTTGTTATTAGGCTGACCTTGTATATTTTTCCAGCAGTGTGAAAAGCGATGAAGACTTAATTGCTATACCAATATGGTTTTATTGAACTTTAAGTGTAATATATGATGATGGCACCTCTAACAGCTGCGCCAGTTGGGTTGTCAGGGGCTAATGGGATCAGCCAATGTCTGGATGTCAGATTAGTCAAAGACAAATGAGCTGTACATAGGCTTACCTCTGCATTGAGACTGTAACATTTCTGTTAACATAATCATCACTTATAGCTAGTGTATTAAACCACTTGAACAGTTATTTCCAAGTATTTTATTGAAACCCATCTTACTTTCAAATGATTAAGTGAAGTTGATAGTTTGATTCAGGTTTCATTAAAATGACCAGAAAATACATTCTTTTACATTTAGGTTTCTATTAAATGCTGTTCTGATAAACTATATATATATATATATATATATATTCATAAAAGAATGTAAAATTTTTTTTTTTTAATGTGTTGCAGTCTCTGCAAACATATCAAGCAACAAAGATAATTTGTAATAATGGAGAATAATGGAGTAATAATGGAGAAATGTTACTTGAGCACCAAATCAGCATACAGAGTGATTTCTGAAGGATCATGTGACGCTGAAGATCGGAGTGATGGCTGGTGAAAATTCAGCTTTGCCATCACATGTAATAATTGACATTTTAAAATATTGTTAGAATGAAAGTATAGTCTAGCCTCCGAGATCGGAAATATAAGTTCTGGTTTTGGTTGGGCTGCCGAGCAGAGGTAAGCAGGTACCTGGGACCACAAATGAAACACACAAATGGTGCAGTTCATTCTTAGCTCAATTTTTATTTATTTTGAAATTTCTGGCAGAATTTTTATTTGTACACATTTTTACTGAGACATTATTAGATGTAGCATCGTGTTTACCTTTAAAGCATATCCACTTCCAACACACTGAGAATCCAGGGCTGGCTCAAGCTAAACTCAAGCTTACCCAGGTAGCCACTTAAACCTGCTTTGTGACAATATGTTTCAATAGACACTGAAAGCATATCACCCTGCACTCTAACCGAAATGAGCCTCTATTTCGTGTTGATTATGTCTCTTCTCTTGATATATGCAGAATCTTCCCATGCAGTCACCGTTGAGCAGGGATGCCCTCCACATTAGAAGTAATTCACACTTCAACTTCAGTCAAGCACCATCAGTAGCTAAAAACCTGGATTGCCTGTGAATAAAATCATAGTCATGACAACTGTGCAAAAGGTCGCCTCAGTGACGTTAAACGGTATTCATAATTCTTCCAACCAAGTGAACTGCTTACGGATTCAATAAATATGTTTAACACAGCACTGTAAACTGTCGACGGCTGGATTGTAACATATCCGCAAAGTTTAGTCGCTGTGTTTGGAAAGAGGACAGCATTAAACAACACAATATTATCATGTATTTAAAGGTTTTTATAATCAGGATTATGGAGTCTGGATCAAACCAAATGTGTCCTGGTTGATTTATCCATGTCCCTCACTGTGACTTAATCTAGGCGGATTCATTAAAGGTAACATGGTATTTTCTAACATAATCTTCTGGCCTTTTGTTTAACCACAGTCTGTGGGGAGAAGGTTATAATGGAGGATAAATCTGATAGTTCCTTAGAGGCTCTGATCAGTGCCATTTCTGTGCCAATAACCTGAGCTATTAATGCATTGTGAATCAATCAAGAAGAGCAGGAAAATACATTATATTATATACAGGGCCGTATGAGCTCCACAATTTTATATGATAGAACTACCGCCACATACACAAAGGTCTTTACTAAAACTCAATAATTTGAAGAGGTCATAACAGAAATACATTACTGTTGTACAAACGAATAATAACAAATCTAAGAATATAGTTGATAAGATTTGATGAAATATCTCAAAATATCTAATTTATGTTTTAATTAGATCTTAAAAGTGTAGTTAAACTGTTAAATTGCATTCATTTGATGAATCACCACAGTTTTTGATAATACATTTGTATTAAATCATAAAACACAGAATCCAAAAACATTTAAATAAAAACTGAATTATTGGAAAAAATAAAACCCATTTCATAGGGAATTATTATTGTTAAAATTTTAGTAGATGAATCAATTTAAGTTTTTAACATTTTAGTTAAGTTGTAAATAAGTCCTAAATATATTATTACACAACATATTTCAGTATTATATTATATTATATTATATTATATTATATTATATTATATTATATTATATTATATTATATTATATTATATTATATTATATTATATTATATTATATTATATTATATTATATTATATTATATTATAGAGAAAGACACTTTTTAGTCCTGATGGTGTTGCTACCTGGGCCATGCTAACCAGACAAACCTTGAATCCTTGGTTTCCACATCACAAAAGAGCATATTGCAGGAAATTATATGTTGCATCATGTAAAACGGCTCTTAACAAGCGAGATAAAGCGACTAGAAGTCTCATGAAGTATACCTATTCAGAATCAAATGCTCTCTTCAGATGCAGCTGTTGATGTTATTTCCCAGGTTTAGTGGTTTCAGGGAGTATCACACACTGTCATTAACACTAATGGAGCTGTCACACTGACTGCAAAAGTGGCCCTGGAGTCAGTGGGATGCTCAATGCATACCTTTAAGGCCTGTCTGACTTTTATTGTCTGTTTTGTTGCTGACGTACAATTACTTACTGACTTCCCGTCAAGTGATGTGTACGTTTACAGAACTGCACCTGTGGTGTCACAACGGTATCCGTAATCTATAGAGTATCGCTTTCTTCCTCCCAAGAACTACGATAGCTTGGTTGCTCTTATGTTGAATTTGCCAACCTTTCCTTTAACACACACAGACACATTGTTTTGTTTTTGTTTGTTTTTCTTCTTCTTCTTCTTCTTTTCTTTACTTCTTTCCTACCTTCTGGCACTAAACGAATTTCAATCTCAATGCAGACCAAATTGATTTATGTCAACAATATGGATGGCGATTCTCTAGTCATAATCCTGCCCTCTTTCTGAGGAAAACTCAAGGTTTCCCTCATTCCAGGAAGGCGTCTAACAGATTTGATTCATAACTTTCCTCATCTGATTTGCCAATATGCACTCATTTATCTCCCTTTATTAATATAAGGACAGACATACAGCTAGTGTGACATGGAAAGAATTAAATAAGATGAATATTCCAGCAACCTAAAAAATATCACTCCCATATGGAGTCCTGCTGAAATGAGTTAAAATGATATTGAATATGAATTTTATCATACCAACATATGTTTTTCTGTTTTCTATAAAATAACCCTGTCACTAATCACATAAAGCTCTTATAGAAATAAATGCTAGGGGTATAAGTATTGTGTTGGCTTCAAAACAGATGATTTAAAGCCAACATTTTATATGTATATTATATATAATTATATTGTGTTAATGTTTTTCTTATATATATATATGTGTGTGTGTGTGTGTGTGTGTGTGTGTGTGTGTGTGTGTGTGTGTGTGTTAATTTAAATTTAAATTTAAATTTAAATTTAAATTTAAATTTAAATTTAAATTTAAATTTAAATTCAAATTTAATTTAAATTTAAATTTAATTTTAATTTACAATTAATTTAACATTTTATTTAAAATTGTAATTAAAATTTAATTTACATTTTAATTATATCTTAATGTATTTATATCATATTTTTATTACATAATGTTATTCTTAATTTATTAAGTAAATTTTCTTGTTGGTTAAAAACATTTTTTATGTCTTTGCTTGTTGCCCTTTACATATTCATGGTGTCATCAATTGTTTGATTCTTTAAATTACCTTAAAAGCCTATAATATGCTGTTTTATGGCAGTCTCTGTTGTAACAAAATACCCCATAAAGTGTTAACAAAAGGTCAAAATGAGTTCAGGTCAATCAAATCAATAGTTCAATACACTGTAAGTTCAATAGCCTAGACTTTAAATTATGGACCTGTTCAGATTTGTATTTTCACATAGAAATATTCACCTGAGTAAAAAGTGGGACAATTAGCCCAGGTCTCCTCTACTTTATGAGGTAAAGATGTGTCAAAGCATAAATTCTCAATGCTTTACATCATCTTAAGGATGTAGAGAATTTAAATCAGCCAGCATAATAAATATACCTGATAAAATATGCTCAGTTTTGCAGTCTCGAGACACAATTATTAAAATGATATTTAAATGTTTTTGGCAGAATTTTTCAATCATGCCTTCAGGGACATCTACCATCCGTTTCAGCAACAGTGCAGAAGAAAAAAAAAACATTTTTGCTAATTTATTTCAGGAATGTCTCTAGGGAGATTTGAAAATGACTACATTTCCTCTTTGCTACCAAAGGCTCTGTGTATTGGAAAGTCATCCATTTCAATGGCTTTATTTTCCCAGTGTTAACTCAGGCCATCCGTATGCAGAAAAACACTCTGTGAAATAAATGTCACACTTTAATGAAAGATAAAGGCTTAAAGTAGTGAAACAATAAGATCCATCATTGTGACAGATGAGAGACAGAGAGATTAACATTCTTCGCCAAGAGATTACATCACAATGAATGAACCCATCGTGGTGAGCCCCCATCCCCCCCCCCCCCCCCCTTAGCCGCACTATTAAAAAAATAGTAAAGTAGGATCTAGTGCATAGAGAAAAAAGTTTAGGCAGGGCTCTGTCACATAAGCAGACATTGATTTGTGGTGAGTTCAATACTGTTATCATTTTGCTCTGTTTTAATCTCAGTCTGGAGTGGCCGATAGCCATCTGAAACACTTTCAAACAAATCCGAATGCATCCTGCTATCGCTATGGATATTTCCCAAGGTCATCATTCCTCAGACGCCACCCGGCATTTCAGAAAACACCTGTTGTTGAAAATATTAATGTAGCCACACTATAATAAAAGTAATTCAGATCTGCTGGCTGTCAGTCCTTATTCAACGGTAATGGGTTTGACTTGTTATCTTTATGAAACAGCACCACCTGATCCAATTACTCGGAGAGACCCTGCTTTTCCTTTTTATCCATTTCGGAAAACCGTATTGTCAAAGTCTAACCCCAACATTATAAAAAAAGAAGCTCTAAGAGCAAGATCCAGAATGGACGACGGCGACCACAACAATCGTAATATTCACACTGCATCATCTGGACAATAAATGATACTTGTGGGAATAAATTGGATTTCAGCTCTGCTAACACAAACGAGAAGTAATTTATTGCCCTTGCACATAGTTTGCACAATTTACACAGTTTGTGTAGACATTACATCAGATACATAATGTCTATCTCGCCTTAACTTATATTAGCAATGCAGAGGTAGTACATAAATCAGTGCACTGGTGATCAAACATACAACACTTCCTGAAATAGTTTGTTTATCTAAGCCAGCTTCTGCTGCCCTCATAGGAAAGCTGGACGCTTCAGTCATCAGATATAGGCCCATATGCATGTTGTTATGTAACTGATGTTATGGTCTCAAAATTCACTTTATCCTGTGACCCTAACCGCAAAAGCCCATGTGCTTACTCAGCACGGATGAGTCACGATTCTTCAGCCTCCATTATCATGTAAAGAGGATTTGCTGTTGCATGTGTAGCATGCGTATTTCTTCTCAGGCTCTGCTCTGCTCTGCTTTTAAATGAGGACAGTAAAAAATGGCTTGATTTTTCAAATGTAAAAAAAAAAATGTTTACATATAATATATGATTCGTTATGTTTTATTCCTTCCTTTTAAACTATGTTTGCTGTATTTACAGCACTGTTATCAAAAATGGGACTAAATGCTGTCTAAATGCAAATTAGAAACTTAATTTGTGTGACTGTATGTAAACAGTTATCAAAATGAAATAGCCAAAATATAAGAAATATTTTTTTCCCACTTTGTAGAGCAAAGATAATTTTTTTCTTTCACTTCCTGTCACTATTGTTAAATGTTCATGCTTAGCTGTTTGTGTGATATCATTCTAGCTTGTTGCAGTTTTCATTTGGCTAACCGGTTAATAGAAATTGATCTCAGATGAAGCCATGAAGCCACACAGGTGGAAACATGAATAGAAGTCAATACTTGCAACACTGACATCATAGAGAGAGAATCAAACCATGTATAAAAATTTCAAGACTAAATATACATATATATATATATATATATATATATATATATATATATATATATATATATATATATATATATACATTTTGACATCTCTCAATCAAACAGATAAGTGTTAAGTCTCAAAATATTAGATTTTTTGGCTAAATGAGAATTATAAATGAACTATTATTATTATTATTATTATTATTATTGTTATTATTATTATTATTATTATGAGTTTATGGGAGATAAATAAAAACAATTGCTTGATCATGTACAGTTATTTGAATCATACAAATGATTCTTGGATGATTATAATTGGGAATTTTATCCTCAACATTTAATATTAAAAGAAATATCAAATGTATTTATAGAAAATAATGTCATTAAAGTACTATGTCAAATATAATTGCTTATGTTGGTCCTACACTCATTATGAGATTCAGTGTGTAATCACTGTATATGTGTATATGATTAGGTTTTATGGGCAGACTTTATTTTAAGATAATTGTCACTATTAATGAACCATTAACTACAGTTGGAAACTACTTGCTAAGTTCGTTTTGCTACATAATAGTATAAAAGTTAATACGCATTTTCTAGTCCTGACAAAACAATAAAAAAAAAAAAAAAAAAAACATGGTATTTGTGCCTCTAATGCTTTTTTTATAAAGGTCAAGTGGCACCAAATCTGTGGAAAGTGCCTCCAGCTGCAACTTAGATATAGTGAAATGTATTAAAAATGGCTGAGACAAAGATCTTGGAAATATAATATTGTATTTAGTGTGTGCATCTTCTCTGATGGCGTTTCATCATGTATTCAGAGCGGATAAGCGGAGGCGCACTACCTCTACATCTGGATGTATAAAAATGCCCCTTGAGGAAATAAACATGCTAAACAGGATTGCATTTCAAGTGCAGTTGGTGCTATTGTTTTGGCCTCTCTTGACTGAAATTATCTAGACAGTGCAGTGCACCTTTAAGACATCACCCGCCTAAAATTTACTGACAGAGAGGTAAGCCCTAAGGCTAACAGACCATCACTAAACAAGCCAAACCTTCACTCCACTTTTCGGCTGACTCTTGTCCTTTCTTCCATTTTCCCCAGCTGTGTCATCTCGGCATCACAGGACTTGACATTTGCACAGGTAATATAATGAGCCCTGTTCCTGTTATTGGGAAACTAATGCATTTTGAACTTGGGCTATTTTTCACTTGACATTTACATACATTAATACCTGATTAGCTCTCGTTTTCAATGCCAGCTTGCATTTTGAGCCCGTATGGAAATACGGAATTTTATTTCTTCTGACGTTTTTGCACTTTTTTTTAATTACTCCAGCACTAAATCTAATGCAAAGTGTTTACGGCATGAGTATTTAGAAGGTTCTTGCAGGGGGAGATTAGCTTTGCCGAATTACCAATCAAGCAATCTGAACCCTGATCTCTGTTTATGAGCTAGCAGCGCTGTACGTCTGACGTTTTTTAAGATGGAACAGCCGATAGAGATCAGATTCTTCCTCTGTCATGCCAGCTCTTAAGAACATCAAGGCCATATCAGCTATCATATCACTTCATATTTTTAAAACCAATTTCATTTCAAAAGAAGTGCATCGGTTTTGTCAGATCTGTGCCAAATTCCTTCATTCTCGTAGGGAATAATAAGGTCATGTTTGCCAAATGGTTTAAGAAAAGCATCTTCTGTTGAAATCTGTCAAAGCCAGTTAAATGTCAGGCGGCTCTTCAGTGATGTTTCTGTTTTTAACACTTCTTCAGTAACACTTTGCAAATATTTTCCCATTTGGGATCAATTAGCCGTCAAACCCTGAATGCACCTTCATTGATAGTTGAATACATTTTCAATAATCTCTGAGGCAACTAATCCTATCAAATGTATTAATTTGCTCCTCGTACGAGCCCAATGCGCTGATCTTTTTTAATTAGTGAGTAATTGGTGCTTAATGTGATGTAGTAAGAGAGCCATTGAATGTGGCGCTGTGAGGGGACGTTGGCATAGATTCCATTGTGCATGAATGAATAATGCCATTGATCCATCAGGCTTGTGACAGGCAGTCAGCTTGGGCAAGGGAGTCAAAAGCATGTTTGTATGCCAGTCGCCTGTACATAAGCATGGCTTGTAATCAGGTGGAATCTAATTAACCTTTTCTCCATAATGATTGTCAAAGTGACTCTCAGGACAAAGGATACTCGCTAACGACAGCGTGGTGACTTTTGAACTTTGAAGGTCCCATTGAAGTACTGTATCTCAGGGTTGCGAAAACGTATATGAGCCAGTGACTGTGAAATCTCTCGGCACTTGGAAACAGTGCTGAGTGAAAATCATTGACTTAAATGCTAATTTACTGCTTCGAATGATTCATTCGGCTCACGATTGGAGTGTAGAGACACTCTCTGCGGTCATCAGTCATGCTTAGTTCTTTGAGTCAATCTGAGTTTATCTACACAAACAACTTGTAATGACATCTAATGGAATAGAATAACACTGGGGTAAGATGAGTATTATTGATCCAATCTGACTGATTCATTTCATAAGTATAGATTATTGCTTGTAAACTCCTGTTTTCTGATATCCCCTTATTCGTATTCGCAATAACTGGGGTAAATTCTCAAAGCCTGCGATAATGATGTGGACATGAGAAGAGGATAATGAAGGCCTGTGGCACATGATCTGACTACCTTAGACTAATTTCCTTTAATAAGAAGCAAATCTGTGTTTCTCACTTCCACTCTCTCTCGGATGAACATGACCTGTCGAATCGCTCATCTTCCACAGTCTGACAATTTAATTTATACCTTGGAACGGTAATTTCTTTGATGCAGTCGCGAGTCTGAAATACAAATTAGGAGCAGGCGTGCGATTAACTCCAATCACAAACACTTGTGGTAGGCCATCTGAAGTGAAAGTCCTTCCCTCAGTAATCAAACCAAATAATCCACGCGGCACAATAGCCAGCTTCCTGCTTTCGTTAACCCTAAAAAGCAATGCAATGACAGGTGAAATCGGAAAGCGCTAACTAGTCATTAGTATACGCCGAGGGTGGATTTGTAAAGCCTCTCTTGTGTGCTGTTGGTTCGCCTGCTCCATCTGCCCGCTTCCGTCTCGGCTGCTTTAATGGCTGTATAAAAGCATGAAAAAGAGCACAGTGACAGTTCCAAAGTAGATTCCCTACCCTCCTTTCCCTCTCAGAGCGATTAAAGAGCCAATGTGAGGTGGTGACAGTTCTTGCTTTTGATCACGTTGCCTGTCAGGGGAGTGTTGACTGGTGGGGAGTCTGGCCAAGTAGTAGTCTTATAAAGGGGCACATCATGAGGCAAGGAGAAAGAAAGTCTTTGGCAAATCAATGCTTGCAGCTCTTGAGAGTAAAAAACAATTGGTACTCTTTAAATTTTGGTTTATGTTCGACTGGATTGTGTTCGTTTAGCTAATATTCAGCACATTTTAACATCCTGGTTGAAAGCGGCATAATGTTATATATAATGATATATATTGTTTGGGGTACAGGTTTGGAATACCTAGTAGTGGTGTTCGGTTTCATGAATTGGAAGGCATAAATCATACCTAATCCTTTCATAATGTGTGACACTAAGCTGAGAAAGTAAATACAAATGAGAGGATGTAGCCAGCATGGGAGGCTGCTGGATTCAGGTACTCATTATAATATCAATGTGAAAGGAAATTCAATGTGGTAATAAAAAGTAGAGAGAGGAATATAATAGTATTCTGGAATGAATAATTGATGTGGGCTATATGAAGATTCTGTAATGTGTTTGCTTATTTCAACACCAGGACGGCACTATGGAAGAAACTGCAGTGAGAGAAATATCTGATGTGGCAATGTGGCTATTAATTGTCTTGTTTCTAATAACATTGGCATCTGCAATGTAAACGATGTGTGTGAATAACATACTCTGAGCTATGTGAAGTGTGCATGAAACGCAATGAATTATTACTCATTTAATTTTGGAATATCTAGATCAGTGGTTCCCAACCTTTTTACGTATTTAACAATCCGTGACCCCCCCCCCCCCCCCATATATATATATATATATATATATATATATATATATATATATATATATATATATATATATATTAGTGCTGGGAAAAAAATTAATTGCATCCAAAATAAAAGTTTGTGTTTGCATAATATATGTGTGTGAACTATGTATAACTATTTTGTATATAAATACACGCATATGCATGTATTAATTATTTTTTTTGCATGTATATATACATTTATACATAATTTATATTATATATAAATATAAATAATTTATATACAAATAAGTAAAAATATTAAATATATACATGCATATGTGTGTATTTATATACAAAATAATTATACACAGTACACACATATATATTATGCAAACACAAACTTTTATTTTGGATGCGATTAATTTTTAACCCAGTTATAAGAAGCTCATAAGATTAAAAAGTATGATTTTTATGTAATATTTGTTTATTTCTTTATAGATCCAATGTAAAATCTGAATCCTGAACGTATGAAGATATATTCTTTTATATATTCTTTCTTATTTTAGGTTTATAAAAAACTTCAGGTGAAAGGCCTTTTGTGCTTTCGCCATTAAAAGAAAAAAAAGCTTTCTCGTAGAGTCTCATCTCTTAATTATTTTGAAGAAAGCGCCCAAACAAAATTACATCTCACATGAAATCTCAAATATAAAATACTAGCCTCCTATTCTGACTGCTTTTTCCTCCCATTCATCAGGGTTTTTAATGTAATCTTCAGAAATCAGCTGCGGTGTGTCTGGAATTCACACTCTCTTTCACAGAGGTCAAGAAAACCTCCACAAAAATGGGGAGAAAGAGTGTCTTGTCATGTCTAAATGAGCTAAAAGCATGTATTTAATTTCCTTCTGAGATGAAAGAAAGCGAGAAGTAAAAGACTGTCTCGAAAGGTCACACTTGTTTTAGCAATTTTCGGAGAGATTAAAACTATGTCACTTATTGTACTAAAACTCCATTACATTATGGCATCATTGCAACACCCCATTAATCTCAAGCATTAGGCTCCCTATAAATGCAAGATGTTGTGCTGTTAGTCTGAGAGCGTCTTCGCCAGAGCTCAAGTTACTTTACAGCTCTTGTCTGAACATGTTCCCCCATAGCTATCAAGGCATGAAAGAGACTATAAACCTGAACATCACAAGTTGAATGAAGAGGATAAAACGCCACTGTTTAGCGTGATGGGATTTAAAAATTACATTCTGACACAAGCCCCTTCGTGCTCCAGTGGGTAATTAGAAAGTGTGCACTACAGTCGCGCAAATGTAAAAAATAAATAAATAAGTGGAGGGTAGAAGCTTGGCATGGTTCCCCAGGGTATCCATTAAAGGATGTTTTCTTGAATTGAGGTTAGGTGCATTGATCTCTGTTGAGATTGGCGAAGCTGGGAGTTAACGTTCCTAGCTGCAAGCATGACTCATTTCATACATTATTCCAATTAAATCGCTGTGAATCTTGGCCTCTTGGGCTGGGAATGTACCGAACTCATCACAATGGCCCCTGTCACTTTTTGGTCATATTTCTCTCATTCAACATAAAAGACAGTCGAGTATATTAAAATGAACAGAAAGAATAATGCTTTCCCTATTCTTTTTTATAAAATATCTTTGTCGTCTTATATCTCACCAACAGAAAATGTCTGCTTGGATTTTGTACTAGTATCAGTTTCGTCGTGATGGATGCTATTCGGTGTAAAACAGACATGTAATTTGTAATGTGTGATGCAACAAGGTTATTTAGCTAGTAATGCTATGTGCTGTGTTGCTGGAAGAACTCGGTCGGTTATTAGGTGAAGGACATTCAAGACACGTTCTCGGGCTATTCATGGAGATATCAGTCAATTTTCTTCTTTTTTTTTCATTTACGCAGTTACATATTATATCATCTGAGGCAATTGTATATAAATGTTTCTTAAAGAACAATCTGATTGCCTTCTGGAGGCCTCGACCTGGTTAAAATCAATTGCTTTATGGCATATTTTCAGTGCTATGCCAAACATGTGCCAATTTCACAGAAAACTGCCCTGGGTAGCATTTATTTACTGCAAACCTGAGCACCTGTCCTCTGGAGATAAGTGCCACTATGTATTTAAAAAAGAAAAAAAAATCCTTAAGCATTTGTAAAACATGTCGGACCAGATTTTTCTATTTTCTTCTGTGTAGTTGAACAAACTATTTGCCCTTTCGCCCGAGTTTTTCTTATCTTTAAGTGAAATATGATGACTCAATATGGGCACTTCGTTCTCAGAGGGTTTTTCCTCTTATAAATTCATGATCATTTGTTCAACCTGAACTTTTGCTCTGCTGCTGCTTAGCATATTCTGGTCTGACAAGCATCAATTTGATAATTGATCCAGTTTAAATTATTAAAGTATCTAAATGAGTCTTGTAAACCACATAACGATTGTTGTAGTGGATGTAAAATTAAATATGTAAGCATCTGACACTAAGCAACTATTCACTTGGCTGATTGACTTTAATATTTAACTATACATGATTTCATTATTTTTAGTAAAAACTGATGTTTTTAAAAGAATATTTTATTAATATACAATATTTGTATACACGTACTGTATGCATAGAATGTGTGATTTGCTTTTTGGAATAGGGTCTAGAAGATACATGGTCTTTATTTATTTAATTATTTTATTTATTCATTCATTAATTTCAAATATTTAAACATATTTCCAGAATCATTTGTTTGAGGAAAAATAAATTAGGAATAGACATTCTGTGCCGAGATAAATCTGTCCAGCATCATGTCAGTACTTTTCATTCAGTTCACTTAATCAGGTCATTTTCTAAACACAAGTCCTCAGCAAAACTGAATCTTTAGAGGAGAATTTTTTATTATGTTAGCTTGTCATGTAACATTCAGAAGTACTGTGCACGCCTGACTTTAATAAATGCTTTAGTCATCAAACTTGAGGGAAAGCTGCCAATTTTGTCTTCTTCTTTAGAAGTGCTAATCAGACAGCCACAGTAGTATGTGCAGAAAAATATTGATGACATTTAAAATGCTCATGCTGAGGTGTTGGCTTTTTATTCATTCAGACAACTCTGACACTGATTACACTAACAGTGAACAGAAATCTGAAAACCACATTGTAATTCTCTTTATTTAACCTGGTTAAAATAATGGGACACATTATATTTTAGCATTTCCATTCCATTTTATTTGCCTTTAGGATTCTGTGACATTAAAACCTGATGTATCATTACTCACAAAAAGGCTCTACTAATGTTTAAACCAAGAGCATTTACAAAGTAATCCACTCAATCCTTCTAATGTGCAAATAATGCCCTGTAATTAGTGATCTTTTATCAAATAGTTTCCAGTTTATCTCCACCAAAACAAAGACAGGTTGTCCCCTTTTTTACTCCAGTGACTATATCTCTGGTCAGGTCAGGTCAGTTTTCTATTGCTATATATAAAACTGTTGAACATTTCCACTGTTATTGCTCAGGAAAACAGAACTGATTGAACATTTCATGAAAACATTCCTCTACAGAACAGAATGCTGTCACACTGTATAAGGTAAGCTGTCATGTAATCATAATCATAATCATAATCATAATCATAATAAATATAAAAAGTAAAACAATTATGAAACACTTATAATAATAAGGTAGCATACAGAAAATGTCAAACCATTGTTAAGACCAACAAAAACTGAGATTAATAAACTGTAAAATGTTTTTGAGGTCATATAACTCTTGTAAACCTTATAGTTACTTATAATCCCTGTGACATCCATAATCATCTCTTAAGCCCTTTATCATATAAAATATATTAATATTATGAATGAAAGTGTTACCAATTTCAATAATCTCAGAATGATTCAAATTTGATATAGATAATATATATTGATAATATAATATATATGATTCGAATATAGATTATTCCATTTGTCTTGGGTTAGAAGGGTCACTGCATTTTGCATGGGAAATCAGAGAGCCTCCTACCAAACATCATTTGAGAAAATCTCATGGGTATATTTATGCATTCCAAAATGCAAATGGCCTCTGCTAATTTAGTAGAACTGAAGATTATTCGACATGGCTGTAATTTTGTGAGCTCATCTCATCAGATAAAACTCTCTTTTTTTTATGTAGCAGAGGGCAAAATGTGTTTTACTAACAAGCTGTTTTAAATGCTCTTTGCCAGGTCTCAGTGGTGGCAAGTGTTCCTTAAAGTTCCTCAGATCTATCGATTATCTGGCTGACGAAGACATCAGGATCAGGATATGTGAGGAGGCCATCCTGTTTTCTGTCAGCATAGGCAGGTCTTTGCATTTTCAGCCAATGCTCACGTGTGTTCAAGTTCCCTAATGATGTCCCGCTCCTGTCACACAAACATTTAAAACAAACCACTCCGAGCAAGGGAGTGCAACTCAACACAGCTGCTCTCCTCGTCTCTGATTGGCCCTGTTGCTGTTTCTTGGGGAGAAACTAAATTTCATGGCTAAAAGGTGGAGAATAAATGATACAGAAGTGTCAGGAGCACCTGCACTCCAAAAGAACCTTCAAACTGTCTACGGGGATACCAAAGATTGATTCGCCAAGGCATGTTTCACCACATTTCCTTTTTTCAGTCCACATTTATTTTTATTAATAAGAAGGTAACAGCTCCCATATGATGCCCTAGAACTGTTTAACCATTTGAATAATTTCAGTGGCAGAATGTTTAAATTCATCACCTAAACTGCCTTTCTGTTTTAATTATCCACTCAAGGACCTTGCAACCAGGCTGTCTAATAAAATTCACAATGGATCTCTAAAGGACGACAATCCATTTTAATCCTACATGTAATTAAGACGAAGGGTTATGGGGTCAGAGCTGTTGTTGACAGGCAGACAGAAAGCTATTTCAGTACAGCTGCCTAATCAAAGCTCATGTGCCATACCTTCAAACTAACAAAAAAATAAATAAACCTAATATAAATTAGCATGTTTCTGCATAGACGTTTGCATAAACTTAAGTTCTATAAAATATCCACAGAATCAGTCGAACAGCCACGACAGTGAGCGTTCAATAAAAAAATAGCGACTTGAATGTTTTACCATTGCTTAGCAATGGCAATTCAATAGTCATTTCTATAGAAATCTGTGCAATCAGGAGATAAATTTCCACACATAGATAAAAAAATATATATATTACCCTTTTTTTAGATGTGAAACTTCTGCAATATTTTGCTAATGTGATGTGCATTGTGCAATATTACAGTAATAAAGACCTTCAGAAGCGAAGTGATGTATTTGTGATGTATTATGGGGTGTCGGCCTCGCACCCCTCTTGCAACGGCCCTGTTCATGTCCACATAATTATTAATCTACTGAGATCCTGATCAATCTGTCATGGTTTATTTCACAGCACTGTACATTATTCCTTATATATATAGTATAACTTTAGTGTTTAAAGCAGACAAAATCAGTAGTTTCTATGTATAGTGTTTGTTATTATCTCCTATACAGTGTTTTGTACCTGTAGGTCAGAGAGAAAGTGAATTGAACAAAAAAAATAAGCCAGTATAGTTATGTGTAGTTATTTCCATTGATCAGCTCTATTTCAAAATTCATCGAAAAGCCATTAGTTTCAAGAAATCTCTCTCTTCCCAATTCTCTCCATTCTTCAGCGCTCCCTGTAAAGAGCCATGCTCTGTATCCTAGCAACAAGGCTCACTCTCTCATAGATCTGCAGTGTCTATGGCAAAGGGTGAGTGCATAGTTACCATCTCATTTCACTGACATGTCACTAGCATGCTTATAAAATACAGCATCGCAACAAAATGCTCCTTGTTCAGTAGCTTAAAGATTGGTTGTAATTGATGAAAAAGTGCCTTTTCTTCAGGTGCTCTTACAAACCCATTGGAGTTGCCATTTCATGGGAGGCACTGTTCAGTTTAAAATAGTATTTTGTAATAGCGCACTAAAATGTCATTTTTGAGAGTTGAGGGAACTGAAATAATGCATAATAAGTAATGATTATAGAGCGACTACCAGAAGCAATGAATATGAGCAGGGTTTCTCTAGAGAATATTAATCCTGAAATCGTTTCCCAGAGACAGCCCCGTATAACCACAATCAAAATTAATTATGGGATTGAGGTACGATTTGTACAAATATGAAATTCATTCATTCAGCAGTCAACAAGAATGGCATAGATGGTCCTTATGTTGACGTTGCAATGAGATAACTTGTATTATGGAATAATTCTCTGTGGTTTCCACCAGCAAATGAGTTTTCAGCCCTTCCACGCAGCGCTCTAAGAAAAGCTCATCAGGCCATGCAGTGTAACAGCAAACCCCTTCAGGCAGGGAACTGACCAGTCACTGCTGGCTTTTTGTGTTCACACTCCTGCTGAACTCACCGGGGAAGAAAGACCAGGTCAGTCTGAAAGTGCAAATGACACTTCAGTCTCTGTTGATTGCAACACTGAAAAAAATGCATTGAGGATTAATGATATCTCCCAGTGAGACAGGAGTAGCCTAGATTAGCATATGGAGTGGAAAAATCATGGTCAGTCTTATTCATGTTTTTAAGAGGTATTGCTTTATCACGAAAAAAGTAGCTCAAAATATCACAATAATTCCAGACTTGGGTAAAATGTAGAATGTACTGTATAAATTGACTCCTTTTCTGGCCACACCCCATATGATGTTGAATTAAAGAGATCATTTATCTAAAAAAGAACATTCCTTAACCCTCATGTCGTTCCAAACCCATATGACTTTACTTCTTTTGTGGAGCACAAAAGAAGAATTGTACTGGTTGCTCTTTCCTAGCAATTATTCCCTATGGGACAGAAGCTTTCAAGCCTCAGAAAAGGATTCAAAAGCACCATAAAAGTGGTTCATAAGTCTCTTGCTCTATATTCCAAGCCTTCAGAAGTCAGAATTTACTGAATTGCAATTCAAACAAACCTTGTAAGTCTGCTTTATTTTATTTGGCTCCGCATTTTGAAGAATGCGGGGTAAATTAAAGCATCTAGGAAATAATGTTTGTCCACAACAGTCAAAGTAAAAGTTAATTTATGATAACATTTGTCTTACTGTTTGCTGCATGAATTCAGATTCAAATTGAATTTTGGAATTTAAACAGCATTTAAATCTCAGTTCAATTCTGAATGGCTTATAATCTTTTAGATAAATGTGAAAATCCTTCAGCAAAGTACTGAGGTATTACTGTAGATATGTCATTGTACGGCAACACAAAAGATAAAAGGTTAGTTTCATTTCAGAAACAGCCCTTGTGTGACATTGTCCTTTCTCCTTTATTCCCTTTATTGAAAATAAAAAAACATTTTACCAAGGGCCAAAATAACAATTTGTAACATGCTGCAGTGGCAAATACCAAAGCGGCGATGGGCCTCCTTATTGGATTTGTTCTTTGTTTATGCAAAAAGCTTTGTTTAATCCTGCATATTATTCTCTTTCATCATTGTGTTTGCAATGACACGAAGCACTATGTTTTCCTGAGCACAAAGAATTGTTTGCTTTGCTGGTTTTATTTTATTTTTTTCTTGCCATGCAATCATGGGTAGTTGTAACATCAGGACTGACTTCATAGCATTTATATTTAGAGCAGAATTAACATTTCCAACACTTGTTTTCAGTATTAAAGCTTTCAGGTGCATTATGGAAACAATAGTATTGTAGCAAAGAAACAAATACAATCACCTTAAACTACCTTCAGGCTGTTATGAATGTCGTGGGTGGTGTTTTCTGCAAGAATTAACTGTTGCTATAAATATATGTATATGGTTGTAAGTGTTGTTTCTGTTTACATAGACAATATTCTTTAATTGTCTTTTTTTCTGGTGACGGTTATAAAATACCCTTGGTTATTAACTAAATATGTCAATGGTTTCATGAAGAAAATGGATTTGTGATGACTGAGTCGGGATCCTAGTGTTTGAATTACGCTGTGTGAAGTGGTGTGCGCCTAGGGCAGGAAACAGCTGCCCTCCCTCTGGCTTCATTGATCTGAAATTTCACCCCTGGACTGAAGAGCAACTTTTATTATTTAGTTTTAATTACCCCTTCAACCCTCTCTCACACAGGTTAGTGTAGAGACATAATCCCCTGGAGGGTCAGCAGCCAACTGGAGCTCCCAGGACCCGCACATACTGACTGTGAAGGACAGCGAAATAGACCTGTCAGGCACGGCTTAAAGCTTGCCAAAGCTTTGAAAGAAGGAGGAATAGTAGAGAATGGACGTGAACTGGGTGCTCGAGATTATACGGTGCTCTTTCCGCGGGTGAACGGAGGTATTTGACAATGGCCGAAATTTGTCTGATGCACATGATGGTACTTCAGCTCTGAAGACAACAGAGGCTAGGACAGGGGCTAGTAAATGGCCTAATGGAGTACAATTATAACTCTGGAATTATGCATCCATTAGTGGTTGAAATGGCTATTTGAATTTAATTTATAGGCGAGACGTTAAGATCATTACCGCCTCCGTTTTTACACACCGGGACCAATTTCGCCATTGCTCAAACAACAGTTGCAGCCTTATTTACTCTTTCACAGACTCTTATGTGGAATAAAATGCACAATGATTCACCTAACACTAGTGACAGAGTACTGCGGCTCTTTGTTATTGTAATTGTAGACATTTTAAGCGGGAAATACAAAAGGTGCATCTTTTGTCAGAAAATCAGAGCTCAGACAGTTTATTAGATTACAATTTTAAGGAATTTGTAAATTATAACGGAAGGGTGTGATCCTTACAACGTACAGTCGCTCTGTTATTAAATTGCACATTTGCTGCTTATTTTGCAGGAGGCATTATCCCCATGACGGAAATCTAGGAAAGTATTAAAGGGTGGAGAGAGAAAAATTGCTGCACACAATCCTGGCTGCATCTCCAAACAGTAATAATTTGGCAATAATGGGCAATTCATTGCTTGATTCTTTGATGTATTTCTGACTTAATAAT
Organism: Carassius gibelio; assembly: GCF_023724105.1. NCBI lineage: Eukaryota > Metazoa > Chordata > Actinopteri > Cypriniformes > Cyprinidae > Carassius > Carassius gibelio. The sequence goes on along the minus strand of NC_068401.1, from coordinate 10,530,805 downwards.
CTCAAAGCAAGGCTGAACCTCAAAGGATTTTGCAGACTACATAGAACAGCACTGAAGCCAGCTTTTTATGGCTGCCTACTCATATCAGCAAGCTCTCTTTGTTTCCTTCCCTGACATAAAAGATCATATTGAATTCAATTATAGTCCACCGCTATGGCCAAAGTTGCCTGTTTACTTGTGGCTCAATAATTTCACTGCACAGTCACATTGTCCGTCTGATTAAAAATGTCAGCGGAGTCTTATAAGTGACAGATGGACTTAGATATTGTTCCTTGATATTTTTAGTGCAGAAACAGGTGTGTGTTTCCAGGGAGTGCTGTGAGATTCGATCATGGTCTGTTAGCGATGAGGCATGCTCTCAAGCCACCGGAGCTTTGCCCTCCTTGTCAAAAACAGGATGGTGTCCGCCGGTCATTTATGTCAGAGAAGAGCCTGATTTGCCAGCCGTGATTGTCGAAAGCTGATGTCAACACAAGCGTGAGGTGTTTTGGAGGCACCAATCAGGCTGACAGATCTGAGCGTGGTGAGGGAACTGCCTGAGCTCATTTTCAAACATCAGGAGAATGAGCAGACAAGAGGGTGTCTTTGACTTTGCCAAACCCCTCAGTGAGGTGAAACGGCTATGCGGCTGAAGCTTTTCTGAAGCCCCCTGAAGACCTTGTCCATCTGTTCCCCCCGGCCTCTCTACTCGCACTTGTCATTCACAGAGTAAACAAACAATCTAGTGCTTATTTATCCTGGACACTGCAGGCCACCAGATACCAAAATCTTACACTGCCTCCATGCCATTTCATTGGCCTGTAAGGACTTCCAGATCAACGACAGAGACAGATTTCATAGGTCCATGTGGTTAAATGGAGTATTTAAGAGTCTTCCAAAAAACATCATGAATATTCAAACTGATTTTTAAGCCAAGTACATTTAAATGCAACTGCCAACAATTATAAATATTAATATAAATGTGTGTGTGTGTGTGTGTGTGTGTGTGTGTGTGTGTGTGTGTGTGTGTGGGTGTGTGTGGGTGTGTGTGTGCGTGTGTGTCTGTACCACAAAACCTCAGTCTCAAGTGTCAATTTTTCAAAATTGAGATTTATACATCATCTGAAAGCTGAATAAATATGCTTTGCATTGATGTATGATTTGTTAAGATAAGAAAATTTGGAATCTGAGGGTGCAAAAAAAATAAAAATACAGAGAAAATCGCCTTTAAAGTTGTCCAAATTAATTCTTAGCAATACATATTACTAAACAGAAATTAATTTTGATATATTTACGGTAGGAAATTTACAAAATATCTTCATGGAACATGATCTTTACTAAATATTTTAATGATTTTTTCCATAAAAGGAAAATCTATAATTTTGGGGACTTTGCCACAAACATACCCCAGCGACTTAAGAAAAAAGGTCCATGGTCACATTTTATATATATATATATATATATATATATATATATATATATATATATATATATATATATCTTTTCGCCATGAAAATTTATTTAGTCCCCAAAACATTTCCACTTCATTCAGCCCTGCCACTAAAGGAACAGCTGACATCATGTCAGTGAGTCTCTCATTAACACAGGTGAGAATGTTGACGAGGACAAAGCTAGAGATCACTCTAACAGAATGGCAGCTTTAAAAGGAGGGTGGTGCTTGAAATCATTGTTCTTCCTCTGTTAACTATAGTTAACTGCAACGAAACACATGCTGTTATCATTGCTTTGCACAAAAAGGGATTCACAGGCAAGGATAATGCTGCAAGTAAGACTGCACCTAAATCAAGAACTTCAAGGTGAGATGTTCAATTGCTGTGAATAAGTTTTCAGGGTACCCAAGAAAGTCCAGCAAGCACCAGGACCATCTCCTAAAGTTGATTCAGCTGTGGGACTGGGGTACCACCAGTGCAGAGCTTGCTCAGGAATGGCAGCAGGCAGGTGTGAGTGCATCTGCACACACAGTGAGGCAAAAACTTTTGGAGGATGGCCTGGTGTCAAGAAGGGCAGCAAAGAACCCACTTCTCTCCAGGAAAAACATCAGGGACAGACTGATATTCTCCAAAAGGTACAGGAATTGGACTGCTGAGGACTGGGGTAAAGTAATTTTCTCTGATGAATCCCCTTTCTGATTGTTTGGGGCATCCGGAATAAAGCTTGTCCGGAGAAGAAAAGGTGAGTGCTACCATTAGTCCTGTGTCATGCCAACAGTAAAGCATCCTGAAATCATTCATGAGTGGGGTTGTTTCTCAGCCAAGGGAGTGGGCTCACTCACAACTTTGCCTAAGAACACAGACGTGAATAAAGAATGGTACAAAAACATCCTCCAAGAACAACTTCTGCCAGCCATCCAAGAACAGTTTGGTAATGAACAATGCCTTTTCCAGCATGATGGAGCACCTTGCCATAAGGCAAAAGTGATAATTAAGTGGCTCGAGGAAAAAAACATAACAATTTTGGGTCCATGGCCAATAATATCTAGATAATAAATAATATTTAACATATAATTTATTCATAATATATCACATAAATAAATTATGTTATAAAAATACTATGCAATATTAATGGTTTTGACTGTATTTTTGATTCAGAAAAACAATATATGATGCCCCTGGTCTTCTACACGATAAGCCTTGTAGCCTTAAAAAAGAGGATACCATTCAGATTTATCTGTCAGAAGTGTGAGGGAGCATGAAGAGTTGGAATTTTAACAGGCCTTTGGCTGTGTTTTAATATAGATGTGCAAGTGTAGTCACACTGTCTACCTTAGGCAAATGTTTCTATTCCAGAAAAGTGTTGTCACAATATTCAGAGACTTAAATGAAAACCTTCCCTGTGCTTCTAATCTCATCAGCTGTATAGTCTACAATATATGATTGTCCTGCAACAATGTTTGCCAGAAATTATTACAACAAATGCAAAATGACATTTAATTTATTATGATGAATCTTAAAACACGTTGTTACAAAAAAAGAAAAAAAACAGCCTGTTTGTTGAAGAAGGAATGATGGCAACCATGCATTAGGCAGTTACTTGAAATCAATGGGATGTAAATTGAAAAGGCAAGGCTTGTTTCCACACACCAGTCCTGCCTGTCTTTCTGTCTATCTACCTATTATTTGATTTGTGGTTCAGCACCTCAGCGCATCACATGTTGTTGTGAAATTCTCCACCATCTGAGTCGACTCCCACCCACGGACTCACAGTCTCACCCTTAAATCCTCTTGCTAATGTTTGTTTTTTGTGATCCCTGCATCCTCTTCCCCCAAGGCCATTGCCAATCCTCTAGCACTTCATCAAGGATTGATATCAACACTCAATTGGTACTTGGAGAGGTGTGCTTGTAGGATAGTGAAGCTGAGTGCCTTAAGGACTCCACAGCTGAAAGTACAAAGAAAGCCTGAGGGGGTTTCAGTACATCTGTAAAACATGTTTCTATCTGAGTTTAGAAGGACATCAGGGACAATGATTGGCCGAGATTACTCAAAACCCTGTTGTTCTTCATAGGCTGGAACCTTGTAAAACCATAGGTGGGGGTTGTTGTTGTATTCCTGTGTAAAATGAGGGGCAAGAGCAAAAACAAACATGCAAGCATCTATTCAGCTCGCTGCGATATTTCCAGCATAGCGGCGTCTTGTTTTTCCGGAAGAGAGTCTGCTGTCCTTAATCATAAAGAGAGCCTGCTGACATAAACAGATGCTATCCAGACAAAAATATGACCTAGTCATTTCACTGTAGGAATGGGGTTGCACTTGTTTTGGGAAATCCGTTTTGAATATGTGGAGCATCAGAGGGGAAGGATAATCTCAGATTATTTCCACATGGATTGCTTGAAGTGCAAGCAGTCAAATCTGCAGATTGAACTGGAGCACAAATAACTTGAATTAATATTCTTGTGAAGGAATACCCCTTGGACTGAAGCCTGGACTCTATCCCATTTCAAAGTGCTTAGGGAAAAATGAGCTCACAAATACTTAGAACTCACTTTCATAGCACCTCACTTAATTTGTTTGCTGCTTTTTGCAGAATCAGCAAAAAACTACGGCATCCATTATCAGCACAAACAGTTCGGCATCACTCAATGTCAGTGCTGGTGGAACTGAATAAGCAAGAGCAAAAAAATAAATTAAGCAATATCACATGAGCGGGAATGCTGTTGTACTAAAAATCAGAATATTTCAGAAGAAAATGCACTGTCACTGCTTAATATATATATATATATATATACTGTATATAAATTGCAAACTAAATTGCAGGTATTACATTATTTTGCAATTTTTAAATAAAAAGTTAATATGATAGGGACAGTGTGCATTAATTAACATTACTGTAAATGAACCAGAATTAGCCAAACAGCTATTTTTCATCCGTTGTCCCTGGTCTTAAAATTGTCCACCTAAAAACACAATATAAAAATTACAGAGAACAATACAAATATTTAAAAAAGTAAAACAGTTATGATTCTTCAATTGAATTAGGATGTACAATATCTGTCATGTCAATGTCATATAACCTACCCACTGCCATTTAATAGTATAGATAGTAAAGATATTAAAGTCTCCAGTGGCACCTCAGAATTTAGCTGGTCATCTGTGTACTTTTTTTTTTTTTTTTTGCATACGGTTTCATGAATACTGTGAATTTAGACAAAACAATGATTCACATACTGTTTATCACTTACTATATAGTAGGGAAGTATCCATATTTGGATGCAGCCCTTCACCTGGTCCATTACTGAATGAGTCATAATTTTTTATTAATCAGTTGAATGAATGGTTCAAAGACTCACTCATAAAGACTCACACTTGGTGTCATCTACTGGTGCACCAACGTAACTTGCAGAACAAGTAATTGAAAAAATCACTCTGGAAAGAGCAAACGCAAGCAAACTAAGTCATGTTCCTACAAGGGAACAAACATATTAAACTGTAATATTAAACATCATCAGTGCTCTTGGAAAATTAATCTTGGCCAATCAGATAAGACCGGAACTAAGTGTTCCATAAGCTAAATCATTACTTTCTTCACATCAAGGGAGGCAACAGCATCAATGAAAAGCTCCTGTCAAATTAGATGAGTTCACATCACTTCTGAGTGACACCACAGGAAGCACCGAGGCTCTTGTAGCTGACACGATCGTTTGAAAACTTGAGTGTGACATCCTCATCAAAGGAAGGAGCTCTCAAAATTGGTTTAGCTCCCATATATTTTTATGTCTTGTTATAACAGACATGCACCAACGCCCTGCTTGTCCTGAAAAAAAATGGGAGCTTTTTGTTCCAAGTTGGTGTCTCTCAAAGTCACCAGGGATATCTGTGGTAGCCACGATAGCTTTGTTGTTGCTGAGAGTTCTTTACCACAGTGACGGCATGTCAGCTGTTCCTCTCTGTACTAAGGCACTCGGGGCAGAGAGCATTCATGAGGTCTTTTTTCTCTTATGAAGTGAACATGACAACAAAAGAAAAATGGCTTGCCATTAGAACAGGGTGAGAAGTGGGTCACTGGCCTATTATACAGAGGTTGGTGCACAATCTGGGATGAGTGAACTGGTTTCATTGTGCTAAGAAATAGCATCATATTTAGTTGTTTTCTTGAAGAGGGCTAGCATTTTTAGCGGTCTAACTGAAGTCATTGAACAACTTCATAAAATAAAGACCCAGATTCGCTATAACTCACATTGTACTGAAAACAAGCACTCACAAATATATTTTTTATGTGAAATGTTTCATCAAAATGACTAGAATGACAGTACTGAATATAAATAGTACATAAAGATTGATGTTATCACCAAACCTGCTGAGGATAGAGTGTCTGTGTGTGTCTTTCTCAAATTAACCCTCACACATTATCAAATAAGATATTAAAGCTTAGTTGGAGATGAAAAGGGGTGGTTCCCCCCAGTAGAGAGGGGGGATGATCAGCAATACTGGGTGTATCAATAGTGCCCCCTAGTGCAACCAATCCTTTTTGGACTGGGGCCTGCATCTATTAAAGGAATATTCTGTCATTTACTCACCTTCTTCCAAACTCATATGCTCAAATTATTTCTGTGAAACATAAAAGCTGCATTTTTAAATAATAATAATTTATCGTAATAGTGGTCCACTTAAGTCAAGCACTTTATTACAAGATCTCTGTATAAGTACATATATATATATATATATATATATATATATATATATATATATATATATATATATATATATATATATACATATATAATTTATAATGTAACACACATTTCATCTGCAAATTGTTACATCTTAACTCTGCTTGACATGTTCTTGAGAATTCGTAGAAAAACTAGATATCCTATTCATGAACAAATCATTCTTTCGAATCAGATCTTTTCATTGAATCAGTTTATTCAGACCTTTGTTCTGCTTCTCAAGTTCAACTCACTGACTCACTGATCCATTTACAATGGCCAACAGATCACTGGAAAATGATCATTTATTTGGTTAATCCTGGAACAACATTCCAGTCAGAATAACTTTTCAGGAAATATCTGTTTTAGGCTTATGATGGGGGTTATGTGCTTCTACAACATTGTTAATCAGCTATCATTTCACACTGATTTTAGGAATACATTATGGGTAGGGTTAGGTTTAGGGGTAGGGATTGGGTTAAGTCTGTATTTTTTAGACAGTAATAAACAAAAGATGTTGATCCAGGAACATGTCTTACTTGGCAAAATCATGGCGACCGCTACCATACTGTAACTATAATTTTGTGGAAAACATAAACCATGCATTTAAAATGTCTCTTTTTGTGATGAAAGAAGGTCATACAAGTGTTTTTTTCTTGTTTTTTTTCATGTGTGTGTGAACTCATCCTTTAACTATAAAAATATTTTTTTGTATTACAAACATTGGAATTTAAATGGAGGCTGTAAAGAGTCAAACCTGTACCTGTGAGGTTCATTACGTCAGGATTGGTATTGGTATCTGTGAGTTTTGATGTTTTCCATCATCACCTCGAGCAGTCACTCTAATGGAACGTGGGTTGAAGGCTTCGTCATCAAAAACGACCTTGCGTCCTCATTACACATTGCACCGCAGACTGTGTGACTGAAGGTCTGAAGACACTTTCTGGTTTAGAAAGAGGAATTAATTCTTCCAGCGGGGGAGTTTTGTCATGCAGAAGAAAACCTCAAAGCAAGACACAAAACTGCAACTTCCAACACGGTTGCAGCAACACAGTCTTCATTGATTTTTAAATGACACAAAAAGCATGCGCTTTCTGCTCTGTGAACTTGTCTTTGAATAAAACACCCATTCTGCTAATGACAAGAATTGCTTCTTATGAAGAGAATGTCTATGAATTTTTAAAAGGGTTCCTATTAAGAACTTTACTGTAGAAGATGTTGCTGAGGATAAATGCATAATATTAATACATAATACATATTTTAGATACCAGACAGCAGTCTTTTTATGCAAAGCATATATCTTTATGACATTCTGAAGTAACAAACCAAGAAAAGACTATTTAGATATTTGCTGAAATATCAAACTGTCTTAAAAAAAAATGTTGAGACTGAATTTATCAACATCGTTATCATATTTTAAATCACCTTCCTTATATTGCTTTCATTTTTGCATTCAGCTCTGTTAGAAAAATTGATTTTTCTTTCCTGCTGATGATACTCTTGCATTGTAAAAACATTCATGACAGCTTTTATGTTATCTGTGGTTTTCGAAAGGTGAACAAGAGGAACAAACAAAGAATTCTTGATAGGTCACCACATGTTCTTTACTTCCATGTAACCATGTTGGTGTCACTTCTCTTTACCTAGAGCTGCAAATCACAGGAAAAAATGACCTTTACATAATCACCTGCCATTTAAGGATTGCTTTTCCACCTGCTCATCTGGTTGCTTTGATCAAGATGTCCATGTAAAGCGCTGCTATCTAATTCTTAAAGACTCCTCTACATTGCATGTCAGGACAGACATGTCTGTATATTTATGCACTTACAAAGAAGGAGGCACCTACGGGTCGTGTTGGGTGCATACTGGGACATCAAGTGTTGAATAATTATTATGCCTTATCTGAAGACTCTGTCATATATTATTCACAAAATTCACAGGATTACCATTACTGTTGAAAGACACATTGTTCATTGTTCAATAGTATCGGTGCAGAAAAGGTGCAGAATCCGAAATTATGATGGAGTGTGTCTGTGCACATTTCTGTGGCTTTCTGTGAGTCTGACTCATTTCAATGAACTTGTTGTGCTTTATAAGCATTCTTTAAATTATTATTATTATTTTTTTTCACATAGATTTTTATTGTGATGACTTGTTTCCCAATGTTTGCCCCAATCAGTTTGTAAGTTCATTCATCTCTTGGCTGAAAGGATTTTTGCATGTTTTAATAAGAAATTATGAAAAACAACTTTCTGCTTACTCAGTGGTTCTTGGGTTATTAAGAAGACATATTAGAGTCAATAGTTACAGAGGGAACTTTGGGTATCTAATTTTTGTCACTCCATAATTCAGAAAATGCATGGAACAGACAGAAAGCCCTATATTTTCAAAATTTGGGGTGGGGGTAAAATGTAGTACAGTATATTATGAAGCTCGTTGTATATGAACAAATCCTAACCTCTGTAAAACCCTTCAGGATATAGAAAGGAATAAAATTTAAAGAGAAAACGGCCTTTAAAATATGTATTGTCTTTGAAATCTTTATAAAAGTTGAGACTTGTCCACACCCCTAAAACGTCTTGTTCAAACACGGGTTTAAAGCACATGTCTATGTCACAATGTGGGAAGATTTGCATAATGCCGGCCAAATGTTCACACAAAGAAAGAAGGTGTAACTTTATTGTTGCTGCCACGCCACCATGTTGTGAAGACGCTATGTGTTTCGTTGCAAAAGCAAAAATACTTTGTTTGGCCCTCCAAAAGTAGACACGACTAGAAATCAGTGGTTAAAATGTATTCACAACACTGTTCCAGAAGAGTTCAACCCAAATACTCAGACATGTGGAGCACATTTTAAGGAAGACTGTTCCCTGATCCTGGGAGAGTTGACTACGATGCTGGCTGTTCTGACTCATAGTCTGTAGGTACGTTTAAAAATTAAATTAGAGGGTGCAGCCTTTGATGTAAGACAGAGATTGTAATTTGTATCTGTGAAGTACAGTACAGACCAAAAGTTTGGACACACCTTCTCATTCAAAGAGTTTTCTTTATTTTCATGACTATGAAAATTGTAGATTCACACTGAAGGCATCAAAACTATGAATTAACACATGTGGAATTATATATGGAATTATATACATAACAATAAAGTGTGAAACAATTGTAAATATGTCATATTCTAGGTTCTTCAAAGTAGCCACCTTTTGCTTTGATTACTGCTTTGCACACTCTTGGCATTCTCTTGATGAGCTTCAAGAGGTAGTCACCTGAAATGGTCTTCCAACAGTCTTGAAGGAGTTCCCCGAGAGATGCTTAGCACTTGTTGGCCCTTTTGCCTTCTGTCTGCGGTCCAGCTCACCCCTAAACCATCTCGATTGGGTTCAGGTCCGGTGACTGTGGAGGCCAGGTCATCTGGCGCACCACCCCATCACTCTCCTTCTTGGTCAAATAGCCCTTGATGCCTTCAGTGTGACTCTACAATTTTCATAGTCATGAAAATAAAGAAAACTCTTTGAATGAGAATGTGTGTCCAAACTTTTGGTCTGTACTGTATATTCCCAGTCATATTCCCAATTTTGAGCTTACTAGAGTGATTATGAACATGAAATCATCCAGCCATGCACTCACAGAAATATAAATAGGAGGGAAAACAAAGGCCAAATTCCTTCAATCATCCATCACAATGAAAACAAAAAATATATGTATACTGTATATTTCTGATGTGCAGCAAAAGATAACTGAGCTTCACAAATTAGAAAGTGACTTTAAGAAAAGAGCTAAAGCTAGAATTCCCATTTCCACCATCAGGGAAATAATTAAGGATTTCCGATGAACAGAAAATGTTACAAATCTGCCTGGAATAGGACATGCGTCTATATCGTTCTAATGCATGGTGAGGAGGAGAGTTTGAGTGACTAAAGACTCTCCGAGGACCACAGGTGGAGAATTGCAGAAAATTGAGTCTCAGGGTCAGAAAACCTTTAAGAAATAATAATAATTCAAACAGCACCTACACCACATGTTGTTTGGGAGGGTTTCAAGAATAAAAATCAAGAAAAAAAAAATGCTCTCATCCAAAAACAATCATTCCTCAGCATATTCTGTTGTCAAACACGACTGGAACTTCAAATGGGACTGGCTTCTATGGTCAAATGTAAATAAACAATTAGCATTTTAGATGGGTTTGGGATAAAAACACAGGGATAAAAAGTACCCCATGTGTACAATGATATATACTGCTGTATTTTTAATGTGGGCCTTTACTTCTGCTGGAGATCCTGGACATCTTGTTAAGATACATGGCATCTTTGATTATATCAAATACCAACAGATAAAAAAAATCTAAAAAAGGTGACTGACTCTGTCAGACATCTTATAATGGGTCATGTTTGAATTTTCCAACCGGACAATAATCCAAAAACAAATCTTACAAACAACACAAAAGTTGGTCACTGGGGACAAAACCAAGCTTCTGCTACAGCTATTCCAGTCCTCTGACCCTAGAGGAGTGGGGTGAACTGAAGAGGAGAAGCACTGTCATGGAGCTGGGAACCTGAAGGGTGATTCTGGATGAAGGAATTGTCTCTGATCTCTTGTCAGCAGTCTCTAACCTCAGCAGGCATTATAGGAGAAAAGTCAGAGCTGTTTTTATGCCGAATGGAGGTTTCAAAAAGCACTGAATAAAAGGGTACCGTTAATTCTGTCCAATGTGTATTAGAGAAAAACATTTATGTCATAATGATATTTCTCTCCATTTTAAATCCTTATTCTGCAATGAATGGTTAGATTTATGTGTTTTTTTTAATAAAAGATCAAAATGATTAACAATCCAGATTTATTTTCACAGCCTTCTTTGATCGTATTTACCAAGGGTGCCAATAATTCTGACCACGACTGTATATTGACCTGTATCGATCCACCATGTCCACCACTACTAATCAGGACTGTGTTTCACAAAAGCATTGTAAGCCCAAATTGATCATAGCTCCATTGGTGACAATGGTTCTACAGTCAACTTAAGCTTACAATGCTTTTGGGAAACGCAGCCCAGTGTGGTCCTATATGCGAATTCATGACCTTGTCGCCAATGTATAGCTGTTTTTGGTTTAATGCAATGTCATTGTGTACATACACTGATGGCACTGATGTTGTTAACCATGCACAATGCATTGTGTATTTGTCATATGTCCTCCACGTCCAGGAGCTACAGTGTACTGTATGTGTCGAGGGCAGAAGATCTCTTAACAACAGCTGTATGAGATGACAAGGAACAGAACACTGATGGCTCTATCGTGAGCCAGCTGTCCCTCAAAATCTTCAATCCCAGTGTCACTGATGTGCTGTTATATATCCTCTGCTGTGGCGTCTTAAGGGGTCACCACGCTCAACTGCACCAGCGGGGCTTTATCCAGCTTAGTAAGTCTAAAGTAATGTTTTCACTGTTTAACAGTCTACAAAATTGATGATGTTATCGCTTGGAAGCTCTCAGGAAAATATTAATTAGATATATGAAGATATTTATCAAAAGTTGAAAAAGTGTTTTCATTCCGTGATCTTCTTCAAAGCAATTACCCGACACTATCCAAGTATGATACCGATAAGCATCTAGGTTGTTGAATGTATTAACTCTATGAGTGTCTTGCATTCAAAGCAGGAGTGAAGGATTTATTCTACTGACACAAGGGAATCAATTTGCTGCCAGTTTCATCCATTATGTTAATATGTTAAAGTGGTCATTTGGTCTTCAGAAGCAATAGTGTTCAAAGAGGAGACTAGCAGACTGACGCCAGGGCTGGATAACCAGACTGTTGTCTGCCTCCATGCCCCATCCACAGGGTAAAAGCTGCTGGATACGGGGGAAGGTGGCTAAACTGGCTCCAATTTAACGCCTCATTATGCAAATTGATCATCTCAATTGACCATCACTCTGGTAATGGCAGGGCCAGACTGCAGGGGAGTTGAGATATTCCTCCAGAAAACATCAGTTAAATGTCCTGAGAGCTAAAAATACGATTTGGATGTGAATTGAAGGAGACGCTCTGGATGGTTTTCAATGGGGCATGACTATGCAGAGTGGCAATGAGGCTAAGTTACCTCAGTGACCTGATGGGTAGAAACCCTGAAATGTCACCTGTAATTTAGTTTTAAAGGACAGCTTCGGCAAACTCTGCCGTTAAGTCTCAGCACCTAGTTGTTGAGCCGGTGGTGCTTTAACCAACTGCTGCGAATCAAGATGACGTGCAATTGTGATTGTTTGCATGCGATCGCAAGCACCATGTGGATGAGCTGGCTCTGTCAGGGCTTAATTGCATTGATTGGCCTGGCCAGCTCTTTCTAATCTAGGATTATTATGATACATTAACAGCTGTGACTTGTTGTTTACAAGGCATTTATCAAGTGTTGTCAGTATAATGGGACAAATTCCCACCTATCACGTTTAACACTGACTGAATCAGCCCTGTCGGATCCAGATGATGAACCAATCTGGAAAAAAAAAGACTTAACTGGGAGCCTTTAGACATTGCTACTTCATCCTGAAATGATCTGTTCTAAATTAGGAAAACAATTAAATCGTTTTTCATATTTGATTGAAGAGAGAGAATGATTTTATGTATGGTTTACATAATTGATGTGGGTGCATGCACTGAACGGACTTTTCAAAATATAATGTGGAGTACATAATCTAATTCAGGTTAATGGGCTCTCTGAACCTTTAATGCTACAATGGACTATGGATTTGTATGTGCAGATGTCATTACGGTGAAATATTCTTCATGCAAAATTACAGTTAATTCATCTGAGAATAGTATATTGTTGCTAAAAGACATTACCCTTTAAGTGTCAGTGTAATATTTCTCAATGTAATATAAGTGAATCATTCAAATGAACACTCGTTAAAAAAGAACTAAGGATTTGAAAAACATATGTTGTACCAGACAGAGCGATGGATGAAGAGAGAAGGAGGTTGCCATGTGTCAATGTGTTCCCCTAGTTGTCTGAGTGAGGATGCTTCATATTCCACCATATCGATTTTCCTTTCTTTTTGTAGTGGTTCCAGAAAGTGAATCATTCCAATTACACAAGAACTTGTGTGACAGCTCTGACAGAAACATTTGAATTATGACTGCAGTCGATCCATTGGCCTTGTTTGGGAACGAGAGGTTTGGATATTGCATTTTGTTCAGTCTCACAGGCACGAGGGCACATGCAGTCATAGGAGATTGCCTTTCAATCTGTAAAATGCTTTATCTGTGCGACACTAGATCTGATTGTAGAACAATAGCTTTATACAGGTGGGAGCATTCTCTTCACATTATATTTTTCTAGCCATCAAATGGGGCTGAATTTTACACGTGGGTGTCACGAAAAAATTTGACACACATTGAACAAATATTATAATAGTAAATTGTAGTTTTTATGGTTTCTGACATTTTAAGATAGAAATAACTATGTTTGTTTATCTGATGTGATTTGAAGATGAAATAGCATCTAGAAGATTTTTCTTTCTTTTTTTTTTTTATACAAACTAAGTAATATAAATTAAATATATAAATGTGTCATTGGGGGAATCTGTTATCACCATATCAAAGTAAATCTTTCATTTCCATATATTTTATACTATGCATTGCCCTTCCCCAAAAAAATATATTCTGAACAAGTAACTTATCTGATGCTGACGTTTTAAAATAAATCACGTTACTGGGGTTTAGTTCTAATGATTGCTCATTTAGATCAGATCGCACAGATACCAAAGCAGAATTGCTCTTTCTCACAAACAGGTATAGCAGAATGAAAGTGTATTTTACCTCACTGGCCATTGCAAAAATGAGACAAAAAAAAAATACCAATACCAATCTGAATCAAACAAACGAGTGCACAAGTGATAGCTTGCTACCTAATGAGCCACTGAAATCTCTTACCTGTTCAGCCAAAAAAGGCCATCTGCATCAGTCTTTAATTCCTTCAGCTGTCTGATTTTTTACCACCTTTTAAAAACCATGCCAATATTTACTCTCGTTTTAGCACAGACGTCTGTCCCTTTCTTTCTTAATTGCCAACTCCACAGTTTGAGGTTTCTTAGTTTTGACAACAGGTGTCCTAGATGTTAATTATGACTACCATGTAGAACTTTACCGACTAGAAACAGACATCCATCTGCATACAAATCCTCACTCTTCGTTGTAAACAAACAGCATCAGCTGCAGTTTGAGTATGCGCCTGCACATATACAACAGGACGTTTGTGCTCAATGAGACCTCAATGTATTGTCAAAGCCATAAATATTAATTTGGTCTTGTCTGTTAATGTTTTATTAACTTTTAAAAACCAGCAGCCTCAGATATGCAGTGTATGAATTGTCAATAAGGGCAACGTTTTCATTTTTTTAAATGTTCTTCTTCTTTACTGTTCTACTGAAGAAATTTCTTTTTTACTTATATCTTGGACGGCCTGAAGGTGTGACCACGATGTAACCACGAAAAGACTAATGGCATTATACTGACAAATTACATCAATTTTCCACTGAGTCGTACCCGACACCTCAAATTATAAATCAATATTATAAGCTTGGCCTTGCAAATCGAATGTAAGGAGACAGTTTCGAACACTGATGTACTTGCTCAATGTACCTGCGTATAATCTTGTCATTTTTAATATATATTATAAAAGAAAGTATAGTTTAGTGATGGATACGTGTGTCAGAAACCTTATGACCCATGAATTTCTGGCCATTATTTTCTCTATAATAAATAAGATATATAATAAAGATATTATTTAAATAAATAGGAGCTCACCTTTTTTCCACCTCCCATATAAAGTAGTACTGTTATGACATGGAACTTGCAATTTCCTCACAAGCATTATGTTAAAGTAGGATGCCTTATCTTATGTAATGTCACATTACGTTACTCTGTACATGGCATTATTATCCGTATAGCTTTCGAGCATGAGGTCACCTCTGAGAAGAGAAATGAAGACATGATAGCACTCATCTAGATAGAATATTTATCCAGTGTCGCTGTCCTCCCTCTGACTTATTCAATGCACAAAAATCCATTGCAATGGATCCCCACTGCGGATGACCTTCTGAATGAGAAGTGCTCCCATGCATTGACAATGAATATGCATTAGAGAGATTACAATGAGGTGACAAGGCAGGAGCTCTCATCCAAATACCAGCACAGCTGGCAGGCAGCTTTCCTGAGCTACTCCTAGCCTCTTACATAAGAGCACAGTAAGCTGACAAACCAAAAGATCTCTGTTGCTGTTCTCAGCTATCTCGCCTTTGATTCGACAAGAGCAGCTGCACATAGAACTTCCTTGAACTGCACAATGAAAGGAATCATTTATTGTATCGGTGCGTGTTCTGTTATTAGCTTATTATGACGGTTTTAAACTGAAACGTCAAAGTAATACATCCCCCTTCTATCAGGAATAGCTACCACCATCTGTCAGACCCAGAAATCCCTGGTGGCTTCATATAGGGATTTAAACCTCTGTTGGTTACCTTTCACTGTCAAAAAATCACCTGAGTGGAACATCCCAAGGATGACCAGGCACTATAGACTGAACAGTGCCATTCACAGGCCCAAAGACTTTTTGGCACCCATGATTGATTATTGGTGTGTTAGTTGTGTTGACAACACATTATCATTGATTGTTTAAAAGCACTATAGGTGAGTGGAGGCATGAGGATGGCAAAAAGTGCTGCAAGAGTATTTTGAGCTTTTAAATAGTGAAAAAAGCACTCTCGGAAGAGTGTGTTCTTATGATTCTACCGATGAATAAATGTATTATTCATAATCCAAGTTCTTGTTTTCATTTCAATGAGCTCCTGCAGAAATGTGTATTTGTCATTTTTTTTTTGCACACATACACAGAAAGCTAATCTTAATACATTTACATATCTTTTCTTGGCTGGTGCTATTTTACGAGGTCAATATAAGGGAGTGAGCTAAAAAGGTGTAAATGCTAAATAAAGTCTGCTATTACGGCTTTTCCATTTATATGACTTTTGCATTCATTTATTCAATGTTTATAGGTAACATTCTTCAAAAAACTGTCCATCCAAAAACGTGTTTATGTAAATGACCATGGTAAAATGTGGGCATCAGATATTTTTAAACATCTCCACTTGAAAAACAATGTGGGCATTCTGACTCATCAGATATGCACCAGCTGTGCAAGAGACCTCTGAAACAGCATGAGTTTGGCAGAGAATGGAGGACAGGCTTAGCTTGGTGAGCACCAGCAAGGATGGGTCCTATCTAAGTCCCTGCAGGACTGAGAACTCGCAGTGGGAGGGATGTCTCAACTCCATCTGGCCCAGCAACGCGTGTGCCTTCATGCCGAACCGAACCAAGGTCTGCAAAATGTTGGCACAACGTGTGAGGCATTGCATAAGGTTAGCATTGGAAAGTTAAGATTCAGAGATACGTCACCATATGCCTGTAGATATCTGCATGCCCCTCACATATGGCAATGGCATGTAGGTCTGTGATTTTTACTCTTTTCTGTGATGCATGTGTAAATGTTAACATGGGAACAAGCCTGTAGTGAGCAGAGAAGTAGATGCTGCCAAATGTACGAATTCTCCAGGCTGGTGTGTGATGAACACAATCTGCCATCTAGTGGACACATTTAAATCACAAGTGAGAAAGTGAAACCTTAAAGAGATTAAATGTGTCTAGATTTATTCAGTATGTTATGGAATGATTTTGGCTGAACATTTCACACGTTGATTTTGTGCACAGGAAATTGTATTGTTTTTTTTATCATTATGTTTACTCAAGATCATTTTAGATTAATTTTGAAACCTATAATTACAGAAAACTGTATGATGGACATTTGTGTCCTTGATGTGTTTTCTTTATTTTCAGAATAAAATTTAAACAAAAATGAATTATACAATTGTTTATTTTGTTACCACATACATTAAAAGAAGTGAAGTCTTTGCTAACATTATTTCTTACTTTATAAAGATTTATAGGCTATACACACCTTATAAAAAAATTAATGTTTTAACATCACTGACGTATATAACTTTTTTGGCAGCTAATGTTCTTAATAATTTTACAATTATTTACAATTATGTAATACCTCTTGAATAGGCCTATAGGCTGGCTATACCTTCTTATGACATACCTCTAATTATGTTATAACTGAGATTATTATCTAAATAGCTTTTATTTATGCCTATGGTTTGATTTTATTTTTATTTATTTTTTATAATAGCTTATGTTGTAATTAGTCAATGGTTTTACTTAGCATGTGCATATACAGAATAATATAGGATTGATAAATAAATGCTTACTGCATTTTCTGTATATTGCATTTGGGCAAAATATTTTGTCTTATTTATATTGACTTGTTTTGTTTTATTTTTTATGCCTATAAAAAATAAATGACTCATAATAAAATTATCCAGGAAATTAAGCTGAATATGTTTGGTCTGTTTTCATCATCTGTTTGAATTGTCACACGTAGTTTAGATAAATTTAATACTTTTATAAATCAATCTAATTTGATTTCAATGCACGTATGTAACGTTAATGATAACTGGAGCTACTGCTGCATTACAAATTTATGGCTGTAGTTCAAAACCTAGCGAGCCGCCTATCTAGACAGCAACACTCGACGTCTGGATTCCGCGTATCATGGGCAAAACGCGCCTACGTAACGAGCCGGTTAGATAATGAGACGCAACCCGTGTGTCTTTCAGTGTAGCGCACGTATCTCTGCATACGCTCTTTAAAACTCAGTAAAGTGTTGTTTTTGCCTTACTTTTAGGTCCAAACGCTAATATTTGTGTAATAAATATATATATATCAATACTCATAAAGAGTTCTCAATTTCTCTGGCGGATTTGTGGCGGGGGCAGCTGAGAGGACGAACATGTCGGGAAAGAGTTTTCGCGTTAGCGACGGAGACTGGATTTGTTCTGATAAAAAGTAAGACTCGCTGTATAATGCCTTATTTTAAAGCCCAATAATTAATATAAGCATGTATTTGCATTACTTATAAGGTTACCCTTTTTGAAATATTCATGTTGTCTGAGATAAGATCACACGTTTCTTTTAGCATAGCATTTGTTAGCTTTAGCACACGGCCATAGTGTGTGTGAGTGGGCCTGTAACCGCTATTAAAGGCGCGAATTTCATTTTCTTTTAACGTTACCAAAATTAAACAATATATTATTTCTTTCTACTGGGACACTGGTAATGAAAGACTCTCATAATTTTTATCTTAGGTTAATCGATTAACGTTAGCTAGTCAGTAGCCCTGTACACGAGTCTGCTAAATCCAGACTGCTAACTTCATTAGTAGTTGTAACTGTTAATGCATTGGGCTATTTGAAATGTTCGAAAAAAACTATAATACATTTATTTCAGTGGTTGTACCAGTGGAACATTCCACTATTTGAAAATTTCAGTGAGTTGGCCTGTTTTGTGTGTGCATAAGTGTTGACTGAAGCTTATAATGTCTAGAGACCTAACCAGTTTTGCTTTTGTAATATCTTAGGTGTGGAAATGTCAACTTTGCCAGAAGAACGAGTTGTAACCGATGTGGCAGGGGTAAGGGGGTTTATTGTTTGTCATTACTTCTGTATATTATGGGTGTGTCACAAAAAGTGGCATCAGTACATGCACCATGCTTACAGTATTTTTGATCAGTCTAAACTAATTAGACGTTTTTCTCGAAACAGATAAGACAACTGAAGCAAAGATGATGAAAGCAGGGGGAACAGAGATTGGAAAGACCCTGGCTGAGAAGAGCAAAGGTCTCTTCAGTGCCAACGACTGGCAGTGCAAAACGTGGGTATTGCTATAAAATTACTCGTCCAATGTGCATCATAAATACTTTTAAAATTATTAATATCACAAGAAGTATCCGTTCAATACAATATTAGGAAGTGAAATGTTTCAACCAATGTTTCAGCATTTCTTTAAAATTTGTTTCAGTGATATTAAAGGAAACCATTCCTTCCGATGTCTTCATATTTTACTTTTAATTTGAATCCCACACTGTTCAACCTGCTTAATGGAGCAGAATAAATGCACATAGTATAATGATATCATGTCGTGAAGAGCATTGAATGGGACCAGTTCACTTGAAAACGTTGAAGTAAAAAATAAAAAGGGACGTCACAAAGCTTTTTGAGCAGTGCTGTTTAAAATTCAACCACTTTTCTCTCTTTGGCATTGAAGTTGTGGATGTGGAGTTGTAGTTTGTAAATAACCCAAGGGCCCTCTTCTCATTCGCTTGCTTATGAATTTGAGATCCTAATATACCAGTGTTAATAATAGCTGTACTTGTTCTTGCTTCACATCTAGTTGTGGCAATGTGAACTGGGCCAGAAGATCAGAGTGCAACATGTGTAACACCCCAAAATATGCCAAACTGGAGGAAAGGACAGGTATAGCTTTGTCTTTGTTGAAAACGGAATGTTAACGTTAACTTATTTCTGTAGCGACTGCAACCTTATGAGTTTTTGTTTATTGTCGTATGCTTGATGCATTAAACAGGATATGGTGGAGGTTTCAATGAGAGAGAGAATTTAGTTTACAATGAGCGAGAAGAGTCCGATGGCGAGTATGATGAGGTCAGTACACACAGATGGCATTCTCACAATACGTGTTTACTAACACTACTAAACTTGATTTGTAAACCTTTTTATGGACAGTTTGGGCGCATAAAAAAGAAGTTTCGTGGAAAAAGCAAGCAGGACAGTGACAAGAAAGAGGAACCAAAAAAAACTGTTGTTGAAGATGAAGACGAAGAAGAAGAGGATGATGATGAAGAAGGAGACCTTTCAAAATACAAACTTGATGTAAGAGATTTTATTCTGTAGTTCTATGTTAGTGGTTCCATAATTTTTTGCTTTCAGAAACCTATAGAATGGATAATCGCAATATGATGCTATGTAAAAGAATCTTTGGCGCTTAGATATATGAACCTACCAGCTCAGTTTTTGATGTGCTTTTGATCTTAATCTTGTTAGGATGATGATGATGATGAAGATGAGGCAGATTTGTCCAAGTATGAATTGGATGCTAGTGAAGAAAAGAAAGGGAGTCGCTCCGGCTCCTCGCGGTCATCCTCTCGCTCGTCCAGTTCAAGTTCCCGGTCTAGGTCCAGGTAAAAGGGTACAGGTCAAGGGTAACTCCAGGCAAATGTCAGTATCAGCTCAAATCTTTATTCAAATCTCAACACATAATTCTGTTTTAATGTTTAATTTTGTTCTCTTTGCCTAATTTTTTTAATTGCCTATGACAGTAAAAAATTAGATGTTTACTACTGTTCAATTTATTAAATAAGTAATTCATGCCATCAACACAACTTTACAAGTTTTTTTAAAACCTTTGAAAAAGCAAAAGCTGATTTTTTTTAACTCTTATTTTTCTTGGTTTTTCACCAGAGGATCTTTAATTTTCATGGAAAAATTGGAAATTTGTCGTGTTTTTTTGTTGTTGTTGATGTCGGTGTTTTGCAGATCCCGGTCCAGGAGCTCATCCAGTTCCAGATCTCGTTCTCGCTCCAGGTCCAATTCCAGGTGAATGAGGTCACATGCCCTCTCCAGGAGAGAGTGTGTGTATAAACAGCCAGTGGTTGTTGTAGTGAACTCTTTGCCCTTCTGAATCTGAACAGAAGGCGACTTTTGATCACCATAAAACAAATGATCTATAAAATGAGGGAGCAATGAGATTTAGCTTAATCTCTTTTGAGAATGTTTGATTTATTTATTTTTTTGTTCTTAACAAAGGGTGCTTTCACACCTGCCTCATTTAGTTCGGTTGAATCGTACCAGAGTTCGTTTCCCCCTTTGGTGCGGTTCGATTGGGCAGGTGAGAAAGCAGCAATCGCACTCGGGTGCGGACTAAAAGCTAAAAGCGGACCAAACAAGTGTACCGAGACCTGCTTGAAGAGGTGGTCTCGGTATGCTTTCAAACGAACTATGGAGCGGTTCATTTGTGGTGAGAATGTGATCCGACCTCGAACAGACCCAACTGCAAAAAGTACTGATCATTTTTGGACTAAACGCATTTTGCATTATGGGATGAGGAAGTGTTTGTTGACAGTTTGCACTTTAGCATGGCAGCTCATGGACAAACTTGGAGTAGTGAGGAGGTGCGGAGCCTCATAGAAATTTTGTTAAATGACCATGAGCATGTCAGAGTTAAGAAGAATTAATGCACGCCTCCGCTTAAAGTTACCAGCGACTCCCGCTCGCCGTTTGCACTGCAGTGCATTAGAACATTGTTTTTTTTTAAAGCCGCATCTGCGCTTCATTATAGAAATGTATTTTTTGCATATTGTGGTGTATACAAACAATGTAATAGATTATGGCCAGGGACAAAACAAGCCCATGTTGTCGTGTAGTTGTGTTGTCTCTGTGTTTTTTGCTGGCTTTTCCTCTTATGTTGGAATTTTCCGGCACGTAAATTCTGACCAATCGAAAAGCAGTTTAGGAAATACATCATGGCCAATGAGTGATGTAGATGTTGTCATGTGACTGCATTTTGGTTCGTTTCAACTGGTATGGACCAAAGCAATCAGTGTGGTGTTAAAAGGAATAGGGGTGCTCCGATCACGATCGGCTGATCGTTATGCGCATCTCGTCAGTAAAGCCGGTTTTCTAATCAGCGGTTAGTCAGTGCATCTTCTCAGTTAACATCGGCTCTGTGTAGTAACAGCTGCTCTATGTGAAATCACGCACCTGATGGAATTAACCGCTGATTAGAGAACCGGCTTTACTGACGAGATGCGCATTAACGATCTGCCGATCGTGATCGGAGCACCCCTAAAAAGAAACCAAAAAATGCACTGAAAAATGCTACAGTGTATAATTGTTTGCCCTTGGTTCGGACCAAATGAATCAAACTAGAGATGTGAAAGCCCCCAAAGGTGTCGAGAACTTTTTTGTGCTTGTTTAAAATGTTTTGGAGCTGTTGATTGTACACTGTCCCAGATCTCATTTTATCTGGTAACACCTTGACATCTAGCAGGCAATTAGGGGTGTAAGTTGTACTGATTATCTTCTTATGGGTTCAGCTTTGTTCTTCTGAAAGTTCAGCTGGTCAGGCCTGCAGTTTTGGTCTTTTTAAAGAAGTTTTAGTATTTACTGTATTTCGAGACATTGGGGAATGTTTTTTTTTCCATTTCAGTCCCTTTGATAATGTTATTATAGTAATCTGTGCAATGATATTTGTTGACCTCACGGGAATGCTTATTTATCCCCTTTGAAAGATCCAGCTCCAGATCAGGAAAGGGCTCTGCTTCCTCAAAGAAGAGGTCTCGCTCCCCTTCATCATCGCCTGAGGGAGGCCAGAAGAGGAGTCGCTCCAGGTCCTCCTCTGGTGGCCGCAAAAAAAGACGCTCCCGATCGCACTCGTCTGAAAGGTTTGGTGTAACACATGGTGGCCTGGATGCCAGGCGTCCTTCTGCATTATACACAGGGCTCAATGATATAGCAGTACATTTTTGAAACAACGGGACAAAATTACTCTTTTCTCTGTGCAATAAATTTTTTTATGCTTTGTTTTGACTGCAAGAACCAAATCACTTAATCGGTCATGGTCTTTCTCTTTGTCTCTTTCTTTCCATCTCTTTGTAGGCGCAGAGGCTCATCTGGATCATCCCACTCTGGCTCAAGCTCAAAACAGAAATGATTAACAAAAGAAACAAATCTTTCTAAAACTGCATGTTTTTTTTTTTTCTTTTTGCAACTACCCAACTGTTTGAATTCACATTGATTTCTATGAAGACAAATACTAGCGCATCTGTTCACATAACCTCTTAAAAGTTCTCTGACTTTTTTTTTTTTTTAAACCTCTAGCCAAATCTCTAAACAGTATAACTCAAGATGTAAAGTCTTTAGTGTCAGTGGGTTTATAGAAAAATAACATCAAGTCTGTGACTATAAATGGTGCATATCTTCTGAACATCAACCATTTTGTTGGGAAATTATGCAAATTATATTACTACAGTAGTTTTATTCAACCATTGTCATCAGAATAACCAATTCATTATCAAACCATTTATGCTGATTTCAGAAGTGCCCAGATGCTGGTTTTATAGTTCTTTTATATGAACTGTTGATGGCTTAAACATTACTTAATCAACAATGCCAGCGTATTATAGAGAGCTTTTTCTCTGAGGCATAACATTGCCTTGTCTAATTGTGTGCGTTAAAGGTAAGTATGTTTTTCTATACTTGTAGAGATTTCTTTTCTCTTTTTTTTGTGTTATAAACTTAATTTTATGATCTATCATTTGTGGAACTAAGAAACTGTAGATGACTCAAATGACTGATAGCATAAATTACTGGATTGTTTTTTTTTTTTTTCTTCTGTGGTTAAATCAAATTTGGAATATGTGAAATAATCACCCTCCTTCTTCCAACATACAAAATAAGAAAATGTTTTACTGTTCGTTAAAATGACATAGAAGTGTAACCAACATGAATAAACACTTGTTAATCTGAAACATTTGTTCATATCTTTCCATGTTACTGCATACTCTTTCCTACGTGTTCCATCTGTTATTTAATTATCTTGAGATTTTTTTTATATATATAAAACCTAAAAAGGCCAATTTTTTTTAACAATACCACACTGCTACTTGTGGAAATTCCAGCGATGTTTGTGAAATTATGCATTCATCAGAAACCTGTTCAATGCGTTTCTTTCCTCGTCTGCTTTATAAAGTAGAATTTTATTAGTCGTGTATGAGTTACTAACCAATGCTGATGAACACGCATAGACCTGCACTGCAGACACTAATGGAAATCGTTTATAAAGGAGTTTTACAAGCGCTAGGTGGCACTTGTTGAGTTCAGTCCCATCTGAGCTGATGGTTTGGGGGTTTTCTTAGAATAAAATATTAACTATCCCTTGTTTGAAGATTTTTTGTGATAAATATGACCGAATCATTAGTGTTTTGTTTAATATGATCAGCGATAGTTTAGTTAATTCTAAAATCTATTTTAAAAGTATATCTACTAAAAGGCAATATTAGCGCACTCTCGTTGCAACGCTTGTTATCAGAATCAGAAGAGCTTCACTACAAGTATGTTTACACAGGAATTTGACTTGACAACAGGAGCTTCCAGTGTAGATGAAAGTACAACATAGTGCAGACATACATAAGAATAACACAGTAGGGATGTAATAAAACAGCAATATAAAAAAAACATTAAATTATGTACTATATATATATACATACATAAATAGAAATATAGGGTAACATAACTTTAGATAAATGTAGCAGGTAGCCTATGTTATTAGTGTGCAGATATGTTATTTACAAAGTGTGCAGTTTAATATAAATATGTCGGATAACTGTGTTAGTTGTGATGGACGTTGTGTAAGTCTGAAGATTAATCGTCAGGTTGAAGAAAGCCTGCAGGGGAAAACAGTTTTTGTGCCTGGCTGTTTTGGTGGTCAGTGCTCTGTAGCGCCGACCAGAAGGAAGAGAGAGTGGGCTGGGTGTGAGGGGTGAGGGGGTCAAGGTGATTTTTAAGCCCTTTTCCTCACTCCGGAGATGTAAAGATCTTGGAGGCTGGCCAGAGGGGCACCAATAATTCTTTCAGTTATGGATGAACACAGGACAAACTCGATGGCAGAATAGAACTGTTTCAGCTGATCCTGTGGCAGGTTGAATTTCCTCAACTGGCGAAGCAGCTACATTTTGGCAAGTCTAAATTCCTACAGTCATACTAAAACGGATGTGTTCCATTTGCTTGGGAATGTAGAGCAGGAAAAAATAAAGAACTAAACAAAACATTTATCTATATATCTACTTATCTTCCAGACTACCAGCTCTGGAGTTTTGTCCTCTGTATATTACATAATTCTTTAGCAATTTCTCTTGGAACTTACATGTCAGTTTTAAGTCTGGTTTTCCTGTACAGAGAAAATTAAAGGGACACTAAGTAGGAATTACTCCCATCTAGTGGTGAAATTGTATTTTGCATTCAAACTAATTTTGCTCTCCAGCGCCTTGCTTTTTCAAATGCGCGTTGCATCTACGGTAGGCGATATGTACCAAAAAGCTTTGACGGGATGTCTTCTAATAGCACTTCGTCGAGTTTTCCTTCAGGTGAACAGGTGTGTTATTTCAAACAAACAGCAACATGACCATAAACAAACAAATGTTACAGTATGAATTACTGACTGTGGAAAACATGATAGTAGTTATGTCTTCTTTATTCGTTATATTTTCTGAATAATGTGCATTGTTAGATATAAAAAAATATATTGTAATATAGATTGTAACACTGACTTACCTGTCGAGAAGAAAACTGGCCACTTCAGCGTCTCTTTTGAAATCTTTATCCAGCATTAGCTCTTTCCACCTATAAAAAGCTTCCCCGACATTAACTCTTGTTTTCTGTAATCTACGGTCACGTTTCCTCACTGTTTTGGCGACGATGTTTTCTTCTCCTGTGGCGCGGCATATGTATGGTCCATAATAAGAATGCAATCCAGACTTTTAAACTTGCCGGTGCAGTTTCAAGCGCCTCTCACTGCTCTGCACCTGCGTTTCTGGCTCTGACCGAAAACGCGTTGTGGAAACGTGTTGGCTTAGTACTTTTTGTCCCTCTCTGCTATTATAGTTTTGCAAGATGGCGGAACTACATGGAAGCCTCCGTCGACCTACCCGTCCCATGTATATAAAGATAATAAATTCTTCATTTACGAGGATTAGTTTAAACATTGGCATAGGTATTTGTACACCATTGAGGGCATATTTATGAATAAAAATATTGATTTTAGATAATAAAATACCTAAAAAGTTACTTATTGTCCCTTTAAGGGCTTTTCAGAGATACCAAATGATTTGATGTTTCACTAATTAATAGAGAAACAAATATATATATAAATATTCCTATGAAATATTAGATATTATTATGAAAATCTGGCTAATTATAACTCACATTATCGCACTTATTTGTTCATTCTATGGTCCCCAAAATACATTAATATGCAAATTAGATTATGCAAATTAGGCTACCGTTTATAGATTCATTGCGGGAAAACTCTCATGTGGCCATTTACCACAAATTGCATAAAGATTTTTTTTTTAATATATAACTTTCATAACAGTTTAGAATCGTCTTTAGGCTATATAAAGTTTGGTTTAAAAAAAATGAAAATTGATTTGTGATTAAAACATCTATTATATGTCTATTAATGTATTTTTTATATTTAAAGAAATTGGACTTATTAAAGTCCTGATTTCCTCTGCAGAAGACATGGCATGGTCTAACATATTATGAAAAAAAATTCTTACGCTCTGAACAATGTAGGCTAATAACAGGACAAAATACTAAATTCGCAAAACTGTTTTTTCCTGGTAGTCAGGAGGATATAACAAAATTTTATCCTTTGCATTTAAGATATTCTTTATGTATCTTGCACTATTTTTCAGTTGTCTTCCTTAGCATGTTTCAAATTTCCATAAGGGTCCCTCCCCCCTCCTCTGCGTTTATAGCGCGCTCTCGGACATCCAAGAGCTGAAAGTGAGACAGATGTCAAGCGGACTTCACTGAGGACTCCACCTGTTTCTAAGGCTGCTGTGGCCATGAACACTCTTCCTGAAAAAGGATGACATCTAAATGTCAGTCTTCAGATGTCCTGTCGCAAAACCTGACTGCTGGAACCATGATGTGGGAGTCGAACCTCTCCAAATCTTCACAGGACGGCGTTGGCAAAAGCGCCAGCTGTGGCTCTGTGTCCGTGTTTTTTCCCATCACTATGATGGTCACTGGAATGGTCGGAAACTCTCTCGCGATGCTCCTAGTTTATAGTGCGTACAGAAAAAAAGAAAATAAAAGAAAGAAATCGTTTCTGCTTTGCATCGGCTCTTTGGCGTTAACTGATCTTTTCGGCCAACTGCTCACAAGTCCGATTGTCATTTCGGTGTACAGAGCAGATCTGAAATGGAAACGCGTGGACCCTTCGGGAACTCTGTGCGCTTTCTTTGGAGTGTGCATGACCACTTTTGGCTTGTGTCCACTCTTTTTAGCCAGTGCCATGGCCATTGAGAGGGCCTTGGCCATCACTGCTCCTCACTGGTACTCACAATACATGAATACCAACGTGACCAAGCAGGTTCTGGTCATCATCTGGTTCCTGGTTTTACTCTTTGCCTTATTACCCATCGCTGGCGTTGGAAAGTATACTTTACAGTGGCCAGGAACTTGGTGCTTCATAACTACAGGTGACAAGGACGTTACGGGAAATACATTTTTTGCCACGACTTTTGCGGCACTGGGGATATTTTCTTTGCTGGTCACGTTGTCGTGTAATGTTGTGACCATCCGTGCTTTGGTTACACGTTGCAAAACGAAGGCAACCTCGACCCAGTCATCCAAGCAATGGGAGAGGTTAACAACAGAGACTGTTATTCAGTTGATGGGCATTATGTGTGTGCTGTTGACATGCTGGTCACCTCTACTGGTATGTATCATATCAGCTTTTGCCAGATACACTTACTGTAGTTATGAGATGACAGCATGCATGGGGCCATTCCTGCTCAAACTACAAAATGCTGCTATATTGGATTAAACAGAATATATGAATTCCTACTGTATGTAAAGGTGAACTCAACAGGCCAAGTGATTTACTAGTACCATACATGTTGGAGTTTTCATGCTTTTGAGCAGTTATATGAGATTAGTTATTGTTTGAGTCTTGTAATTTCTTCCCAGTTATGTCATTTCAAAATATAGGCCCACATGTAATGTATAAATGAATGACTGTGAGAAAAAAATACATTAAAACAAATTGTGGAATAGGTGAAAACTCTTTATGTTATGGCTGGTAACGATAAACAGAAGATAATTAAAAATATGTACAATGTTGCATATAATAGATTTTTAAAAAATTAAATAACACCCCAAAAAAGTGAGTAATCAGTCATTTTAAGCATAAACACTATCAAATACCACTATCATTTTGATATCTTCTAAAGATGAAATGTAACAGGTATTAAATTGTAATTGTAAATACCAGGTGTTAAATGATGACAAATGTAATCTAAATATAAAAATTGGGGAAATACATAATGCACAATTACTTGTTCAATTTTAGTCAATACATATAAATTATAAACTGATCACTATATATATATATATATATATATATATATATATATATATATATATATATATATATATACAGTATTTAATAAAGCATTGCCTGGAACTGAGAGTACAGAATTTTTAGCTAGCTTACAAAACAAACCCAAAGGGGTGTCAAAGTAGCAAATAACTGCTGTTTATATGAACAATCTTTAGAAGACTATTTAGCACATGTATATTTTTCTTAATCTTAAAGAAAGCAATATTCCTATTATATAGCCATTGTGGTGTGTCTCCTCCCATTTTGCAGGTCCTTATGTTAAAGATGATCTCTACCCACACATCCTCGCATCAGTGCAATTCTGCTGCTGTATCTCTCTCATCCCAGGACTTACAGATGGACTGTAACTTCTTTCTCACAGCCATACGCCTGGCTTCGCTCAATCAGATTCTGGATCCATGGGTCTACCTGCTCCTGAGAGAGATTCTTCTGAGGAAATTCTGCCAGGTGGCCAGCGCAGTATCCAAGTGCTCACTGGATGTGCAGAAGGAAACCCAGTGTCCTCTAGACACCCTAAATAAAAAGGCCATTCAGAATGACAATGTTCACAAACAGTCCCTTAACATGGAGAACAGTAACTTGAATGGGGGAAATGAGGAACAGTGACTTGATAGTGGTACAAAAATAATAGAATAATAATGAGCTAAAATGTTAAAGATGTATTTGTGTTGTATTGATGTAGGGTGATGTCAGCATGCTACAGTGCAAGCGCGTCACACTTGTGTTGTTTTCAGTCAAAGCGATTTTGTTCATGGTTTCTCAGCAACCTTTGAAATGTAACAAAATGCCAAGACCTTAAAATAATTACATATGCAGGGTTCCCACACTGTCACGGAATAATCTGAAAATATCACGCTTTTTACAAATGGAAATGAATTGTTCGAAAGGTGTGGGAATCCTGCATATACAAAAGCAATATTAGCAACAAAATAGATTTGGATAAACAAAAGTGAAATCATAAACTGAAGTTTGCCAGCTCCCATGGAGACTGATTATTTTAGACTACATTCGGTGTTGTTACTATATAGCAAAATCCTATGTTTCACCTGCCAACTGCAAGTAAATAATGAAGGAATATTTCTTGATGCTAATTTATGATCTGTTATATAACATTTCAGAGCTGTTTACTGTGCAGGAAAGCACTGAATGGTCAAATATTTTTCTCTAAACTCCTCATCCTCATGGCTCTATGCCAAGCCTGCAGAGCTCTTTTTGATGCTGATAACTGTAACATTGAGCACGTTTAATTGAATTCCATGCTTGAGTTTTTCATTAGATTCCTGAGGGAAGTAAATGTAAAAGTGCAAACTAATTTAATTGTTTAGTGATACACTTTTTGGCCTTGGAACAGTCCATTCAGATTTCATTTTGAGTGCCTCAAGGTCCTGCATCTTGTTATGTGCAGTGTTCTTGATCATATCAATTACCATCATAAACCAAAAGACTTTAAAAATTCAAAAGGAAGGCAATTTCAACAGATGATGATTAGTCATTCATGGAAATTGCTATTTCATACCAATTGCTGTCAGGAGGCCATTAAAGCATTTTTCTGTTCTTATTTTGCATCCTTTTGCATTTTTACTTGAGAAACATTTAATGACCGGTATGACTGGGACAGATATTTCATATTATTATTGGCTGATAAGGCTGCATGCAGTAATTTTAATTGAACATACATAAATTATTAGCAAGGAGGATTGAAGTTGTTCTTCTAATTGGGCCATTCAGTTGCATATATGTAATTATACATCTTACTATGTTTGACTAAACATCTTAGCATATTATATTTTTGCACTGTGCAGTTGGTTATTGTTATAGAAAAGACCCATGGATCATCATTTATGCTACACAGCAGGTGGTTCATGACTCTGCAAATACATTTGTGATATATTATACAATATTAGAAGGAAAATTGTAACTAAAGAATAATTATGATCAATGATTGAAGAAAAATATAGTCAAAAATAATGTTAACCTAAATATATTTGCGCCAATGATTTTACACCAAGAAAATGAGCAAGGAAGGTGCAAAAGCAGAAAAAAGAGAGAGGCAAGGTAATGTATTTTCCTGGAGGTGAGAGCTCTATGAAATCAGTGGAATTGCAAAAAAATTGCTAGTTTTCTGTTTCCACCAAAAAAGGGCTTTTGATGTTCGATGTAAATAATAACCTCAACATCAGTGAAAACTGTGATTTCTGATTGCTGTGGAAATGATGGGATTTGCAAAAGTGCACAGATGTCACAAGGAACAAAAATACTTTTGTAAATGGATTTAACATTCTGCATATGCTCTCAGGCAGCAATTACAGAGTAAAATTAATGAAACTGACATGGGATTTAATTAATAGTGAAATGAACGTGGCTCATGCTGCATTGTCAGACACCTAGCCATGCTTAACTTGCCATTGTCCGCTTGGGTAACTGCTGAATATAGTGCAATGGAAAATTTAATTATTGCATAATATTTAATTGCGAAATTAAAAGATCCAGTGTATCCAATACCAAAGCAGGTCTTCTGTCAGCTCACTGGTGCATTGAGCTGAAAAAAAGTGTATGAATATGAAGGATTCTTATTTACTCCACAGTAGTACAGCACCAAAGCTGTTCTGAGTATTGTATTTCTGTTTCCAAAGGCATCTTATTGGAGTTTCTTTCATATAGAAAAGTGTATTCATTATATTTTTCTCATCATATACTCGCCCTTACAAACCCATTTGGTTTTATTTTTGAAGGATAGCTTTCAAGGTTCAAGTAAAAGCACCATAAAAGCAAAAACCCATCTGTTCATCACAATAAGCTAATGTATGGCTTCAGAGGAAATGCATATATTAATGCAAACATTGTATATAAAATATTTAATTAATGCAAACATTGTATGGACTGCTTTCATGTTGCTTCTGAATCTCTTTTAAAGCTCCAGTTCCTCTTCTTTGTAATTGCATGGAAAAAAAAAACATCCATTCATCTATTTTCCAAACTGCTGTTGTATCACCAGAGGAAAAAGAAAGTCATATGAGTGTGGAATTGATTTTTTCTTGTTAATGTACTATTTAATACAAAGACTTTCATATATCTTCAGTACATTTTTTCACCAATGTAAGTGAAACCACAGAGCACCATTGATTTATCTGTAATCATAATTCATAATATATGTACAGGTAATAAGAGCTGCCAAGTAATGTTTGCATGTGAAGCCACCAGCAAATGATTTTGGATCAAACCCACCTGTGAATGTCCTAATGCCAGATGCCAAATCATAGATGCCACAAAATGTGGCAAGTCTGCATTACAAACAACAGGGTTTCAAGAATGTATTTCGAGTTTTACATTTACTCATCGTGTAAGACAACGCATACAGCTCTGGGACTCCGTTCACAGCTAGAGCTGTCATTAGGCTTGTATCAACAGATGGTCGTTGTGCTGCTTGTGTGTTTTTGATAAGAAATGTTTGCATATGCTTGCAACTGTTTGACATGTCTACTAACTGCTCTAATGTGCTTGCCTTGTAATGGTGCTTCTAAAGTGTATCATTATTTGATTCTATGCTGCTTGTGATTTCCATTGCACCGGGATGGACTGTGTTTCATGCCATTATTATAATTTAATCTGGTAGGGGGTTGGGGTATACCAAAGTGCTTTTGAAATAGTAAACACCCCCATCCACATTTTGCACAAGTGGTTTAAAATGATTGCCATATTTTCCATCAGTTGTGTTACTGAAGAATTATATCAAATGACTGTTTTGTCCAGATCATGTTCTCATTATATAACTTCTAATACATAACCAGTCACTGATTGTCAGTAGATACATGAATTATCATAGATGTTATTTTGCTTAAAGGAAGATGTATTTTTATTTCCAGTCCATCTACATATTAACATTGCAAAACATTGTGAAAAAAAAACATTTTTAAGCTGACCGGCAACTTAGTTCTGTACTTATTTCAAGTAGTTTTAGATCATTTAAAATGACCAAAACTCAACATTCTGACATTATTTACTCACCCTCATGTCTTTCTTGAAATCCTGCGAGATAATATTTCATGCAAGAAAGAAAATCATGTGGGTTTCTATAGACATGAGGGTTTGTAAAATAATGAGAGAATTTTCATTTTTGGACAAGCTTTTGTTGAACTTGTATATAGAATTTACATGAAAGTAGTTTTTATGTTCAAATCTCTGGCTTGAAGTCGAAGTTGCTTGAAACTGGGTTGAAGTCCACTGGTGGAGATTTCAAGGGGTCAAACAACTCCTTGACATTTTGTTCCCAGAGTTTCACAATCAGACAAGAGTTGATGATCATGTCATGACCACTATTTATGTACAAACGTATTGCCTGTGCTAACTATTTTTGTGTTGTGACACATATGTTCAAATCTTTGCAGGCACAGATATTTATTTACTATTTATGCTTTGTTCTTTCAGTTTTTTTCTTCTTCTTAACTGTTTAATCTTTATGTGCTGAGAGTATTTTCCGTTAATTACAGAACTGTGATCAGCTTTGTAATCAGAATTGTTGTCTTTTGTTTCAGTGTTAATGAGTTTGCCTTTGCTTCTGTAATTGAAAACACAAGACAACGTGCCCTGTGTTCATCTACAAATCAATTAGCAATTGTTTAATTTGTTCCCTGCAATCTAAAATTAAATGAGATTTAATGAAATTAAAGGGGTCTCATGGGTTGTTTCCATAAATAAAACCATCATTTGAATTTTTATTGTTAATTTTGTCTCTAAAAGCAGTGTAGCTAATATACTTGGCTGTATTATAAAATTATCAATGTTGAATGCTTTTAAAAAATGCTAAGATTATTTCTTGATTACTTTGTTATTTTAACTCAGTGCAAAGAGATCAATCTCTACAGGTTTCATGGGGACTTCCTATGAACCTTTAGAAAATGGAACAAAAATAGTGACTGCATCGAAAGATAAGAGACCAAGAGGCTGTTCAATCCATTAGTGGCTATAGTGAAGATCCAACATACTGCACAACCGGCTAATGTGGATAATGGCTGTCTGGCTCTCTGCAGCTTCATGTGTGCCAAAGATGCCTGCCAGATGTTAATATCAATAAAATTCTAAGACTCTTCAATTTACACATTGAAGTATTGAGAGCTGTAATGAGTTTTTCAAATAAAACAGGCACTTCTTCATTATGGGTCAATTAGCATACATCCATATTGGAATTCTTAATATAAAGTTGTTAATGTAAAGGTACACATATATATGTAATTTTGATCTTAAGTGATCTTAAATGTCTCAGGACACAGAGATGTAACAATGCATTAGTTAAGTTTTAAGTGGTGACATTTAAGAAGGTTATCTTAAATGCTAATCTTAATTATTTTATTACCATGCTCTCGTCTGTCTTTAATATGATTGTTTTTGTCCATTTAAACTTTAGAAGACTGTTGCTATAGGGATTGTACAAATATTAGTTTATACAAAAGTTCAAAGTATGTATCGACAAATGCTTTATGATTACATTCCATAAACAATATGTTAATTATATTTTGTGCTAAATGTTTTTTGCCGTTGTATATATAAATATACTGTATATTGTTGATTGTGTGATTGTTATATTGATATATACAGTATATGTGTGTGTGATTGTTTATGGTTTAGTTTCCCATTTTTGACCTAAAACAGCCCTTAACATATCACGACAAAAACCTTAGCAACAAAAACATAAAATGAGTAAATTATATTAAAAGTAGGGGTCATCATTATGCAGTTAGTGAGTGGAAAGACTGATTAAATTTACAAAAAGTCATTATATTACCTCTTTTGGTAGCCTAAGAAAACAGCAGCCATCAGTTACACTAAATGTATTCATTGATTGTAATGGTAACATCACTAGTCACTGATTAAAAACCACCTCTTTAGCTTCGGGAAACAACAGACTGGCACTCTTGAAAGTATTGCAAAGACAGTTCATATGTATAGAATACTGAAAATGTTTATAATTGAGTCACAATATGCAATTAACAAAAATCCCACGGCTCTTTTGGAGATGAATAGCTATGTTGTAATATACAGCCCATTTTATTTTTCTTTGTTTGCAGTACAAATGTTGAGAGATTTAAGACAAGAAGACCACAGGGACCTGATTAAAGATTTTAACACTAGGTGGACTTATTTTGCTGCCAGACACTCAATCTGTTATATAACAGCACATCCTGGAAAGCTATCTGCGGTTACTGAGCAACTTTCCCACTGCAAAGCTTATTTCTCAAATGGTTTCCCATGACTACACAAGATTTGACACTAAGTAGATTAACAGGGCTAGCAAGATAGTTAAACATGACAATTTTTTTTTTGTTTTTTTTTTGTTTTTTTTGCACTTTTGCTTCTTCATTAGACAGTGATGAAAAGACAGGATGGTTATTAATGTAACAAAAAGTCAGTATAATAATCTAACAAATGTACCCTTAATTAATGCTTGCTGCTTGTTGTAGCAGTTGCTTCAAAGCCTCTAACCCTGTTCCCTCTAGATTATAACATTTTCTTATTTTCAGCATGTTTTGCTTATACAGTTATGGCTATATTTAGATTTACATTAAGTCCCACTTTTATCCAAACTGACTTACAAATGAGGACAATGGAAGCGATGGAAATCAACAAAAGAGCAATGAAATGCAAGTGCTATAACGAGTCTCAGTTAGCTTAATGTAGTACATGTATCAATTTTTTCTTTTTATTTATTATATAATAGATAAAAAAAAACAGATAGAATTGAAAAAGAATAGCAAGCTAGTGTTACAGGCCTTTTTTGCTTTTGTTGATTGTATAGAGAAGCTATTGTTAGTTAGTTAAAACAAGCAGTTAGTATATGAAAAGCAAAGGCATTCAAGCCTATATGCAAAGGCATTCACTATGCATTATTATTTGTGGGGAATAAACATGCCCACAATGAGGCATTGATGTATAGCTGCTGTTCTCCCCACATTTATAACATCCATTTGACTAATATAACCACAAACTAATCCCATTACCATTTGTCTGACTTCATAGCCATGGCTTGGAATGTCATCATTATCCCCTCGCCTGCTCAAATGCTGGTCTGGCTTGGCATTCCAATTTCTAAGTAATGCAATAATTTTAAAAGAAAAACAGAAAAACAAATAACGTGTTTCATCATGCATTCAAGTATAGTATCTCTGATTACAATCTGAAAAATGTGTGTCCAATGTTTGAGCATAAGTAATGAAAGTAATATAAAGCTATTAGATTCATGTACCACAAGACTCAATGCAACTGAGCTGTGAACAGTCCATGCATCACTTTAATGTAATTGCTCATTGGTGGTTTCTATATCAAAATGCCAGCTATCTTACAGAGTCTTATCGTATAAGCATTTAGCTATTGATTGTTATATGACTCTCAGCACAATTGGTCAACCATGGCCAATTGAAGTAGTAAATAAAACAGAGATTATTAAAGTGTATTTTACAAGAAAATACTATTCAGTCTTTCTACTGTACTTCAAAAATGTACCTTTAATTCAGTGTATTACTTGTTACTTGTAATTACTTATAATTCCATTTAAATTTAAAAAGCAATTTTGTACACCATTTCTTCAGTGTACTCACTGATGTCCATCCATGGCAATGCAACCGATCACCCAGACAAGTGAAAGCGGCATCATGAAATCAGAACAATCCAATGGCAACAATGGTCCAATCAGGTTGTAATGGACAAAAACAAGTGCTGACCTTATTTTTTACTTTATTTTTTTAATTTGATGAACCAGTTCACTCAGATATTGTCAAGAAAATTTGATCACAAATTCTGATTCATACCGAATTTAATATATTGCTTTAGTGTTTGTCTTGTTTTTTGACTGATGATTTTGTACATTATCTAATGGAGTTTTTTCTTCCTTGGCAAAAGTTTAATATAGCAGACATATCAACGTATTTATATACTGTATTTGTCAACCATCCAATGGGTGGGATAATAATGTCTACTCAACCAGTCATTATAACAAATACCTATTCACAACCCAAATTATTTGATAATTTTACTTTTTTTTATTAGTGCTTTTGTTTTTTTAAAAAAAATCTGTTTTATTTTTAATAATCGGCACAATCAAACTATTTAATGATTTTGAGCTGCCAAAAGACCACATGTAAATGCTACTCTTTAAACTGGCTAATAAAACCTGCAAAGAGCTATAAAAATCCTTTAAAGTCCTTTAAAGAAAATTTGTGTTTGTATTAGTCTCTACAGTTTTGTCCACTGAGTCTGGATTCAGTGAGTCTTTTAGAGTTACTAAATTCGAAGCAGTATGTTTTTTGTGTGCACATTTGTGTGTCAGCAAAATAATGTTAAAGTCATGGCCACCTGCTGCTTAATGTTGACATGAGATCTTGAATGTCACATTACTGTTTTTCCGTTGGATTGACAACTTTTCCTAAGAAGAGGGCGTTGTAATTTTTTTGGTCAGTGATAAAGATCATGAATGGACTGTTAAAATGCAAATACAACATTGGGTCGTAGGATAATAGGGTGAAAGAAACACTTGTCACTGCTGCTGCAGTGGTTCCTTTCTCATCTATATCCAGAGTGGCCTTATGCAAAGCCTGAAAGTGAATCAGAGTGAGTCCTCTTAAAAATTGAAGTTTTAATATTAAATAGTACATTAAATATCTTCAGTTATTTTTGAATCATAATTTAGATGGCGATCTAGAAACTTTACCTTTGAAATGAAGATCGTTTCCTCTGAAATTCCTGTGAAGTTGGCTTCACTTGTAAACATATCAGCTATTCCTAGTCCTTTTAAAATATCGTTCAGGGAATATGATGTTTTCAGATAGAGCTTGGGGACATAGATGTAACCTTTGCTGGAGGACAAGAGAAATCATTAAATGGCTGGTCTATCTGGAGGTATTGAACATAGAAATATTTGAACACCTAAAAGCTTTTATGAATCAGTCGGGATAATCTTAATTTTAATATACATCAAATAACTATGGCAACCAACCTTTTTCTGACAGCTGTCCTCCATTTTTCAATGCGTTGTTTAGAGATGGCCATCTTAAGATCTTTGATCAACAAATATGTCAATATGTGTGACACCCAGAAACATGGAGAAAGAGTCATTGTAGTCTAAAGGGCTTTAGAAGTGAGATCATCATCATAATAAACTTTGATGGATGCATACTCGTGCATCATTTGTACTGAAACTGTGGTCTCAGTGTCCACAGTTCACTTTGTACAGTAGATTTTATTATATAGGCCTAGTTTAATTTTAGTGTCCTCCTTTAGGTGACCTCCTGCATATTGATGCACTTGCTGTTGCGATACACACAGATAACTGTGTAGGCTGGGTTTAGACCTTCAGTGTCAGCAAAACTGAAAACATGTGACAAATATGTGACATTACAATAAGAAATTAGCCATACAATTACAACATTGCGATATCGAATGACCTACTGAATCCCCATGTAGTGGGGACACAGAACACAGAGGTCCATCAAAAATATGTCTTTTTATTACTTTTTGATTGGCATAGTGAAAACAAACACTTTTGTGACCTAAAAACAGATTAGTGAGCAGACTTTTCAGCCCATAGCTTTCTTCAAACAACAAATCATCCTGCTTGTATGCATGATCACAAATTGAGACCAGCTGAGTTTATTCAGAAGGGATCTTTAGATTTACAGTTTAGGGATTTTTTTTTTTTCTCCATGCAGCTGAGGTCTTTTTTGAGCACATAAAACCCTAAAACGTGATTTGAGGGGGCCTGAGTCAATGTGCTGTTCCCTGGCTGACCTTGTTAATCAGACTCTCTTGCTGTTAGTTCTTGCTGCTGTGAGGTCGATCCGCACTTGCACTGTGCGCGCACGTGTATAATTTTTTGCCAAGTCTCCATTATTCAGCATTGTGTGTTACAATGCTTCCCCAGACATCCTGAGAGCTCATTTGCTAAACCCATGTTTTGTTGGAGGGTTCTCTGGAGGGTCTGAAAGCCCTTCAGTTGCCAGTAAGTCTAACATAATTAGAAAGTAACACTAATGAGAAGGAAAAGGACAAATGGAGTGGAATCAATGGCTCATGGGGTCAAAAAGAATTAATACCAGGCTGCTGAGAGGCCTGCAAGCAATTAGATGTGGACTTCTGAGACACAAGTGCAGCTTCTTCAGATCAGTCAGGCAGCAAGGAACGCTGAAAGGTGCGTTTGAGACTGGAATAGTGTGAACTCAGCAACTGCTGATCTTACGCCACACTCCCTGGTCTTTCTGGCACTTCTGACACAAAGAAAATGAACCAATAAACACAAGTTAAAGCAACTGCAACTGTTCTACCTCAAAATATCAGTTCTAAAGTCTAAAATGACGGATGGCTTCTGTTTAGTTCCCACAATCCTTCAAAAAATTTGTTCTGGGAATATGTAAGTTTGATGAGCTGGAATGAAATTCCACGAAAAGGGACAATAAATGGATGTGTACAGCTATTCACTGTATAGTTACAAAAGTGATATATTTACCACAATGAATTCCACGCACTTAACAGTAGGGGGCTTCGAATCACAAAAATATGCATAATTACATTTAGTAGTTTTAAAGGACAGTGAATGATTAGATTTATTTTTGCCATTTTACACCTTTATTAGATAGGACTGTAGGCCTATATGTCAACAGGAAGCAAATTGGGTGAGACAGGGGGATGGGATCGGAAAAGGTCTGCTAGCCGGGACTCCAGCTAGGGATGTCCGAAGCCTACAGCACTACACACCGGCAAAATTGTTTAAGGTAACAAAGACTACTGGAGTAGAATTTGCAAGACAATACAAGTTCAATAACACTCAGTGTTTTAGTACTTGCTGTTTCTTTGTAGGCCTAAATATTTACTTGCAATTTCTGGGAAAATTGTTTGTACACCAAGTTTTTTCAGCCTACTCTCAAATAGGGAAATGGATTGCAAACTTTTCATATTCAGTAAATTGTTACAGGTAACTTCAAGGATGAACATTACTGTAGCAGGCATGATTAGTCATTTTTAATCACTGTTGTGTATTCAAAGTTTTACTACCCACTTGTTCACCTGCTTGGCAATAACAAAAATCTTCCCTTAATAATAAATGCCTTTTTGCAGGGGCTGGCAGCGAGTACAAACAGACATCTTAATTAACAGTGTCCTGCCTAATGGCCTGACATCTGTTTAATGATGCAGTGGAGATCTATAAAAAATGATGCCATAGATTACATAATATAATTAAGCAGACCTGCAACTTTCCATTGCTTCTTAGATTCCCAGTTACAATGTTTATACACACAGTTTTTCGCTGATGAGAGGAAAAATATCTCTTTTTATAAATATTTAAAACTTACAGGAATAAGGAAGTTGGCGAGCATTACTCTAAAACATAAAAAATTGTGACGTGCGTGTGGGTGTTTATGAGAATGATGACATTCTCTATGCCAAATACTGATCTGTTTGCTGACCACTCATAGGGTGAGATGTCTAAATGAGAACAACTAAAGGAACTTGATAGCAAATTCAACTCTATGTGAATTACAGAAGAAGCATTTGATTTGTTGTCTGAAATTAGTCAGAACGTTCTGCTGGTTTTTCAGTGGTTTGGGGAAATGTTCAACTAGTTGCATTCCATTCATGTCCTGTTATAACCTTCCTTGAAGACTTTGATCCGTTCTTCTTGGTAAGTTAAGAAGGATGATGTTGTTAATACTTTGTTTATAATATTCAGGTATAACTATTTCAAGTGCATTGAGAGTTAATTAGAAAGGAAATCACTTTGAAATCATGCTGACGGACAGATGGTCTGTCTTTATCCCATCAGTTTCCCCATGGCTTTGTTTATAACATTCTGGATAAAACTCTTGACAATTTTATCTAATTTATGTATATGCTGTAAATTGCAGTTTCTGTCATTTGCGTGACAAGTTGAGGGAGTTTGTTAATGAAGCACTAGAGTCTCCTGATCTGAGAAGGAGAATCAATGTCAGCTAGAGAGTCAGCATCGCTCAGTTTGAAACGAACGCATTAAAATACAAATTAGTCAAGAAGAATTTCAGCTCTTACCATCAGTCTTGAGGGAATTGAGTGGTCTTTTTTAAAATAGTAAAAGACAACAGACATTGTGTCGCCACAGATGTAATACAACAACACAAAGAAAACAAAGAAACTTTTGTATTTTGAACTTTTATATTTTTAACAGCTCTCTGTTTCAGGAAAATGTATATTACTCTCAAAACCAATAACGTTAAGGTTTTTTGGACAATTGTGTGTCTGCTTCAAGCAGTTTCCCTAATGTTGATAAGATCAATCCCAATTTCAATGTCAGCCAAATGCCAAATTGAGGTAATAAAGATCTTTCTGTAAATTTGAGCCTCAGCTGCCAGCAATTTCTCAAGAATAGGAACATTAGTCATTAGCCATTTTTTTCATGAGTAAATGAATTTGAAACAAATTGTCATACACAATGTATATCAACACTGATTCAATTTACATAATAGACTCGGTAGAAGCCAGAAGATGCCCAGAGTCATATCAAAGTATCAGTCACATTTAGGATCATTATTTATTGTGTAATTTAAATGTGCTTGTAGTATACTGTATATATTTTTATAACTTTAAAAGCCACTTTAAAGCCATTTCAACCTTTAGTTGTTTAAATTCATGTGGAGCTTTAAAGTTTATTTACATATTTGTACCCACTTTACTTGAATTTTGGGTTGAATTTAACTTGAAGTGAAGTTGTTTTTGTCATTTAAAACACTTTACATTATTTCATATGTGTACACAGTTGACATCATTATCTGTTGTCTTGTTTTCAGCAGTAAATGAATCAGCTGAGTAATTAACCTGTACATAATCCCTTACATTTAAAGACAATTTTGGTATTAGTCAAACTTGTTACCTCTTCTAGAGAACTGGAACAAGTTTACTGTTTTATTACAGAGACTCAATTTCATGGCAATTGGGGGGTCTGATCTTAATGTCTTCAGAACAAAAAATATATATATCTCCTTTTATGTTTCAGACCCATGATTCTCATAACACATTTTCCATCCACAAATGCAAATTTTCACCTTTATTTAATTGTTCTCTAATGTTTATGAATATAAATGTCCTCAGTGTAGAGTATTATGTGTTGTTGTCCAACTAGGTTTTTTGAGGTATGTGCACCATTCCATTTGCAAGTAGTAGATTTTCTTTTCTTTTTTCTTTTAAAGAACAGGGCAATCTTCTGAAATACTGGGTGGAATGGCTTTGCAATTGATTTATGGACCATACCATCCACTTTCCAAAATGCATCTTAAAGGAATAGTTCACCCACTTTTCTGAAATTGATGTAGATGCTGTTTCTTCATAGGAACAGATTTAGAGAAATTTAGCATTAAATCAGTTGTCAACCACTGAATCCTCTGCCCTGAATGTGTGTCGTCAGAATGAGAGTTTATATCCACAAGTTATCCACACAGCTCCAGTCGATCAATTAAAAAGCTGCATGTTTAAAAGAAACAAATCCATCATAAAGGTGTTTTGACTTCAAACTGTTGCTTCTGGCCAAAATATCCAAAATCCATAATAACGCTTCCTCCAGTGAAAAAGTCCAGCTCCTGATGTCCTCTTACATCAAAATCCACTGACATATTTGTTTAAAACTTGTTTTATAGTAAACAGTGATTGATCTGTTTATATCTCTCTCTTGATGCAGAATAGATTTCTTTTTCACTGGAGAATGCAATATTCTACCGTATTTTAGCCAAAAGCAACAGTTTAAGAATAAAAATGACTTGATGGATATTTTTTAATAAAAATCTGCAGCTTTTATGCTTCACAATGTGTTTACTGATGGACTGAAGTCATCTGGATTACTTGTGGATTATTGTGATGTTTTTATCAGCTTTTTGTCAACTCTCATTCTGACAGTAGCATTCACTGCAGATGATCCACTGGTGGGCAAGTGATATAATACAAAATTTCTCCATGTTTTTTGTTAGCATGAAGAAACTAAATCATCTACATTTGAAACCCTGTACATTTTTGGGTGAACTATTCCTTTAACAACATTCGTTAACCTCAATTGATCTAATATGCTGTATGTTTTGCTTCTCTTCCTCACTGTCATTTTAAAAGCAATCACTCACCAGTTAAATCAAGCAGATGCTCCAACCTGGTGAGCAATTCACAGAGTAATGAACTGAAAACCCCATTTTGTTTGAGATGCTTTCTGGACATGTGACCATAGTGAGATACACACTGGCCCTCAGGTGTGACATTTCTCTTGGCTTTATCCAAAATCACTAATTTCATTCTCCCTCACTAGCCGTACACACTGGCCAAAAATCTGTACTGTGACCATAACCTCATCCAGAAACAACATTAACCTTATACCTTCATAGACCTTGACTGAAAATTGTATGACTTTATCTGACAAGCAACATTCACATGACTTTCACTGGTGTCTTTTGTACTTTAAGTTAACAAAAGATGTTCGGTCTGTTTGCTGGAAGCCTTGTAACAATTGTTATTATTCATCAAATGCATAGTATGAAATTGCCAATGCAGAAAAACACAGCTGCACGTCTGGCTGCTGTCCTGAATATTGATAAAGTTTCATCAAAACCGCCTTTCCTAAATAACTATGGAGAATTTAAAAGCAACTAATGTTACTGTATAAATGCATGTCATATGTACTGTAATAATTATATGATTTAATTTAAAAACGTGAGTTTATGAGTTTGTTTTCTGATGTGTCACGTTCAGTCATCTCAATCTGATTATGCTACACAGAATGACTATTGTTTGCTGAGATGAGGAGGTGTTTCCTGGACAACTTCATTTCACCTCCAGAGGCCAGTGTATTAACACCTGGCAAGATGAAGACTGAACCAATGTAATGAAACTTTTTTACTTCAGTGACCAGCTGCCACCTCACTGACTTGACAAGACTAACAATCAAAAAAGCAATACATAAAGCAATAATAACCATGCTTTATCATGCCAAAACAGTAAACATTTTAAGGTATTTTATTAATGTTGTAATTAAAAATGCAGTATTTATGGATCAAGACAGAAAGTCTTTGAAAATGAACAGCTTTTGAGAACTGTAAGATAGTTTGAATGGGTTGCAATCTATAAAATACAAATGCAATCTTCTGGCCTGAAAAAATTGGTTCAGTTGAAATCATTCAGTTATTCGTTTGTTCGCATGTTTGTTTATTTATTTGTTTCCAGTGGCTATTAGTGCTACAAAAATAACCAGATGTTCTTCTGTTGCTATGGTTACTTTGCTAAGAAAATATCTTGCTCTGAAGACCAAATGTGAGCTTTGAACGTGGAAATTAGGAAAAACAACAACAATTATATATATATATACTTAACCTCAAGAATACCTGTATACTGCTGATTATATAATATATATATAACCTATATAGTTTATATATATATATATATATATATATATATATATATATATATATATATATATATATATATATATATATATACAAATTCCATGAAAAAGACATTAAAGGCAGAAAATAAAGTGTGTGTAGAAACCATGAATAAATGATTAATAGTTAATCTAACCTGTGGACTGTTCATCAATGTGTAACAGTGATTCATGTCAGTCTGTCTGAATGATAAATGTGATTTGGAGTTTAAGTGGAGCTCAAACAAAAATGTGGAAAACACAAAATAAAGAAAAGATTATATTAATTATGCAAGCACCCATTTCAATTATTAAATTAGTTGTAATATACACAGGTCAAAAAATGAATTTCAGTCTTACTGTTTGGGTTTAATTTTGCAGACTTGTTGTCTTGTTTAAGAATAACCAATGCTATCTCATGACCAATTTGTATGTATTTTACGAGGCGGCTAATTCATACAGATCCGTATGACCTTATTTTGTGAGTTCCCCAATTCGTATTAATTAATGTGAATGACCTACCCCTAAACACCTGGTAAAATATGTACAAATTGCCATGAGATTGGGTTATCAATATCAACTAAAATATCATAGTTCCCTCTACAATAAATCAAAATCTACCTCAAGATACCATTTATATGTGAAAATGTTTTATTTTAAACTGTAACAGTTATTCTACCACTTGAATGTGCATTGATTTATTTAACCAATATTACTAAATTAAATGTATGCCCACAGCATCATGCATCCTTGTATCATGTGGCAACCAGGGTGACCAGCTGCTTCAGCAGTTTCTCCATGTCACTTCAGAAGTAGAACAATTAACCAGCCATAGCCATTTAATTAGGCTGTCAAGTCTAAAAATGATTCTAATTGTCTCTGGATCTAAGTGGATTTTTTTTAGGTCTTTTAATAGAATAGAAACAATAACAAGGTTCATATTTATCCCCACCTCCAGATTACTTTCATGTACTACCTTTTTAAATCACGCAGCTTTACAAAAGCTGTAGACATGCTAAAGATAATGCTCAATTCCATTTTATTTTTGAAAAGGTTTTTATTCTAATGCTTTGTGGACCAGAAACAATCAATAATTGCTCTGACATGTTTTTTTTTTTTCTTATTTTGTTTTTATGTATACAAGTTTGAACTCAACAAATCACAGAGATCAAAAGTTAATCTAAAAATTATTTATCCGTTATGC
Organism: Carassius gibelio; assembly: GCF_023724105.1. Classification (NCBI taxonomy): domain Eukaryota; kingdom Metazoa; phylum Chordata; class Actinopteri; order Cypriniformes; family Cyprinidae; genus Carassius; species Carassius gibelio. The sequence continues at coordinate 10,485,908 of NC_068401.1, read as the reverse complement.
CCCAGTAATTCTAAAAGATATAGGATGATGCATGAGACAATACAAGGAAGTAAAAAGCAATACACTTCACTTCAGATGTAAGCTGTCTTTAAAGGACCCTTTTGTATAGACCCTTGGAAGTAAACTGTATTAAAATGAGTCAGTACTTAGATAGACTGATCATATGCAACTGAATGTCCAGAGCATTACAAGAAAGACTCATTGGAATGATGGCTAAGGTCCTTCCTCCAGGGTCTGTAAGAAAGACTTCTTGCCAATCTAACTTGTATTAAATCCTGGCAGGTTATCAAAATTACTATAATAGAGGTGGACTCTGTCATTTGCATCTATGATAGCCAAGAATCAACTGCATACTGATTAGTCAGGCAGACTTGATGAACTGGCATTGGTTTTGTCTCATTATATCCTGCATTTTATAAATACTGTCAGAATAGCTATCGCTTAAGATGTTTAAAAAGAACATATGGTTTGTTAATCGCTGATTATTCAGACCAGTTGTTAGTTGTCACGCACATAACTGCATTTTACAAAAGCCAGCAGTGATTATGCTTCCTCTCCAGCTCTAGAGACAGATGGAGCTGACGATACCAGGAGCTCAGGGCTCTGCATAAATAAATCAGTGCTTCAAGAGATCTTCATTATCTAAAATCCGTAGCCTCCACTGCAACATAAACCATCATAGAATAATTTATATAAATGTTCTAACAGAAGGATGATCCACAAATACACCATATGGCTGTAGTAATGTTGAACTTGAGTTTGACAAGGGTGTTATTTAGCAGACTAATGGCTCATTTCCACTGAGCGGTACGGTACGGTACAGTTCGGTACAGTACAGTATGTATGCAATTATTTCCATTTCCACAGTCAGAAGCTGTGAATGGAACCAAAATACAGTACTGTACCAAATTTTTGATACCCTTTTGTTGGGGTACCTAGCATACCAAAAGGGTGGAGCTAAACTCACTGCAGAACATTGATTGGTTGACAAGAATCGTCACTTTTGCATGATACAAGGGAATAAAACTTCTCCTAGAGCTTCTCCTTCACTCGTTCTGCTCTGCTGTTCATGAGTGTTGGGTTTATAACTTAGCCTAAATCAGAGTGCGCAAACACAAAAAAAATATAACCGTGTGTGCGTTCTTGTCTGTTATTTTGAAACATCATTGCCCAAAAACCCACGTAATTTTCTACTGTTGCTGTGTCATGAAATGTAGATTTAATAGTTTTTCAGGTGAGAATGTAATTGTTTAAAACACAACTCTGCATTTTATATTTATATATATATATAAAGATAGCGCCTATTTGAAAATTTGCCATGCTGATTTGGGAGCTCCAGATGATCACCGGGCGCTCAGTGCTCATGTATCCACCGAGAGCAGCCTTAGCTCAGCTAGTCTTTTTGATATGTGCCACTGGCTCTGATGTCTCTGTAGTGATTAAACATGAGATACAATTAGTCTTGGGTTGGCTATATTTAACATTCATGGTCTAATGAAACTATTATTTGTTCCTGGTCATATCGTTTTGGCTGAGCACAAATTTATGTTTAACTCATACATTTAATTTCAACTTTACCGTAGAGTGTTGACTCGTTCGACTGAACTGTTTGCTTTTGTCTTTATCTCCACTTATATAAGCCTCTTATACTTTGTACTTATACTTTTATAATGGCTATAATTGTTCATTAAAACTGACATTTAACCAAAAGAAGCAGAGTTTATTGTCGCAGTTCATCGTTGATAGCTACTTTCCGGCATACACCACACCTACCAAGTAAGGGTTATATTGGCAGTGGAAATGCAAGCCTGATCAGGCTTACCCATACCGAATCATACTGTACTGAACTGTACTGTAATGTTTCACATTGGAAATGAGCCATAATACGATAAATAGTCATATTTCTAAGGTCCAGTAGTTACACTGTCCGTATGAATATAGCAACCATTATAAATATCTTAATATAATATATTATAAATATTTTGTAGGCTTATATCATTTTTAGTGAACAATTTACAAAACATAACTACATAGAGATGGAGTGCATTGTGTCAGAAAAGGTTAATGTGTAATGGGCAGAAAATATAAAACGCTGGCCATAATTGAATCAAACATAAATAATAATGGAACAAACAGTAGCCCAATATGACTGCAGTGGACTGCTCGTGCTGTATGCTATTGAGCTGTTTAGATCCAGTCTGTTGACTTCATTAATAATTCATTAGGACATTCTGCACAAATTAATCTGCTGAGATTTCAATAGAGAGAGACATAAACCCGATTCAAAACACAACCACAGCGTAAGGGTCCCTCAGTAGAAGATTATGTACTCTAATGTATCCCACTCCCTTGGAGAAATCATCTAGAAATAACTTTATGACAGCTTGATTGTCTGTGTTTATTCTTTTGCTCAAACAGTTGATTGCATTGTTTATATAACTTACATATAACATTTTATTTGTGTATATTGTAGAATTTGCAGGGAAGCATTTAAAAATGAGTAAAAATTTGCTTTTTTTAACGCCTTCAATCTTACCATATTTGGTTGACAAAAACTTTTTGTGATGGAATACCTTGGCTCTGCTAACATGAACTGTCATCTTTTAATATGCAGCAGAGCAGTTTATTAATAGAGTATTATCTAGACACAATAAGTATATTTTTTAGCAGTATTTGTCTCATTCAGATTCTCTTTAGGCCTGTCAAAGCCCTGATGTCTAAGTAAGATTAGTACTCACAGCCAGTTTTATTAAGAGGTACGAGAAGTGGGCTTGTCAAACTCAAAGAAGAACTGTTCTCAAGAGAAAGTCTTTATCTGCAGAATGTCAAAATGAATTGCATCTAATCTTGATCTTAAATGCCGGTCAATAATGCTTCCTAATACGTTTTTTTTTTTTTTTTCTTTGCTAGGAAAAACATCTTATGGTTATGAGGTTTGAGAGCGTGATAAGGGCTGCCAACTCATGCTTTCAAACTATATTTTCTCATGCAGTTAAAAGCTCCCTCAGTTAAAAATGTAATTATAGGATATTGGTGAAACAGATTTGGAAGATTATTTGTGTTTGCACTCTGGAAAGCATTAAAAGTTTCTATTAACGTGTTTTTGTAGAATTGATCAATGCAACCAATCACAGTCATATCTGTTGATTTTACGTACACCCTGCGTTCAAGTTAGTCAGAATTTACTCACCTGTAAATGCCAGATTTTTTTCCAGCAACTTGCAAATCCTCATTGTAACAAAGTGTGGTAAATGGTAAAACGTGTTCATAATTAAGATAATACATTAATCTAATATGTTAAGACACAACAGACTGCAATATCAAGCAGCAAAAATTAACTCACGAAGCAGATGACACCGGAAGCCAGACCCATTAAATTTACAAATGGCTGCACCCGCACTTATAGGCAAATATAAGATGGATTCAAATTATGAATCAGTCATGTAGCTTAGAAAGCAAACAAATAGCACTTCCTTATAATCATTAAAATGATGTCACTCCCTACTGTTTATTACAATCTCACAATAACATAATAACATTGTTATAACATATAACACACTTTCCGTCATTCACACTTGGTGTCAAATGACACTAGGGGTCACTCTTGGGAGCCCAAACACCTATGAAAACTTTTAGAAAAGGCCAATGAAATTGGTTGTGGAGAATTTACATTGCTGGCCACTTTTCGTTCTTCTTTAAAGACCCAGAGTCACCGCAGCTGCTTGCCGCTGTTGTCCTTCTACCTCCAGGTACAAGACTGCAGCAATGTGTACAGTGGAAGAGCGTTGGGAAGTGGGATCAGTTTTGCTTGAGCAATCCAGGGTGATGTCATCCAGTTCTTCCCTTGCTTAGTGTTTACTAGTTGAGTTTCCGGATGAGTTTGAGAGCTCATCCCTTGGCGGGCTCAATCTCTCATAATCTATGAATCATACCAGTTTCTTTCAGAGTTCTGAATGTCAATGTCACATAAACACTTTTTCTTAGTGTAGTTTGATGGAGGAACTTGCTACTAAAATTTGTTACTAGGTAGGTTCCCTCGAGTGAACTCTTTTATTGGGTTAGAACTCCACAGTTAGGGGTGGCAGTGGCTCAGTGGTTCATGTAGGTTGTCTACAAACCGGAAGGTTGGTGGTTCGATCCCCGGCTCCACCTGACCAAGTATCGAGGTGTCCTTGAGCAAGACACCTAAGTGTCCTTGAGCAAGACACCTAACCCCAGCTGCTCCCGACGAGCTGGATGGCGCCTTGCATGGCTGATTGACAGCAAGGGAACGTCTTGGTTATGTATGGTAGCCCTTGTTCCCTGATGAAGGGAATGGAGACATTGTGCCCTTCATGATACAACTCTGAATTGCCTTTGAGTGGGTTGATATGCTTCTTGGCTCCTCAGAACAGAACGAGTGAGCAGATGCCATGCTGGCCTACTTATACCTGGATGTCTGGGGCATGGCCAGTTATGCAAATTCCGCACACCCATTTTCATTAGCCTTTTCTCAAAGATGTCAGAGATATAGTGTCGTAAACTATAATGTCTCCGTGCTCTCCATCTGGGAACGAGGGTTACCATACGTAACCGAGACATCACGTTATTAAGTCAGTCAGGCTCATCACCCACAGCGAACTCCCTCACTCAAGCATTAATCACCAGCACCTGTTCACAATCCAATCATTTAATCACCCGCACCTGATCTCATTCAATCACCACCAGATAAAAGCACACACCTCAGTCACACTCATTGTCCGATCTCGTAGTTATTATACGGAACCACTCTGATCTCGACTCTCCTACTAACCTTTCTACTTACCTCTTTGCCAGCCCATTTCTCCTAGACTCCAGTTTTTCTCCATCGTTCCACCAACATTCCTCCAGCAATCCCTCTTCCACGGTCTCCTCACCAGTGTTACCCCCGAGGTGTGTGCAACTATTCCTCCATCCTCGTCTCCCCATGTCTCCCCATCCTGGTCTCTCTGATGGTACAAAGATATCCCAAGTCAATTCCAGTCATCAAAACCATTATCAAAGCCTTCTGCGGATATACTAACCTGAATCTCACACTGCTTGCTTCTATTTCTGTTTTAAAATAAACTTTACTATCATTTACCTTCTGTTCCCGAGTCCGTTGTGTCTCACACATTCACAGAAAATGGCTTACATCTGCGTTTAATTTTTTCATGCTGCTAACAGGACCAATGGCCACATACACTGTACATGCAACAAAAGTTCTGAGTAGCGTATTGCATAATACAAGTGCAGGATTTAGCCTATTTTTTAAATTGCAGTGATTAACATACTGTTTTGATGAGCAACCAACTGACGAAAAATATAATCTGTCAAAAGTGGTGTGTATGTAAATGCAGACTAATAGATTAAAATTAGAATTTTATATAGATTGCATTAACATGAAAAAACATTTGAATTTTCGTATCAAAATATTTTTGAAATGTGGTTGTAATTATTTGTAAAAGTAATGACTATTTAAACGATGTAAATGCAAAGATGGAAAAACGGTTGGCGCGCCCGAGCGCATAGTCTAAACGGGTTGGCCCTATTCTCTTAATGAGTAATGGGTGTTTTTTGGGCGTAACATGCAATAAACCAATCAGAGTCTCATCTTCCATTCCCTTTAAGAGCCAGTTGCGCTCGTACCATGATGGATTTTCTATTTACACGGCGGAATTTGGTAAGTGCAAAGACATAACGCGTCTCCGAGATGACACGGAGCTGTTCGTGAGCGAGCAAATAGATAGCCTAATTCTGATAATTGCGATGACTATCCATTATGACATGTAGGCATTTATACATATATATATTATAGAGAGAGAGAGAGAGCTGGTCTATGGTGCAGTCTATTTTCAGCTCATTAAAATAGCATTGTGCCAGCAATGTGCCTGAACAAACCTCTTTTTTATACCAGCACGCACATAGGTGCAAAAATGAGCACAAATGCATTTGCTAATTAAACGACGTGGCGCTGGACGGGAAAATGTGAATGACGACAGACTGAAACTAGCAAACAAACTTGCGCTGTGCCTTGGGTCGCACTGCGCCGAGTGTATGATAGGGTCCTAAGTCTTCAAATAAATTTTAATCAATGAAATGGCAATACAAACTTTACGTTCACACACACCTACAGGACTCACAACCAGCTGCATAACCATATTTTCAGTAAACGTGTGCTGTGTGAACAGCATAAGTTGTCTCTCATGCATGTCTTATGTGTGTTGATGTATGTTTTCATGTGTGGTTTCAGTATCCTAACTTACAGCATCTGAGATAACATATGAACAGTGTGTCCTCCAAAGGTATCACACTCAATCACTGTTTAGCTCCCTTTTGTTTTGTTTTTTTTTGTTTAGTTTTTTGTGCATTTGGCCTGTTGTTCAATAATTAAGATTTGACAGATGAGCTTGCAATTATGTTTTGGATGCAACACCATTTTCATTTATTTTAGTCATTGTCACTATCGTTACATGTAATATTTAAAGCTAACACAATTGTAGAAAGCAGATTCAAATTAATTATTTGTCATTATTTTTTAAATGTGATATTTGCAGCTAACACGATTGTAGAAAAGCAGATTTACATGAATTATTTATTCATACAGTAGCAACTCAAATGCTGTATGCAAGTTGTTTTATGAATTGGACAGTTTGAGAATTACTTTAGGTCAGTGCAATCACTTCATGAACATAGCATAATAATACACTAAACCTTGAGACACTGGAGCATTAATTGAATGGATTTTCTGGATAACCTTACTGGACCATCATCCTAAAGGCTGACTGCCAATCTCAATGTCAGTTTTTAGATGTAACAAAGGTCACAGAGAAAAGCCATTAGCTGTTAGTCAATTAAACTTTAATGTGTCCTGTCTGGAAAGGAACCACAGAATGTCAGGGTAGGTCTATATCAACTGCAGCAATCTCAAAAATCATTTAAGTAAGAATCCTGGTAAAAGATATGAAAATGTGAAGGAATTACTTATCCATAATTATAACGGATTCAATATGATCATCTACACACTCTGATGTAATATCAAACCTGTGTGACTTTAACTGAAGGTGAATCATAGTTCCCTTTCAGTCTGTCATTTTGAGACACGGCGGTAACCGGCGAATTGGGATCTCACTTAGAGTGACAAATCCACTTCGAGTGTTAAATAAACGAGCCAATCCACATTGTCATGCGATGACTGCATCCAGCTGCTGCTGATCACAGCACAAGTATGAAAAGGCAGGTGCAATACTTCCTCAGCTTTTCACTTTGAAGCCGTGCGGTCATTTCGTTCTGCTCCAGATTTCTACTTGGAGAGAAAACTCAACCAGTTCAAAACACTTTTTAGAGCTCTGGTGTTGGCGGAACGGCGCTTCAGTGGCGGTGGTTTTTACAGTGTCAAGTGGGTTGCACACACCAGGCTGCACTACCCCCTGTTTGTGTAGCAAGCAGCCATCTCCCCTGTGAACTTCAGGACATGAAAAGAGAAAATTCTAAATGAGCATTTACAGATGGACATCTTTTCAAAGACGACTTTCCACCAGTGCGTTTATGGAAGTGGTCGTATCGTATGAAGACTCCTTCTCCAGATGGTCCAGCTGATTTGGAGGTGTTTCGGAGCCGCTCAGGTAGACCTGTTTGTCCCTAACTGAGTGAACACTCAGCACGGATGCACTGGCACACAGCTGGGTGGGGGGCGCCTTCGCAAATATGCATTTCCCCCAATGAGCCTTCTTGCACAGATGCTGTGCAAGATCAGGGAGGCTGAGGAACAGATTCCTCTGAGGAAGGATCTACTGACTCAGAGACGGGGCACCCTGTGACACCCACGTCCAGATCTCTGGAAACTTCATGTCTGGTCCCTGGATGGAATGCAGAGGTTCTAGGTGACCTACCCCTGGAGGAAGTTGACACCATCTCTTCTGCGAGAGCACTGTCCAATGCTTACGCCTTGAAGTGGAGCCTGTTAGCTATAGCTGAAGGGTACCTAACATGCATTTTTGGTCGGCAATTCTTGCCTAGAGTTTGGGCCAGCTGACTCCCAGGTAATCCTAAGGCTATGTGCCCAATGTTCCCACTACTCCCTTCAAGGATCAGCTGGGTTGCCTGGAAGCGCTTCCCCCAAAGGAGGCAGACCCAGCCCTATCTGTGCTTTGTTCCGTCCAAGCCTTTACATGGTATGTAGACTGGACAAAAAGGTTCATGGCCTCAGATTAGCTCTTTGTCTGTTATGGAGGCTGGCAGAAGAAGAGAGACCATCTCCAAGCAGAGGATGGCCCACTGTTTAGTGGATGCCATCAACCTGGCTTATCCGGCACAGAGTGCCCTGCCCATTCAGGTTGTGAGCTCACTCTAAAGAAGTGTTGTATCCTCCTGGGTGTTGGCTCTTGGTGCCTCGCTGACTGGCTGGGTGACCCCCAACAAGTTTGCTAGATTCTACAGCCTTTGTGTGGAGCCAGTATCCTCCTGTGTTATCACCTAAAATGGGTAGAAGCAATGAGAGGCCCCTGTTGGAGTCGGCTTGCTAAAACTGCTCCAGAGACTCCATCCCATTGGCAGCCAGATGTTGGGGAACGTCTGGTGCCAGGCGCCCACGCGATAAATCTGTGAGAGGGCTGGGTTCCATAATAGAGACCTAAGTAGATCCCATATGTGTAAAGTCCACAGTATAGCATCAGAGCCCATGTTCCCCGGAAGACTTTCTGCCATTTTCCAAGAGGGTTACAATCACCTCTTATCTTCCATATACCCCTAAACAGTTGTTCATGTGTGTAAGTGCTCCTAAACCTCCTTTGGGAGGGATGAATTTTCACAATGTTCCGTTTCAAGGTGGAACGGATACATTTTCCTAGTGTTATCCAATCTCACTGAGTGGGTAGGGCTACGACAACAATGACTGGCCATCTGGGTGCAAGCCCCAGCCTACACCAAAAAGGGGTGCAGGAAGCTCACAAAAGACACTGCCAGCATCCATGGTGCTTTCATAGGGATCACAATTCCAATGATTTGGAATGACCAACTAAAGGGGTAAGTCTTGGTTGTATTGGCTTGTTTAGTTTAAACTCAAAGTTGATTGGTCTCTCTAAGCGATATCCCAATTCGTCAGTCACTGATGTGACATCTCCGTTTCCTCCTTCTTTTCCCTTCCTCCTACCGCTATTATGTCTCTTATTGTAGTGGGTAAAGGATTTAATATAATGGAATTGCAATAGCTACAGCTTATTTAATCACGGATCTGTTCTTTATATGGATAAGGTATATCTGTATGTCTTTTAGAAACTAAATCCCTGTTTTATGCCCTCATGTACCAATCCATAATGAAATAAAGGATCCTGGAAGCGTAGCTATGTCATTGTAATTCTAATTGTAACAAATGAGTGTTAAAGTGTTTCAGAACAACTATAAGAAAATAACTTCACAGAGAGATATTTTACCTTTGGGTCTTATTGGCTCTTTGAGGTTAGGCTGTTGTGATCCACTCAGAATAATTACACAGCGAATCCAATTACTACAAATTGGTATTTGTGTAAATCATGTCTCAGGATTTTTTTTTTTCATAGGGATATCACATCACTAAGATCTTTAAAAGTTGAGGTTGTTTCCATGGCAAATTAGTTCCTCAGCATGTATTCCAAAAAAATATGGAAATGTGCTTCAAAAGCTGGAACATCTGCGAATTTGACAGTAGAATCCTGCACAGATGTAGTTGGATTCAAATCCTTTCAAATCTATGTTAGAATTAATATGAAATGTGCTTTCTTTGTTGTGCAAACTAGTCTTGTTTTCTATTATCTCTTAGTGCTCACAAGGGCACCATTATTTCTCAGCTTTGGTCCTTTGGAGAAAGCAGGGTATCACAAAAATGTACAAGTGCTGGTCAGTTAGTTTCATCCTGAAGCTGTGGGAAACCGCATAGTTGATATACTGCTCAAAACAATGAAACTGAAAGTATTTGTCTGCCTCAAGAGTTTAAAAGGGCATTTGCAACTTTATTTCTCCTTTTTTCAACTTTATATGTAACTATTGTGACTTTTGGTCTTGCAATTGCAATTTTATATCTTTATACTTTGTCGCAATTATCTTTTGATTTGTACTCTGATCTTCCTTAGGCTCAATAATATAGATTCAAATCGATCAGAATTTTAACCTTGGTTCAAAAAATGGTTTGAGTTTAGGGAAGGACTATCTGTTTGTTTGACCAACTGCAGATGAAAGATTGTTAATGATACACGTTTAGCAATTCCATTTGGGAACACCAGAAATGCAAAATGTCACACAGTGATTTTGTGAAAGGTGAATAAAGAACATAGTGTTAACTCTGTATGCAGTGCAACATTTATTTCATAGTTTATGTTGCCTGTGTTAGAAGTTATAATCTATAAAATGTATCCCCCAATTGTTCACTGTAGATAAGAGACCTGTATTATGGTGTTTTGTAAACACTTCACATTTTTAACAACTGACCTCTGTTGTTCTGACCTCTGCGGAGGTGAAATATATGCTGAACAACCTCAGCAATGAGCTAAGCTTTCCTGCAGATGTGGTTGTACAGTATGGTACATTAAAATAGTTTTATAAGGGCTTTAAATATCTGGCTGTGTTGGCCAGAAAACTGCTCTAAAAGCATATTCAGAATTTATTAGGTTGTATATATAGTGCTTTGCATAATTATAAAGCAGTCTGTATTCTAAAGTAGCAGCTAATATCAGAAGATATGTGTCATTTCATTTTCAAGGGTATTTGTAAACCTGTCAACCACAGAATGGATCTGGGATTCATTTTTCATCAGTTCTCTTACTCACTGATCCATACAAATGGATCAAATCTACATCTGTTTACTGAGCATCTGGATTAACTAGGATATTGGGAATGTAGAATATAGAGAATATTCTACCACTAAATCAATTTTAAACATATAGTGTCACAGAAAACTAGATTGTTTGATTTTTTCAGATTTGGCTACAGTTTCCCTGAATCAACAAACAGAACTAACAATTATTGCTAAATGTGTGACTGCATCATATAATAACTTTATTAATAATATTGATAGTTCATCGTCTAGCTGAGTACGTCTTGTATTATTATTATTATTTTTATTTTTTCTAAAATCCTGTCAAATGTGCACAAACTACTAGCTACTACTAAATATTGTAGAAACATAATTTTCTGTAAAGTTGCTTTGTAACGATTTGTATTGTAAAAAGCGCTATACAAATAAACTTGAATTGAAAATTGAATTGAATACAGTTTTTCACACATACAAACATAACTAACAATTAATGATTTTCACTGAGGGCAGAACAATTCATTCAACATGTGCCGCCATGTTTCTACAATCACAATTAAGTTAATGTAATTTATTCAGAACATACTCAATAAACATCTGTTTGGAAAATAAAGACTGAAAATTTGATGTGTAGTTCTAAACATGCTTTTTGTTTTGTTTTGTTTTTTTCATTTTTTAAAGAAATAATGAAAGAAATGTCTATATAAAGAGGAAGATCTTTTATGTTAAGCTACTTAAGTGCATTTCTGCCTGACCCGTGGCGATGCTGTCTAAGTGAGTGAAGACCCTATAACTCAGTCTGGACGACCCTTTGCTCAGGCAAATTCACAGCATGTTGCTGAGTCAAAGTCTATGTATAAGATCTGCCATCGTTTGGTGCTGTGGTGCAGCTTTTTGATTTATGACCATGCACTGAAAGTGCTGCTTATGGCTTTCCCAGGATACTGAGAAACCTATTAACTCATTTTGGAGCTATCTACAGTAATAGTGTCACTGAAGCACAAGGTATTCCTCCGAGAACGAGGAATTACAGGACTGAACCTGGAGTGCTATTGTATTATTTTATTAATAAATAACAGATATAATTAATAGATTAAAATGAAAAGTTAGCACATAAACAGAGACATAAACACTTCCTTTCACTTCAAAGTATCATAAGACATCAGCTTTAATTTATTTGAAATGATGCAGTTTATGCATCCCTCATATTTCAAAGTCCACAAACAAGTAGTACCGAAAACAATTACCTTGATTATGTTTCTCAGAGATGGATACATGACATGAGTCTATTAGGTGCAGTGCCACCAGCTCAAATTAAAGAAGAAAAACAGCTCTGAGCTGTTTTGTTTTCTGTTTTTGTCTATTGGAAATGTAGTTTAGCATGATTTGGCAGACATGCACTTGAACACTATTATGATTCAAGTGCTTAAAATAGTTTTTAGTTATTAGTTTAATAAAAGGAGAAAAGATTAGCATTGACATAGCGTTGACAATGACAAAATGAGCTGATCTTTAGTAACCATTTTCGAAAAATGCACTCAAAAGGCACTAGTTTGAATGGTTTCTTTTATGTTAGCAGTGGCTTTGAGTGAAGTCCAAGATAAAAAAATAAAAACAACTGTATTAAGTGATCAGAATGAACAAAGCTTATTCATAGCTACATTGGGTTCATCTGTGTGGCGTATTGGAATAAAAGGTTAAGAGAAAAATTACTCATACAGTGTTTATATAAACAGATGAACTGCTTAGCTGAGTCTACATGGAACTAAACCTCCAACAACAACAACAAATCAAAAATCATACCTTATGAGATTTATGAGAATTAAAAGCATTGACCAGTTAAACTTTTGAAAATGTCTAATCTCTAAATCCAACTGCTTCCTTAAACAAAATGGGTAGCTCAAAGTTTAATTAAGTAATTTTCCACTCGATCTGTCTGAATGTCCCTACAAGGCCAGAGCTGCATATGAACTGGCACATCTTTAAAAAGACACTCTGAGGAACAAAATGTCATCATCCAGTAATTACACACATAAAATTTCCAATATGACGCATAATATCAGCCAAAGTAAATTTTCATTATTGTGTACCTGGATCTATTAATGGAAAAGGACTGTTATTCTCTATTTAAGTGATAAGAAACTTTTTAAATCAAAGAAGGTATGAAAGCACAGTAAAACTCTGGGGATGAAATGGGTTTGGCTGTCCTGTTGTACCATGACCCATATCGTTCAAGTCTTTATATGATCAATTTTTCAAAGGTAAGCGTTTACCAAGCTTTTCATAAAGTTGCAGTGATGAAGAGTGATGCAAGAGCGCTTTTCTTCAAAGGCCAAAATTTGCTTTTATCCACTAGTTGGTGATTGGATGGAGTCAGATTTAAATGTTGAAGATATGTAAACTTGGTAACACTTTAGAATACTCATCCATCATTAATGAACACGAGTAACACAATATTAGCACCGTAACTACTAGAAACTAACAAGAAACTCTGATTAATGACTTAGTAAGTAATAGTGCTTAGACGAATGTGGTAGTTCACTATTAGCTAATCGGTAACTATTATTTTTTCATACCTCCTCAAGAACTACTAAGAATTACTGTATAGGTTCATAATTGATATGAATAATTCATCATGTATAATTAATTCTAAAGTGAAGGTCATGGTAACTCCCTAGTAATGACCGAAATCATTTTAAGCTTTTGATGGTTTTGTAAAGTATTTATTTGTCATATTATTCATAATTCACATTAATTACAAACCTGTATACAGTAGTTCTGGGAGCTGTGAAGTGACCCATACTCAGAATTTGTGGTCTGCATTTAACCCATCCAAGTACACACACACACACACACACACACACACACACACGCACACACACGCACACGCACGCACACACACACACGCACACACACACACATACACATGTTGGCAGCCATTGCTGCTGTGCCCGGGTGGGGAGCAGTTGGTGGTTCAGTACCTTGCTCAAGTGTCTCACCTCAGTCGTGGTATTTGGGTGGAAGATAGCGCTGGTTATTCACTCCCCCAACCGACGATTCCTGCCAGACCTGAGACTTCACCAACTTCCTTACAATTAGGCCAAAACTGCCCTCTTCTGCAGGATATATGAAAAAAACTATATAGTAGTTATTGATTAGCTAATAGTGAACTAGCAGTTTCAACTGAGCGCTATTACTTACTAAATTTTTAATCAGATTTTCTTGTTAGGCAATAGTAGTTATGCAGTGTTAATAGTGCATTAGTCATTTGTTTCTGTGTAGCAATTTATTAACGACTGTTACATCCAAGGACGTATGTTTTGTTTTCTCACAGTTTCTCTCTCTACTCATTTACTTTCCCTAAGCAGGAGGTAAGGGCTGCCACCTGTTTCCACTAATTGACGGCCTGATGGAATTGTGGGAGGACAGGAAGCGGTGACGTTTTAAGCTGCACCATGGCACAGCACAAGTCAAGCTGTGTGTGTGTGTGTGTGTGTGTGTGTGTGTGTGTGTGTGTGTGTGTGTGTGTGTGTGTGTGTTTGTGTGTGTGTGTGTGTGTAGGCTGCATCGTGAGGATTCTGTTCTCAACCCAGACAGCTTTGGTGTTTGCTGGAGGTTTTGGTTAATTCCATATAGTGTTATTGTGTTAACACCTTTGCGCTAACTGGAGCCTGTGACGAGGAATCTGGTTTGTTTTGAGAGTTATTATTTTGTTTGTTTGTTATCTATTAAACTTATATTGTTCATTTAAGTGGGAAGGTTAGTTGAGAGGTGGGTGCCATTTTGTTTATCATGTTATTTGTTTTCTCCTGTTTATGCTAGTACGGGAGTTAGTTTATTCTTATTGTATTTTTGTTGCTTTCCTTTTGTTACTTTGGTTAGTTTCTCCCTAATAGTTAAGAGGGTTTTTGTTTGTTATGTCGGCCTTGCCTCCTCTCGAAGTCTTGACATCCTCCCATACCTGTTAAATAAAGAACTTGCTTTTAATATGGGTCCATGGTTGGCTTTTGTTAGAGCTCTGGGCTTGGGAATCGAACCTTGCTGCCTCCACACATCTAATTCTGTTACGTGGTCCTATAGCCCTAGATTAACCGGGAACGTGACAGCGATGGAACAGTATTCTAAAGTGTAACAGCAAACTTAAAGATTCATTTGTGTAAAATTTGTTTATCAACACTAAAAACTAAATGCAATCTTCATAATCCTTATTTATAATCCTTACTACAAATGACAGTTATTAGCAGAGTGGATAATATTTGCAGCTAACAATGGTCTGTATTTATTTAAGACTAAATTATGCAGTTGTCCACTTAAACCTTTAGTTCATTTACTAGTACCGGTAATAGTTTTCAAATTACATATATTCACATGTTGGAAAAGATATAGATATCTTGTCAGAAGTATTAGGATTTGAGGACGCCAGTAACCTTCATCATTAAAAAAAGGCACAGGCTGCGAACGCAATAACCCATCATCTTTGCAACAGGCTTGTGAGTGCGAATCAAGCAATGTCTTCTCTTTTAGATATGTGAAAATTGGAAAACATCGCATGACAGGATCCTGGCAAGAACAAACATGTATTTTGATGAAGGTTAAAGAACACTGGGACACATAAGAGGTGCAACCTCAGCTTTGCTCACGTTTACATTCTCTCTATTTCCAGTCTGTAATACATGTGCATTCTCCACAAAAACAATCCAGGTTTTGACAAAGTATATACTTAAAAATAAACATTAGAGAATTAACTTTACACCCCTGACCCCTGATATTTTGCATACATTATGTCTGGCTTAAATGACAATGTCAGAGGTTCCTATACTGGAGATATATGGACATTAATATGCAGAGTTAATGGGTCTGAGTAGAATCTTTGGCACCAGGTTAATGGTGTTGTGCTTCCTGTGTGTACACTTTGCTAAATGGACATCCCTCGAGTCAGCAAAAAACATAAATGAGGTGCTATTCATTTTATATGGAAAATTCCTTGTAGGAAGATGATGGAAAATAGCAACTGAAAGGAATATAGTGACAAACAAAAAGGCATTGACATGCTTTCTGACAGTTTTACACATTGACAAGCTTGAATTGACTCCCACTGAAAGAAAACTGCATTTAAAAAGGCAAAATGGCCTGTCAAGAAATGAGAAATATTTGACATCCGATTAAACACTTTTTACATAAAATTCTTCATTTTTTTAGTTTCTTGCAGCATATCATAAAAAACTTAATTTGCTTAAGAATTGAAAAGCTAAAAAATTAGCCTGATCAGAACTAGAGAATTATCATATCATGCCTGTATAAGAAAATAAATTCAAGCCTGATAAACGCTGTGGAAAAATAATTACTTCTCAGTTCAAGTTGCCCTTGTAGCATTGTTTATGGTGCTTTTAGATGTCTTTTACTATTCATCCTTCAATTACATGTGTGGTGCTTGTTGACTTCAAAGTGATTGCTTATGGTGTACCACTTTTAAAGATGTTCAGGAAGAAGACAAAACAGAGGGAGAGATTACAAATGGCTTTTAATGGGTCTGGAAGCACAGACAAAGATCAGATGTGAACCATTTAGAGTTTAAAATGCTCAAGCCTCCAACCAATATCTAGTATTTGAAATACAAACGGATCAATGAAGAGTGATTTGAAACATTATGAGGTGAATATGAATCATCTTTGATGCAGAAAATAAAGACTGATTGTGTAATCTGTGTTTTTTGTGCTCCTTGTACTTCTCGCTGAATTAACTTGAATCACAGTCCCTTTTCATTTGCATGATATCAGATTTCCCTTGCAGTCCTGGCTTTTTCCTGTATTAAAAGCTTAAATAGTGGAACCCGTTTAAAACCCAACTACCTTATCAAACTATAATTACAAAAAGTAGAAACACAAAAGCAGCAAATCTCCTGTACTTTGAATGAAAAGATGAGTTCCTTGAGAATATTTGTTCCCTGACTAATGCAATTCAAGTTTTTCAAGCATGACTGTGATATACTAAGTAGATTATAAATGTGCCACAGAAGAGTGTTCTTGTCTTGTCCAGATGTGGTACCACTGCTCTTGATCTTGAGCTTGAGCTTGATCAGCCTCTCACTTTTTTGGATGCTGTTAAAAAAATGTTTGTGCAATATTAGATTGATAAAATATTTTACAGAAAAAAATAATAATAATTTAACATGGCAAATTAATATTTGCTTGAATTCGTTTTGTATAGGTATACAATATAAATATGACAAAAAAACACTATACATAGACTACAGTTTTAAAATTTTGGGTCTGTAATTTATGTTTTTGAAAGTCACCAAAGCTGCATTTATTTGATAAAAAGTACAATAAATTAATAATAGTGAAATTTCATTCCATGAAAAAAAAAAAAAAAAATCAACAATTAAAAAAATGTGTTTTCAATTTTAATGTTTAAAAATGTAATATATTCCCCTGTGATAGCAAATTTTCAACAGCCATTACTCCCTGTTACATCCAAGGTATTAATTCTAATAAAATGATTTGGTGCTCAAGAAACACTTCTTACAATTATCAATTTTGAAAACAGTCGCAGTGGCGTTCCGTCCATATAAGCTGCGGATGCTCTGCAAACCCAGGCCATTTGAGAGAATAAGTTCAAGGGGTTATTAACATAAACATGATTTTAAGTTGATCCCTTGTCATTAAGGAGTTAGGAATAAGTACATAGTATGTTTTATTTGCCAAAGGCAGTAATTATCTGTAAATTTACTTCAGTTACAGATGCCTCCACTCTGCTGCTGTGACACGTAAAGTTTGTAGCACATTCTCATTGGTTTGCTGGCCTGAGGCTGATTTCATGCACGAGGCAAGCTGTCCATGAAACGCACGCCCAAGCAGAAAAATGCACTGTTGCTGTCAGATCTCAATTGCTGAAAATCACATTGTGTTTAATTCAAAACCAACTCGACTAAATAAAAAAAAAATAAAAAAAACGCTTTAACTGTATATTTTTGTTTTCTCAAGCAAAGAAAATTTAAAAGTCCTCATTTTTGATCATAGTCATAGACAACGTATGTTAAAAAAAAAAAGTATATAAAATTATAATAATTACAGGCAGGAAAAGAAAGAAACAGTCCTCTGAACATTTTGAACATTATTGTTCCTTTTTTTTGCGTATGCTTGTGTCGCTTACAGTTAAAATCCTTCTCTGATTTAATTTTTGTTTGCAAGGTTGCAACATTACTTGGCAATATTTTAAAGATATTATTATTTTGGACATTTTGCATGGTCTGTTATTGGAGTAGTGTCACCCGGGAGGGAGTTTTCACCCATTCACTAGGAATAATGAAAACCCTGCACCGGAGAACCTCAATGACCTACGGGCAGCATTTCAAGAAGAGAGGAATGCCATCCCTCAGCAGACAAGAAGTCGGATTGCGAACAGCATGAGACATTGTTGTCATCTGTAACTGATGCTCAAGGACGCATGACAAGTTATTGAGACACTGACATTTTTTGTTGTGGTATACCCACCACTGTTGTTAGCTTTTGTTTCAATAAATTGTTTGAGATAAAGAAATTACCATTACATGATTCTACTTAAATGGCTTACTTTCATGATATAATATCACTGTACCATGAACTTTTTATATTTTCCATAAATTTCACCCGAAAGTCAAATATCCCTAACTTTTTGCAAGTAGTACATATCTGTCTATCTATCCATTCATATACTGTATATATCACCGTAAGTTTTGTCCTCAGCTCACTAGCCAGCGCCCCACAGTCTCTATCAACTGGTTGAAACAGCACGGAGCCACAATTTGAAGCTCACCGCAGAGAGTGGTTCAATAAATGCTGTTAAAATTAGCATATTCAGACTTTTTTTTTTTTTAATGACAGCTCTTAACCTCACAAAAGTGCAGATAATTAACCTACGGTTTTCAGAAAGGATGGAGGAGACTGAAGATCTATAACTCTCGGAGGAAAACTGCGTGCCAGGACCTAATGGAATTCAGCCCCTCAGAACGTATGTCATCAAATTAAAACACACCGCAAATCACAAAAGCTCTTGTTGTAATGATCTCAAAGGGATATTGGATAGCAACTGGATTCATTTCCATTCTCTTCAGGTGAGCAGAAAAGCACATCTTAAGGGATCAAATATGGAACTGTAGGGCTGGCACTGTATTGCTCACCTCAGAGACACGATCACTAGACCTTCACAATAACAGGGTGAATGAATCTTATCGATCTATAGTGCTCCACCTCTGCTTTCTAATAAGCATCTGCTCACATGTCTGCACTGCTGCGATATCACGCTCAAAGACAGACATCCAACAGAGCGAGCAGGCTTCCAGAGAGACCGCACAGCCCACAAACCCCTAGCTTTCTCCTCACAAACACGTTTCTATAGGAATAACTCTGACCTAAGCTGATTTACCTTGGTTTCCTGGAACAGTGCATTTTAGAGAGAGGGGAAATGGCCTGCGCTTTCAGAGATGGTTCATTAACTTTTATGGGCCTAAATGATCTCTATGTTGACACAAGCTTAAAAAAAAACATATTTCAGGGAATAAAATCAATTTACATGAGGATGCACCATTAAATGCATGAAAGCACCTTTGGTCTGAAACTGATAATCTACAAATAGAAATGCACACAAGGTCATATACACATAATGCACTGGTGATCTGTAGATCTGTTTAGGACTGGTGAGACTCCAAGTGTTTGTTGGAAAAAAATTGGGGTCTATACTCTATGAAAACTGTGATATATTTGTTATGATGTTACAAAGAAAGTTAAAATAAAACAGCATTTATTTGAAATAAAAACCTTATTAATATTGTACTGTACTATTGTAAATGTTGAGGTCTACTGAAATACTCACTGCAGCAGCGAGGGCTTGGTCTAGGTCTGCAATAATATCTTCTTCATCCTCCAGGCCCACAGACAAACGGATGAGCGTATCGCTAATGCCCAGCTCTTTCCTCTCATCCTCAGACACTGAAGCATGAGTCATAATCGCTCTGAAAAACAAGAGATGCAACATTATTGGAAATGGAGGTGGATGAAATGTTTCCCACAAAAAGTTTTTTTTTTCTTTTTTCATTTTTCAAAGATAACTCACGGTAAAATCGGAAAAGGTTAAAATTCAAGAACACTTATTTAGAAAAAATGTTAGTGAATTACTTGTGAACCATAAATATCATAAACATATCACAGTGATGTTCCTAGAGATGATTAACCTTAACTTCGTTATATTGAAAGCGGATTACTATAACTATAAATGTTCCATTATTTCCTGCTAAATAATCTTCTACAATGAAGCAAACTGCTGGGAAAACAAGTGTTGTTTCTTCCATTTCTTTTTACTGTTACATTAAAGCTCTCACGCCCCCTAGAGGAAATCCAAAATAAGCCTCTCAGACTTTTAGCGCTTAAATGCAAAAAAAAAAAGGTAATATACTTAATGTTTATTTTCTGTATGCTCTGGATTTAAATCGGATTTTCCTTCAGAACAGTCAGTGGATTTGGATATACTTACGGGTGCTCCGCTAGACTCTCATAACCGCCAAGACTTTCAGCAAGTGCAAACAACTGGAATGCAAAACACAATATAGTTTCTTTAAAAATGTAAGACGTAAAAGATTTTCAAACTATATGAAGCTACAAAGCACCTTCAGACTGCTGAGGAAAGTTGAGGCGTGCTCCAGTTTTCCCTTGATGTAGAAGGTGATCATCCCAGGACATCCTGTGCACTGCCTCTTCGTCAGCTCATGCTGAGGGTGGGATGGAAGACCTGAAGGAAAAGAGTCAGTTAAATCCGACTGGAATATCAATTGAAGGTTGACCAATGGTTGTATCATACAAATGAAGCACCTACACTACTATTCAAAAGTTTTACATCATTAAAAAAAAATCCATTTGACTCATCCAAACATTTACTATTTTTATATTCAGATGGATTATCTGAGCAATTACCTCTATGTCAAAATCACCCAACATACACTTCTATACGAAGTCACAATAATATCACAGACACCTGGGAAGATGACTCTGTCCACTCTTGGGTCGGCCTCCAGAAACTGTGCCGCAGCCATTGCGTTCTTAAAGTGCTGCTTCATTCTCACATGAAGTGTCTTCAGACCCCGATTGCACATATAACAGTCAAATGGAGAAGGCACGGCCCCGAGAGCTGAAGTAAACAAGGAGGAAGAGAGATCAAAACCAACTTTAAAAGTTCTACTTCCACTTTGCAGTTGGCATGTTTTTAATGTCACAATCGGAGATAAATCTCCAATCTGATGTAATTGCAATAAGAACCTTACAGAAAGCAGAAGGTTCCACATCAGGACTGTAGCAGTGTGACAGGTGGGAGGTATGGGATGAAATTGATAAAATTATAACTTGCGCAAATTATACGTTCAGTAATTAGACCAAGGGTAGGCAAGTTCGGCCCCAGGCAAGTTTGGTCCTATACAGCCGCAGTCCTGCAGAGTTCAGCTCCAACCCTGAAAAAAAACCTTGAGGTGGGCATACACTATGCGATTTCAGCAAGGTACCAACTCACACTCTACGAGTAGATCGCATGCGATGTAAAGCCAAAGCTCACGATTTTTATGCGCTCACTGTACGGTCCGATCGTCGAGTTGCGATTTGACTGCTCACACTATACGTGAGGAATCAACACGTATGTTTGTGGTGGTTTCTGAATAAACATGCTTTCCAGGGATAAACGCACTGCTTTGGTGATATGCGCAATTCTGTGTGCTGAAACGTTCAACAAAAAAAAAAAAAAAAGGAAAAAAGGCGAACACTGCATGACAAACGAGTCAGAATTCAGCTCAAAATCGGATGAAAATCGCACAGTGTATGCCCGGCCTTACCTGCCTGTAGCCTGAAGACATTGATGAGCTTGTTCAGGTGTGTTTGATTAGGGTTGAAGCTGAACTCTGCAGGGCTGCAGCTGTCTAGGACCAAACTTGCCAACCCCTGAATTAGCTCATTTAAAAATCACATTAAAATAAAGGATATAGCAATAATATTCAAAGAAAAAGGTTTTCCTGAAACTGTTTCTGAGCCATGTACTTCGAAATCAAGAGGGAATGAAGGAAATTATCTTTTTCAATGAGGGTACATGAAACAAAAAAGGGAAATATTGCCAGATGTTAATATATGATATTACTTTCACCTGAAGACAATTTACTTTATTTTCAAGTGAATTAAGTAAATTTTTCTTGTCCGTTAGAGAAGACCCCCAATAGAGTTATGTGGGCATGTTAAAACAAAACTTGACACTGATAACACTGAGCTGAACCTTTAACACTCTTCATTGATAAGATCAGTGTACTATGATTCTCTGGCCTTGAGATTATCTGATTAAAAAAGAAAAAGATAAAAAAAAAGAAAAAAGAAATCAAAGCTTATTTTACAACACCAATCAGGTTTAGCACATCACAAATTGATTTTTTTGTGTAACTTTTGGATTATTAAGATTATAGTTCATATATATTCAAATATATAGTTCAAATATATAAAGAAGCATCTGTGCATGTGTGTGTGTGTGTGTGTGTGTGTGTGTATACACACACACACACACACACACACACACGCGCACACACGCACACAGCTGTTCAAGAGATTGGGATCAGTAAGACTTGTAATGTTTTTTAAAGAAGTCTCTTATGCTCATCAAGGCTACATTTATTTGATCAAATACATTAAAATCTTACTGATCCCAAACTTATATATATATATATATATATATAGACACACACACACATACAATACAAATAAATATACATGTATAGTCTGTTCCCTATTGTTGGTAGGGTTCAATAATTTAGCTTTATTTCAAAGGGCAAAGAAAAAAAATATTCACATGCTATAAACTGCTTGTAAAATAAATCTTATATAATTATACAGCCCTTTTGATCTTGAGTCACAAAGTCATGCCATAAAGAGAAGAACTGTTCGCAGTAAATTAGGACGTCAACAGATTTTCACACTTGTTTCTTAAAGGTTTCAGTTTAAGTTAATAGAGTCTTACCATTCTGCAAAAACTTCAGTCGTTCATACATGTCATCACGGCTGAGAGAAATCAGTCCCATCACAACATCACTGTGTCCTGGAATAACATGGATCATTTTCATTTTGATCAACAAAGTTTCAGTTATACAAAAGGCTGAAGTAATTTTTGTATTTATTTTTACCATTCATGTACTTTGTTGCAGAGTTCATGCAGATGTCTGCTCCAAGTGCAAGGGGGCGCTGTTCCAGGAACGAGAAAAATGGTGAAATAATTGCATCATAATCTAGTTTCTGTACAAGGAAACTCTATCCCTGCACTGTCTGGACTCTTATAATACTCTTATAAAGTCAACTGTACACAATGTGTTTTTAACTTTATTAACTCACTTTTTAATTAGTAGCATAGCGTGAAAGATTAAGTTGTTGCTTTCTGGACATAGTAATGTCACCGAGTTCTCCGAATATTCATACATTAAAAAATGAGCAGCACTGGGTTATGTATTAAAATAATGCAAATGTTCATACCTGGAAGTAGGCTGACATGAAAGTGTTGTCCACAACCACAATTATGTCCTTGTTGTACTCATGGACAATATCTGCACAGCCCTTGATGTCCACAACCTTCATTGTAGGGTTTGTGGGTGTTTCAATCCACACCATCTGTAGAAATCAGAACATTTAATATGCCATTTCAGTTAAGAGTGGTACTTCTCAAAGCTTTTTAAGCAAATAATTACTCATTCAGCCTTCTTTCACACAGTAATTTTCTAATGCTGTCTGTCAGGTGTACCTTTGTATTTGGTTTTAGAGCTGCTTTTAGCTCCTCTAGCTTTGTGAGGTCAGCAAAAGAGATATCAAAGCCAACTTCCGCAGCTATTTTTCTGAAATAACGGTTAGTTCCTGGTAGAAAGAACAAGACAGTCTCAGTAAGAATATCAGCTTTTCACTGCCTTTTTATGAAGCCCAACCATCATTTCATTCATTCTTAGAATCAGTAACTCACCTCCATAAACATCATTCATGCACAAAATTCCATCTCCAGCCTTAAAAAGATGTGTGATGGTCAAAGTTGCAGCCAATCCAGAGGAAAGCGCGAGACCTATCAGAAAAGTCAGACAGAGCTTTAGGTTATGGCAATGTCATATAGCATATCATATAAATGTGTTGGTGACGGACTCACAGTATTGTGCACCATCCAAAGCAGCAACTGCTCTCTCAAGACAGTTTCTCGTGGGATTTCCACTCCTGCTGTACTCAAAACCCTGGCAGATGAAATATTAGAAAAGTGAAATTCAAAATGCTTGTTTTGAATTGTGCAAATAAAATGTCAAATCTGTGAGTGAGAAATAAAGGGGGGAAAAAACACACTTCAGTATGTAAATCCACACAAAACTCTCGAGTTAAAAACAGATTGTTGTGTAACTCCTTTACCAAGAGACATGTTGTTAATAGTCAACTTGCAGAGTCTTTGCTGATGTAATCAGTAACAACTATTGTCAAAAGGTATCCTATACAGTATACATTATAGTTTTTGAATGGTTCCAGAGGAGTTTGGTAAACTAAGACCAGCCTGAAACCACCAAATCCAGCTAATTACATTTCTTTTAGAAGGCAATTGAGCATAATAATGAAATACTTGACCTTAACCTGTGGTGGTGTTTAAACGTCAAGTATATTTTGTTAAATCACTGAATAAAATAAAAGGCCTGGCTTGGTTGGGATTTTCCAACAAAGTTCTACATAAAGACACTTTAAGCCAGCCTAAATAGCTTGCTGGTCTTTCAGCTTGGATAGGCCAAGTGCCCAATGTCCCTCTAAAACCAACCACAACACCAGCCTGGTAGACCGTTTAAAACCAGTAAGCCCATTTAACTGGTTTTTCAGCAGGATATGAGATGCTTTGTCACTGTGACATAAGCACAGTATTAACTCAAAACCTACATGTCTTTAACTTAGTTACGCTTGGCATATATATATATATATATATATATATATATATATATATATATATATATATATATATATATATAAAACTGTATAATAATAATAATACAAATTTTCCTTTAACACAAAGGCCATCAAAATTCGTCAAATCCATATATGGAAGCCGCGCGTGAGAGTTGCTAATCAAAGAAACAATCGCGAGTTTGTCACTCGATCAAGTAAAATCATCACAATCTAGCGTACATACTCAAATATCAGGTTAACACGAAACACTTAATATATTTTCAATATCAAATTCTAACAAAATGGCTCAATGGCTTACCGCATGTTTCCCGGGTCCGTGTTGTTTAAAGGTAGTAGAGAGCGAAATAGGAGGCACTACGGCTCTAGAGTTCCACTGCTCCGGCTCTGAACCAACGTGGATCGCGTCTGTAGCGAATGATTTAAAGAGCGGCTGGTAGCCGGCTGAGCTGTCGTCCTGCCTTTGTGAAGCCATGTGTGCTCCGGATATGACCGACGATGAGATACCGGTTCCCTGAAATCACAGAAGAGTGAATAGCTCTCTCTTACTGTAAATTATTTACATCACACAGGAGGGTTGAAGCAACAAAACCTTTGTACACCAATCACTGTATGTGTAGTAGAAGGGAATGGAGTGGATTGGTGATCGCTCAGGGGCGTAGTGGGTCACGTGATCAGTGCCACGGTTGAGCGAACTGATGATGCAACGTTACATGACAAAACCTAACCAAAATTTATTCATTTATACCATCAAAACTAAATGTTATGGGTTAGGGTCATACAGTCTATAGTCCTCAGTCCACTGCATGACAACAGCTTTAAAATAAAAATGTGCAACTCTTTGTGTTGAATATTAATTGGTTATGATAATTTGATATGGAGGCTGGACTTTGTAGGAATAATAGTTACATAATATCAGCATTGTGTGTGTCTTTAAAAACAAGAAACATGCAGGGTCGCAGACCCTGTAGTATTTTGTAGCATGCAATTTAGTATAATTAACTCTCATGTACATTTTTAAATTCTAAAAAGAGTAATTTAAATCGAGTTGGCTATATGATCAATGTGGTACTTTTTGAAAAACAATTTAACTGCACACAAGTTAATATAAAAAAAGAAATCATATTTATTTTACTTTTTTATTTTATTTAATCATTTTAAATTTTTATTAAGTGCTTTATTACAGTTTAAATCACCAGAAAGTTAAATTCAAGTCTGGGTCTTTCCATGTAGGCAGTTTGGCACATTTTTGGTTTATCAGCCAAAAAGTACAATCTAATAGGGTGACCAGACGTCCTGTTTTTCCCAGGACAGCCCCGTATTTCAGCTCAATTTTTAGTGTCCTGACTTATTAAAAAAAAAAAAAAAAAGATCATGTTTTGTCCCATATTTCCACATTTCTTTACAACTGGGTGATCAGAGCAAGTGGTAGAAGTGTTCTGTCACCCAAGAACAGAAGTTCACCTTGTGCCTTTACTGTCAAATACACACCCTGCTGTCAAAATGTTCGTCGTGTGGAGTATGGCTTAAGTGAACGTGAACAGGTGATTGAAAACCAGATATATGTGTCAGTGTGTAACTACATTAATTCGGTAAGAGACAGCTGGTTAAATATTTAATTTGTATCTGTTGTGTTTGTCTTATAGTTAGTAATTTTCTTTATTTTTATATAAAAAAAAAAATTATGGACGAGGAATGTGTGTGTGTGTGTGTGTGTGTGTATATAGGGCTGCACGATGTGTTGTTTAAGCATCGATATCGCGATGTACAAATTCGCAGGATGTGCGATGTAGGCTGTCGTAGTTGACCGTTATTCAATAACTGTATGGGCCAAAGAGCGCGCGCGCGAGAGAGAGAGAGAGAGCGAGAGAGAGCGCGAGAGAGCGCGAGCGCGCGGCCGGCCGGCGACACACTAGATGCGTGGCGCAAGCGTCTCAGCTGCGTGGCGTGTCCGTTTTTAATTCGGCTCCCATGTTAACAGGTTAGAGCTTGCAAACTGCCTGCATGAGACGCGCGTCTCAGGTGCGGCTCAAGCCGCGCGGAAAACACGTGCATGCTAGAAATAGACCCGACGCCTATTTATATTGCACCTGTCACCGGCCTGAGAGAGAGAGCGCGTGCGCAAAGCAAGCCCCGGCCGTACGCTCAAAGTCTTCAAACAACACGAGCGCTGTCTTGCTCTCTCTCGCGCATATCAATCAATTGAAACGATGGTGTCGATGTTTAAATCATTTAAAATGAGAATGTAAGTTTTGCTCACCCCATTTTTGTTTGTAAGAATATTTTTTTATTTCATATCGCAATATATATCGCAGAAAAATAAAATATCGCAATGTAAATTTTTCCCAATATCGTGCAGCCCTAATATATATATATATATTGTATATATATAATAACCCTATATATAATATATATATATATATATATATTGGTCATTTATCACAGAATCCCCCCAAAATCCCCCCAACCCCCAACACACACACACCACAAATTTTAGGCTTCTTGGTCAAAATAGAAGCTCTCTGGTTTGCCCTTTCTATTTCACTAGCAGGTAAGGATCCAATATTTAATACATCCAGGCTAGCTATTTTGACTTCTTGTTCTGATGCCTATTTTGATTTCAAGCATTCATTCCATGTATTTGTTGGTAATTTCAGCTATCCTACTTTATTGAGAGAGAATGAAGTGAATGGTAAAGAAACCAGTGTTTTAATAACATCTGAGCAGACACAGCCATATCCTGCGTCATAAAAAACAACCTGCTGAGTCAGTGATGTAAGATGTGAGCAATACAGTAATCAGAAATTGGGCCAGAGATCGAAAAATAAAGAAATGGAAATGTGGAAATTCTATATACTTGATGATCTGTGTGACTTTGTTATACTACGACCATTCCATTGTGTTGCAGATGATTCATTTTAGGAGGGCAATGACATGATTTTGTTCGATGTGGAGCAATGGGCTTCCAGTCCTAAGACTGATGTGTAACATGGTTTAGAAATACTGGAATACTGGAAGTGATTTCAGAGGATGAATCAGCTCGAGATGGCGCAAACTTCATTCAAAACCACTGGTTTAAGCTTTTCTTATATTGAATATCCTCCTTTTCTAATACAATCAGCTAAACAAAAGACCTGCAACTGCATACGATAGAATAAAACATATCAAGCAAAGAATATGAATGTATCTGTCTTCCAAATACATAACAGCTCAAACACATTCATTATTAAACATCTAAAAATATAGCTGAATTATTTTAAGATGTTTGGATTAGATATCTAAATGTTTAGACCATGATAAATATCCCCAACAAGTTATGTTGTCTGGAAAGAGCACACACACAAAAAACCCTTTCATAATTTAAACCTGTTTAACCTGAAATAGTTGGACAGGGTGGAGCACAAATACTGTATTTGTTACTTTATTAGTAATTTAGTCAACTGCCATGTCATTCTCTTTATTATCTGTTAAGGGGTTATGTTTGAAACTAAGTATAATTAAAATATATTTTAATATATTCAGCATTGCTGAATATGGCAGAAAGACTATTTTAGCACTGCATTTTCAGTTTTTATATTTTCACAGTTATATTAATCACTGTGTAATGTGTTCAGTGTTCTATCAAAGAAAGTGTAAATTAAAAGCTTCAGGGAAGCATAATTCAAATCGTTGTATTGTACATACAACAAGATTAGTACTAAAAGTACAAACTGTATTGCATTTGTTCCTGACAATAAATCAAATGTCTGAATCAGAATCAACGGGGAAATCACGCGGCGGCGGGACATGCTTTTACATCAATGAACGGTGGTGTACAGATGTAACTGTGTTAAAGAAGATGTGCTGTCCTGATTTAAAAATGCAGTTTGTCAACTGCAAGCCGTTCTATTCGCCGCGGGAGTTTCATTCGTTCATTCTGGTCAGTGTTTATATCCCTCCGCAAGCGCATGTGAGCTCAGCTTTACAGAAACTTGCTGATCAGATCACAGACACAGAACAACAACACCCGGACTCTGTTTTAATCATTCTTGGGGACTTTAACAAAGCCAATCTCTCCCGTGCACTGCCAAAATACAGACAGCATGTTACATGTCCCACCAGAGACAGTAATATATTGGATCACTGTTACACCACAATAAAGGATGCATATCACTCTGTTCCACGAGCAGCTTTGGGACGTTCTGATCACTGTCTGGTTCATCTTATACCGTCCTACAAGCAAAAACTTAAATCTGCTAAACCTGTAGTAAGGACTGTGAAGAGATGGACCAGCGAAACAGAGCAGGATTTACAATCTTGTTTTGACCTCACTGATTGGAGTGTTTTTGAAGCTGCTACCACCGATCTGGACGAACTCACAGAGACCGTAACATCCTATATTAGTTTCTGTAAGGATATATGCATTCCTACCAGGACTTATTTAACATTCAACAATGATAAGCCATGGTTTACAGTAAAACTCAGACATCTTCGTCAGGCCAAAGAGGATGCCTACAGAAATGGGGACAGGGTCTTGTACAATCAGGCCAGGAACACACTGAACAAAGAGATCAGAGCGGCTAAAAAGACCTACGCTAAAAAGTTGCAAGACCAGTTTACTTCCAACGACTCAACTTCAGTGTGGAGAGGTCTAAGAGCCATCACAAACTACAAGACACCATCCCCTTGCACTGAGGCTAATCAACGACTTGCTAACGACCTGAATGAGTTTTATTGCAGATTTGAAACCCCCATCACCCATTCTGACCATCTCCCTACACAACCATTAACACATCCTGCAATCCCACCTGTACACAAATCTGTGAAGATGATGTGCGCCAGGTCTTCAAGAAGAACAAAAGAAGAAAAGCACCAGGCCCAGATGGTGTTACACCAGCCTGTCTGAAAATCTGTGCTGACCAGCTGGCCCCCATCTTTTCACAGATCTTCAACAGATCCCTGGAGTTGTGTGAAGTGCCTTCCTGCTTCAAACGCTCCACCATCATCCCCATCCCAAAGAAACCCAAGATAGCAGAACTTAACGACTACAGACCTGTGGCTCTAACGTCTGTCGTCATGAAGTCGTTTGAAAAACTGGTTCTGGCTTATCTGAAGGACATCACT
Organism: Carassius gibelio; assembly: GCF_023724105.1. Classification (NCBI taxonomy): domain Eukaryota; kingdom Metazoa; phylum Chordata; class Actinopteri; order Cypriniformes; family Cyprinidae; genus Carassius; species Carassius gibelio. The sequence continues at coordinate 10,456,067 of NC_068401.1, read as the reverse complement.
GGACCCTTACTGGACCCCCTCCAGTTTGCTTACCAAGCAAACAGGTCCGTGGATAATGCAATCAACATGGGATTGCACTTCATCCTGAAACATCTGGACAAAACAGGGACTTATGTGAGGATCCTATTTGTGGACTTTAGTTCGGCATTCAACACCATCATCCCAACAGCCCTTCAGACCAAACTGACCCAGCTCTCTGTTCCTAGCTCTATCTGTCAGTGGATCACCAGCTTTCTGACAGATAGGCAACAGTTAGTGAGACTGGGGAAATTCACATCAAACAGCTGCTCCACCAACACTGGTGCCCCTCAGGGATGTGTTCTCTCCCCTCTGCTCTTCTCTCTGTACACCAACGACTGCACCTCTAAAGACCCCTCTGTCAAGCTCCTGAAGTTTGCAGACGACACTACAGTCATCGGCCTCATCCAGGACCGTGATGAGTCTGCTTACAGACAAGAGGTTGAGCAGCTGGCTGTCTGGTGCAGTCTTAACAACCTGGAGCTGAACACGCTCAAAACAGTGGAGATGATCGTGGACTTTAGGAGAAACCCACCTGCACTTTCCCCACTCACCATCATGAACAGCACTGTGACTGCAGTGGAGTCATTCAGATTCCTGGGAACCACCATCTCTCAGGACCTGAAGTGGGACAATCACATTGACTCCATTGTTAAAAAGGCCCAGCAAAGGTTGTATTTCCTTCGCCAGCTGAGGAAGTTTAACCTGCCACAGGAGCTGCTAAAACAGTTCTACTCGGCCGTCATTGAGTCTGTCCTCTGTACTTCAATAACTGTCTGGTTTGGTTCAGCAACAAAATCAGACATCAGAAGACTACAGAGAACTGTTCGGACTGCTGAAAGGATTATTGGAATTTTTTATAAACCAATATTAATATAGTATTCATAACCTAATATATAGAATGTAATACTCACAGTTAAGACTACAACTTTTGCACCTTGTCCCGCAGCCTCCTTCACTAGTTTTTGTGCTCTTCCTAAGTTAGTTTCATTGTGCTCCCCTGCCCACCCTTCAAGAACTGTATACATCCAGAGTGAGGAAAAGGGCTCAGAAAATCACTCTGGATCCCTCACATCCAAGTCACCCCATCTTTGAACTTTTGCCATCTGTCCGGCGCCTCAGAGCCACAAACACCAGAACAGCAAGGCACAAGAACAATTTCTTCCCCCAGGCAATCTACCTCATGAACAGTTAAATGTTCCCTACTTATGCTTATAAACGTGCAATATCCTTATATTTATTTGTTAACCCTCCATCCTAGAACATTCCTGCATCTCACTCAATCCTATTCCATTATCATTTATAGCACAATTGTTTAAACACTTATTTATTTGTCAATTTGTAAATCTCTTTTTTGTTTTTTTATTTTTTATTTTTTTCTGTGTTGTTGTCTCTGTGTACTGGAAGCTTATGTCACTAAAACAAATTCCTTGTATGCGTAAGCATACTTGGCAATAAAGCTCTTTCTGATTCTGATCAGAAACTGTTAACTGTGGTTAACCACACCTACTGCTTTTAGTTATAGTGACTGATAACTTTTACAAACAGAAGCATTAAAACAGTGAACATACTTGAGCTTTTTAGTTTTATTACTATTTTAACATGCTGAATGGATGTCACTGATGATGGTATATTATTTTTTGTATCGTGTTACATGAACAGGACCACACAACATAAAGAGCCTACTGAAATAGCATTTTTGTAAATAGCAGTTTTAAACATTCTGTGCAGCTTTTACTTTTAATGATCTAAACACAACTGTTACCAAACTCACCTATGTCAGCATATACAGAAGCCTCCTCTGACCCAGCTTTTGTCAACTTCACCCCTGCATGAAAAGAGGGCACAGTTACCATACCAACCCATACAACTATGCACGAAACCGGTGTCACTGAGCCAGAAAACAGAGATGTAACTGTTTATTTTTCCTCCCCTTGCACTCCTTAGAGGCTGAATCACTAATTTGTATAGCTTAAATTATAAATAAGAACTGGTATTCCAGAATTGTTTTCTGGTGGGAAATGTTTTCCCAATCCTGGAGCAATATTTTTAATAAGTAAAAAAAAAAAAATCCTTCATTTAGTATTCCTTACAAAGTAACATATAATCCTGCAATACACATGAAATTAAAGGACATAATTTAGCCTTGTACAACATTTCAGTTCACTTGCAAATTAGTTATCATGCCATGTCCAACCTTTCCATTAAATTCAACCTAGATGAATGCTAGTCCTGCTTTTCCATGAAAGCTGTCATTTAAACTTACTATTACGGTAACCTTTTTTACTGTTCATCTACCAATCAAAGTTTTTAATCTTAAAGTACTTAAGCAACTTAAGTGTTAAGTTATTCTGTTAAATTTCAATATTAACTAAATGTTGAACAATTTTGCTATATTAATACATTTAAATTCAGCTGAAACTGTTTATTTTCAGGTTTATATATAGAGAGAGCGAGATAGATAACATTACTCTAATAGTCTACAGAAAAAAAACAAGACTCAACTAAATTTTAAGAACAATCTTCTGAAACATTATAAAAGATTTTACTGTCACTTACTTTTCTGTGTTTGACAAGTGACTTTCCATCAGGTCCAAAAACTAAGCAGCTGTTATACAGCTTTCCTCCTCAGGAATGGAACCTACAACAAAGACAAAGTCATGTGAGGGACATGGAAATGAATGGCATCAAACACACTAACGTGCTGGTTTGTGTCTGAGGGTCTCACCGCCCACTAAATAGACCCCACAATCCTTGGCTGCCTCCGACAACACCTTTGTGGACTCTCCGGGGATCTTCTCAGCATACTCAGCAAAGAACCCGGTTCCATAAGGGGAGTTGAAGCACTCCTTCAAACAAACATATATATAATGGATTATTAAATGCCATATTTTTTTTATAAACCAATATTAATATAGTATTCATAACCTAATATATAGAATGTAATACTCACAGTTAAGACTACAACTTTTGCACCTTGTCCCGCAGCCTCCTTCACTAGTTTTTGTGCTCTTCCTAAGTTAGTTTCATTGTAGTTTTGAGTGATTTTAGTTAATTGCACAGTCAAAACATGATCTGTATGAACCACATCTGCAGTTAAAACATAATATAATATTTTTATTTAACTGAATACTCCAGTCATTACTCCAGAATTCAGCATCACAGGATATTTTCGGACTCATTTCGAATATGGCCAGACTCGGGTGACACAGAGACATTGTAAAAACACATAATCACAAATGATATGATACATATGGAGGGTTATGTCCTTAGAATACATGGCTTTTTAATTATTTGCTGTGAAATTATTTCTGCAAAACATTTCAAATATTACTGTGGTCATATGTTGTCAAGTCAAGCAATCACATTGCTCAGTGATTTGCTTCACAATTACACCAAATTTGATCTGGTTTCAAAAGAAAAAGTTGGACTGTGTATATTATGTTTTTGGAATCAATACTAGTTCGCATACTCATCATTGTATGCTATATATCATATGGTTGGTCCTGCTTATATCACAGAAGGATAATTAGTATGTTATTATTTGTTGCAAAGGCACTGTGAGGAAAAAAACTAACTACTTACATCTCTAGTCTTATATCATATTACTATATCAAGTACATCTTTACTATATCAACTACTGTTACTCATTTGAATGTTCCTAGGGTTTATTCAGAGCGTGTTAAAAAGTGTTTTTTCTCTTTATGCACTCTGGTTATGGAATAATATGCAAGCCATAATTTTACTTAGAATCAATTCCATCTACTGCAAGCTGCACTGAAGGAATCATGCTGCTGTTATCATTGATCTTTCATATATTTTAGGGCTGCACAATTAATCAAATTTCTAATCGCAATTACAATTATGAATGCTAAAATTACATAATTGTTCAAAGCGGCAATTAATAGTTCAAAGTCCACTTATGTTAATCTCCATGCTTAAGATATGTTTTTTTTCTTAAGGGCCTTTCCATTGTTTTAGTTTTAGTTGTAGTATAACATTATAATAATTTACTTTTTTGTAATTCATAGAAGAAACCAAACCAATTAGTTAAGAGTGTTTTCAGCTTGTTTATTTTCATATAAAAATATGGCATGCAGTTGCATCAAACAATTGTATAAACATAATTCAATGCTAACTGGGATAATCATAATTATTAAATAGCAATCACAATTTCAAGGGAATAATTAACAATTATGATTTTTTTAATAATCGTGCAGCCCTAATATATTTTATTGTATATGTTGTTTAAATTGTGCATTGTGTTCTTTAAGTGAAACTTTATGTAGCCATCTTGACTGAGACTGCCTGGAGGAAGAGATTATATTTCTCAATGGAACCTTCCTGGTAAAAGAAAGAATAAATTAAATAAATAAATATCACCCAAAATTCATGTCCTGATTTGCTTCTAAATAAAATATTATATTATAAACTACAAAAAAGGTTTACTTCTTCATATTGGTGGTAACTGCTATACATTTTTATGATTATTTAATGTATAGTTCAAAAGAACAATATTTATTTACAATATAAATCTTTCGTAATTTTATAAACATCTTTATTGTGACTTAGAACAAAATTATGCTTCCTTGCCAAATAAAATAAGCTTTCTAGCTGAAATTATAATTTCACTCAAAAAAAAAAAAACTATTGTCACTGAATGTTTCTAAAATGTTGACACAATTCTTATCATGTGAGTCAATGAATGAAATCTATGCAAAAATGAAATGTGTTCTGAACTACTCACTGCAGCAGCAAGGGCTTGGTCTAGGTCTGAAATAATATTTTCTTCATCCTCCAGGCCTACAGACCAACGGATGAGCGTATCACTAATGCCCAGCTCTTTCTTCTCATTTTCAGCCACAGAAACATGAGTCATACTTACTCTAGAAATGAAGGAGTGCACCATGGGAAATGGAGGTGGATGAAATGTCACCACAAATTTTTTTCCTCTTCATATAAATCATAATGATACCCGACAAGATGCTGTATCAAATTATTCAATAGAAATATTGGAATTAGTGAATTACTTGTGAACCATACCGATCATAAACCTGTCACTATGATATTTCAAAATATAAGGTTTTCTACAATGAGGCATTTCAGACAGGAAAAATTTAGTTTTTGCTTTTTACTACAACATTAAAAACCCTTGTGGCAGTGCAAAAGTTTTGAGGTTCACACTCATCCATGTGGCTTTCACAAAAACAGTGAAAATACTTAAAGGGGGGGTGAAATGCTATTTCATGCATACTGAGTTTTTTACACTGTTAAAGAGTTGGATTCCCATGCTAAACATGGACAAAGTTTCAAAAATTAAGTTGTATGTTTGAAGGAGTATTTTTGTTCCAAAAATACTTCTTCCGGTTTGTCACAAGTTTCGGAACGTTTTTTTCGAATATGGCTCTGTGTGACGTTAGATGGAGCGGAATTTCCTTATATGGGTCCTAAGGCACTTCTGCCGGAAGAGCGTGCACTCCCGTATAGCGAGGCTGAGCAGCAGCACAGACATTTCACTGATCAGAGTGATTCACTGATCAGAGCGAGAGCATCGCGAAAAGTCACAAAATAAGTGTGTTTTTGGTTGCCAGGGCAAGACAACCCTGCACAGATTACCAAAAAAAAAAACAGCATTGGGGGACCAGTGCATGGAGTTTATTTTTACAGAGCATCAACAGAGTTGTGCAAGTGTTTTTGTTTGTTCCCTGCATTTCGAAGATGCTTGTTTTACAAACAAGGCCCAGTTTGACGCCTGATTTGTGTATCGTTTATTTCTTAAGGATGATGCAATCCCAAGGAAAAAGGGTCACGATTGTGTGTTGGAACCGCAGGCGGTGAGTAAAACTGCTTCAAATATCTCTGCCTCCTTGTTAGTGCGTCCCCTCCCATGCCGGAGACCTGGGTTCGAGCCCCGCTCGGAGCGAGTCGTTGCTGCTGCTGCTCTCGTTCAGTTTCAGCCTCGGGATCTGATTCTGGATCATAAATAAACGGCTGAATCTGACTGTAAGCCATGGTTTGTTTTGGATGTTTTTTTCCTCACGGTAATGTCACAGCTTCCACATGCTCTCAACGCAAAAGCCTATTCGCGCTCGTGATTCTTCAGCTCCGCCCACATGTCACGCCTCCAGCCGGTCGTGTTTTTCCGGGAAAAATCGGTACAGACTATCTTTCTCTTATGAATATAATAAAACTGAAGACTTTTTGGATTTATGAAGGATGCAGTACTACTCTATATGTACTCAAGATTAACAGGATATTGAGTGAAAACGAGCATTTCACCCCCCCTTTAATGCTTTTTTTTATATGTTAAGTGGATTTGGATATACTTACGGGTGCTCTGCTAGACTCTCAACACCACCAAGACTATCAGCAAGTGCAAACAACTGAAATGCATAAAACAATGTAAAATTCTTTAAACGTGTAAGATGTAAAAGATTTTCAAACAATATGAAGCGTCAAAGCACCTTCAGACTGCTGAGGAAAGTTGAGGCGTGCTCCAGTTTTCCTTTGATATAGAAAGAGATCATCCCAGGACATCCTGTGCACTGCCTCTTTGTCAGCTCATGCTGAGGGATGGAAGACCTGAAGGAAAAGAGATGATTAAGATCTATCAGTATCAGTTCATTATGAATAATCCAGTTCAGTTTTGAAGCATGTAAACTACTATTCAAAAGTGTAATGTAAGATTTATTTAACTTTTTTTTTTTTTTTTTTTTTTACATTTAAACTCACATTACAGGATACATGCAGGACACAACAGCCGTTTTCAACTGTAACAATATCAATTATAATAGAATTATAATTATTATTTAAGAACATGCATAAAGAAATGTTTCTTGGGCACCAAATCATCATATTAGAATGGTTTCTAATGGATCATATGACACTAAAGACTGCAGTAATGGCTGTTGAATATTCAGATTTTCCATCACAGGAATAAATTATGTTATCATTATATTCAGATGGGCTGTTTGAACAACGTGCCAAAATTGTCTAACATGCATTTTTATATAAAGTCACAATAATATTTCTCCAGAAACTGTGCCGCAGCCATTGCGTTCTTAAAGTGCTGCTTCATTCTCACGTGAAGTGTCTTCAGACCCCGATTGCACATATAACAGTCAAAGGGAGAAGCCACAGTCCCAAGAGCTGAAGAAAATAGAGAGGAAGGGAGATGAAAATGAACCCTTTGCTTCTGCTATGCTCAAGCTCATTTTTTTTTGCATTTCAATCAGGCACAATTCTGCAATGTATTGCTAAAAAAAAAGAAAAAAAAGAAAGAAAGCTCAAGGTTTAATCATCACATTAGGACTGTAACAGTGTGACAGGTGGAAAGTATGTGATAAAACTGGAAAAAATATAATTTGCTCAAATTATTGATTACACAAGGATTTTCATAGTGAGACTACACTACATGCAATAACAAAAGGGAAATATCAGCAGCAGATATTAAAACAGGATATTACTGATATTACCTGAAGGACAAGTAACGTAATAAGAATTTTTTTCCCTTACAAAACACTCCCAATAGTGTAGATAAAAGAACTTCTAACTGGTGCCTCTCTTGGTCATGTTAAAACACATCTTCAGCATGTTTATGTACTGTACATTATAACACCGAGCTGAACCTTTAACAGTCTTTGATGATATGTTTAGTGGCCTATGATTCCTTGCCCTTCTGATTACTTAAAAATATTTTGAATAATGTGTGCGTGTGTGTATCTGTGTGTAGACAGACAGACTTACTGACTGAAAGATAGATCCTTACCACTCTGCAAAAACTTCAGTCGTTTATAGATGTCATCACGGTTGAGAGAAATCAGTCCCATCACAACATCACTGTGTCCTGGAATAACATGGATCATTTTCATTTTGATCAACAAAGTTTCAGTTATACAAAAGGCTGAAGTAATTTTTGTATTTATTTTTACCATTCATGTACTTTGTTGCAGAGTACATGCCGATGTCTGCTCCAAGTGCAAGGGGGCGCTGTTCCAGGTAAGAGAAAAACTGTTTAATATTTAAGTCAGTATTTAGTTTCTTTATAAGGAAATTCAATCCCTGCACTGGAATCTTCTAAATGATACTTAAGTATTGTACTCAGTGCATAATAAAAAGGTACATTTATCTGAAATCACTTTTTAATTGGTAGCATGCGTTAGGTTAGGTGCGGTACTTCCCAAATCTAATTAACATGTTATTGTCGGGTTTAATCAGGTGAGCAAATATTTCCCCATCAATCCCTTTTTTTAATGCTTTCTCTGCCAAGTGTACCTTTGTATTTGGTTTTAGAGCTGCTTTTAGCTCCTCTAACTTTGTGAGGTCAGCAAAAGAGACATCAAGGCCAAATTCCACAGTTATTTTTGAAAGATACTCATTTGTTCCTGATGGGAAATACATGACAGACTCAGCAAGACTCAACTAGTATCAAATCTCATTTTATTTATTAGCTATAAGGAGCAGTAACTCACCTCCATAAACATCATTCATGCACAAAATTCCATCTCCAGCCTTAAAAAGATGTGTGATGGTCAAAGTTGCAGCCAATCCAGAGGAAAGAGCGAGACCTATCAGAAAAGTCAGACAGAGCTTTAGATTATGGCAATGTCATATAGCATATCATATAAATGTGTTGGTGACAGACTCACAGTATTGTGCACCATCCAGAACAGCAACTGCTCTCTCAAGACTGCTCTCTTTCTCGTGGGATTTCCACTCCTGCTGTACTCAAAACCCTGGCAGAATAAAATAACAGGGAAAACCTTGGAATTCAAAATACTACACAAACCAGTTTTTTTTTTTTTTTTTTTATTGTAAAGGAAATGTAAACTCTGTGAATGAGGAATTAACAAAAAAACATTAAAGAGGTCTAATCTAAGTAAATACCAGATTAAAAAGTACAGGAAAGTTGGTACTGTTATTTTGTGGTATAATTTTTTTATGAAGAAACACAGTTCACAAGGGAACATGATCTTTTTACTTAAACCAGCTTCCTATGAAATGTAATTGTTGAGTAAATAATCAGTCAAATTTCAGTTAATGCAGCATCTTTGCTGATGCAATCTGTAACCGTAAAGGTATCTTATCATTTGTTGACTTGATCCTCCAGAAGGGTTTGGGTCTAGGAGACCATTTTAAATCAGCGAACACTGGCTTAAACTAGCCAAAACCAGATGAATGCTTTAAAGCAGGGCAACTGAGCATTATACTGAAGAATTTCTCCTTAAGATGTGGTGATGTTTCAATGTCAAATTTTGTTAATTTATCCAATATTAACACAAATAGGCCTGACTTGTAATTTGCAAAGTGAATCCTGCTGATAACAACAAATGGATCATCACCATTAAATGGATCATCACCATTAATATCCAACTAATTTAGTCATCTAGATTTGAAGAAAGGTTTATTCCAAGACATTATTAGGTTTATTCCAATGTATTATTCTATAGGTATAGGTATTATTCTACATGACCAATTTTAGATCCCTTAATCCTACCCATACCTTAACTTAATAACTACCTTACTAAGTTTCAATAAACAGAAAATTCGGAGTTTATTGAAGCAAAAGTGAAAGAATAAAGATGCAATTTGTCATCAAATCTTTTTAAGAATTATTTTAAGCATGTATTTATAAATAACTGACATGTACACACACAGAGAGAGAGAGATTTTGTATTATTTGTTTTTTGTTTGTTTGGCATGTGCTTTTCCTTACACTTTCTTAAAATCACCAGGAAGTGAAACTCATTTGACTGTATACTCACGCTGTAGTGGTAGACAGGTCTTTGCCTGTTTGACAGGTCATATTGGTTTTGGGCACAGCCCACTGAATTAATATGACTGCAGTTTCATAGCAGTGTGATATCAGTTCGCTGTGTCTGTCTCCTTATCTGAGGTACACTTTAGACACAAATCAATCATATGACTATTTTTAAGCGATGAAAGATACTTGTTTCGTTGTTCTGCTACTTTGCGTCTCAAGTTTCGTCTCAGTACAAGGTAAGTCCTGTGGGTGTGAATTAGTTCCAGCTCAGTTGACTCTTCTGGCTTGAAAGATAAGATGTATACTCTAGACTATAGGCCATAGGCTATACCTTAAATTCAAGATTTATTTTTGATCTCTTACAATTCAGCTGATGAATGCATAGTCGGAGTGATTGGGGAGCGCGCCATCCTTCCCTGTGTTTATAATGGGGTAAAAAATTTGACTTTACTCCACATCTCATCTGAATGGAAAAGAGGAATGGAAATAGTTCACACTGCATTCTGGATGGAGGGAAAAGTGGAGATGCAAAATGTGTCCCACAGTAACCGGACTACTGTGTCATCTTTGGCTCCAAAAACTGGAGATTTCTCAGTGGAGTTACATGATATACATTTATCAGATGCACACAATTACAGTTTTAATCTTAAGCTTCTGGGTCAAAATAGAAGCTCTCTGGTCTGCACTGTCTGTCTCACCATAGCAGGTAAGGATAAAATATTGAAGGCACCCATACTTGCTACTTTGACTTTCTGATGCTTATTTTGGTTTCAAGCATTCATTCTATTTATTTGCAGGTCATTTCAGCCGTCCTACTCTACTGAGAGCGAATGGAGTGTATGGTGCAGAAACCAGCTTGCTTTGCAACTCTTTAGGAGGATTTCCTTCTCCGTCCATCTACTGGCTTGTCAACCACACGCAGCGTCCTCCAGAAACGTCAGTCACAACATATATGACTACTCTACCTCAGTCTGAACTCTACAACATAACAACTGTCCTATCTATCAACATCTCAGCGGACACTGCTGTATCCTGTGTTATAGAAAACAAATTGCTGAATGAAACTTTAAAGGCAACAAACTGTAAGTCTCTCCTCAGTTGCAGTAATGTTGCTGGGTTTTATTTTTGCATACATCAGATAAAATGTAAAACATGTAGATGTCCTGTAACATGAAGAACACAGAAGTCAAAATTAGATTTAGCTGGAAATGTACAGCTAATAAAGCCATACAATGATAAAAAAAAATATGAAAACTATATGTGATTTTTGCATGTGGTCAGTTGTTTTTTTGTCAAGGAAGTCAGAGAGACGGCTGTCAGAGCACATATGGGTCTTCAGCGCTGCTCTGTGTGTGGTTGTTTCCTTACTGGTGGCTACAGCTCTATATTTCCAGAAGAAATGGGACCAAGATCAAAAAAGAAAGCAACACAGATGTGGAGGTACTGAAGTCCTGTTTATTTACGGATCTAACGGTGTGATTTTGTTATATGACTCTCATTCCTTTGTGTTGCAGATGATTCATGTTGGGAGGGCACTGACATGATCGTGTTTGATTTGAAGCAATGGGCTTCCAGTCCTGAGACTGATGTGTAACATGGTTTGGAAAGGCATTCTGAGTTGACACGACTAACTTATGTCATTTTTATTAATTGTGATGGACTGGAAGTGATTCTGTTTCATTTCAGAGGATGAATCATCTTGAGCCGGTACAGACTTCTTTCGAGACCACAATACTATTCTTTCATTGAATAGCCTCCCTTTTTCCATACGATCGGCTAAACAAAAGATGCATACAGTTGCATAACGCAAAGAATATAAATGAATCTATTTGAACAGTTCAGGAACTCTTTCTTAGTAAGTATTTAGACAAGTTACACATACACTCACATCTAACATTTTTAGACCATGTTAAATATCCACGACATGCTATGTTGTTGGGAAAGAGCTCAAAACAACTTTCATAACTTTACCTGTTTAACCTGAAGTAGTTAGACAGGCTGGAGCACAAATGCAGATGAGTTACTGTAAAAGTCATATATATTACCATCATGTAATTCTCTCTATTATCCATTGATGGGTGGTGTTGAGACTAAATATAATTAAAATATATTCAGCAGCACTGGATGTGGCATAAAAACAATTTTAACACCAGATTTTCTTATATAAACATACTTGCCTTTTAATCGCTGTGTAATAGTTTCACTATTGTATCAAAGTCATTGTAAATAAAAGACCTACGAGAGACAGAAATCAAACCTTGTATATAATTACTCTGAGGCTATAGTTTGTCAATAATTAAAATGTCTTTCTGTGGTAACCCACATTACTTTCTAATTATTCCTAATACTTAACCATTAATATGTATGCATGTGTGTGTATATATATATATATATATATATATATATATATATATATATATATATATCCAAATAATAACATTCTTAAAGGGAGATTCAACCAAAGATCATTTAAGAAAAAAAAATTGTCTATAGAAATCAAGTTTAACCAAAATGGTTTTGTAAAATACAAAATATCTTATTTTGTGTTCCACAAAAGGATGAGGAAATGATTACAGAATTTATAAGCAGTACATTTCTTTCAATTCTGGCTCAAAATCAATGCTTTACTTTAAAGTGCATTTCTATGTGACAAAAATTTATTATTATATTGTATATTATATGAATTCAGTGATATCTATAATTTTTTGGTTCTGTCCTGTATTATTAATTTATTTACTCCAATTGAAGGCCCTCATGGGGGACTTTGTGGGTCGGATGGGCTCGATCTCTCACACACTCTCTCACACACACACACACAGACACACACTCAAAAAAAAAAAAAAAAAAAAGGAGATAACTTATTATGAAGTAAATTTTTCCAGATAATATTTTAATCTCTTTTGGATTTAATACAATGACAGAAAACTAAATTATATATATAATGATGCTTAATACGTTTCCTCACACTGATGCAGCACTTTACCTGCCCAGAAACAACGGTCCACTGTACTCACAACTTCTTTCATCTATTCCAAATAGAATTTTCATTGTAAGAGAAACATCATAATGCAAATTGTTGTTCACATTAATTCAAACATCTTTGTTGTGCGATGCCCCACATAACACTGATGAAGACTTGTGTCTAATTCAAAGTGCTGATTTAGTCTGTCTTAAAGTCCACTGTAGTGCTTCGTGTGAATGAGAGTTCAGCCCTCCTGAACACTGTTAACACTGTATAGATCATTCCGTCGCTGTGTGGTGATTGGGATCTGCTGGCGCACATCAGCCAAATACTGCAGGTCTACAAGCAGAAGAGGAAGAGTATGTTTGCATTAATACCAACTGGCTCTACAGCTCACAATTTTTGTAAATGTAAAACGCAGAAATATACCTATGTCAGCATAGAGAACAGATTCCTTTGGTCCAGCTTTGGCAATTACCTCCCCCCTGCATGGAAAATTGGGCACAGTTATATTAGTAATACATGCAAAAATATACACAATCTGTCAATAATGAGACAGAAAGCACTGACCAAGGGTTAACCACAGAGCTGTGACCCCACGCCACATAGCTGGCACTTTCATCTCTTGCTGGTGAAGCAGTGGCCACATATACCTGATTATCTACTGCCCTGTGAAAAGGACACAAAATGTATTACAGCAGGCCTGGGGAAATTAATAGTTTAGTAACTCCATGTGGCCTGGTATACTGACCTCCCCCTCTGCAGCAGCTCCCAGTGAGCTGGACCGGTGGTCATATTGAAGGCACCAGGATATACTAAAAGCTGGCAACCTACATAGACAGATACAAGAGGAATTCATTTCAAGTATGCCTACATAGTTACATTTTAACAAAATTTTACATTTACTTTCTCACCTTTCTTAGCATAGATGTGTGCCAGCTCTGCAAACCTGATGTCATAACATATTCCCACACCAACTTTACAAAATGCTGCAAAGAAATACATAAACTGTATGATTTCACATTTGGAGAGAACAAAAATAAAGGTCACATTGGCAATGCACCAATATTTATATTCTGGCCAATTCTGATGAGGCAATTGTTATGCACCTGTTGTGGTCGATATTACATATTGTCTTTATTTGTTTTTACAGATGGTTACTAAATGTAAAAATAAAGGGAAATATGCATGCATAATATTGGCTTATATATACCCAACATTAATTCTGATTTAAAAAAAAAAAACTCTAATATTGGCCAATTAGCAATAATATACAGGTGCATACCAATAAATTAGAATGTCATGGAAAAGTTAATTTATTTCAGTAATTCAACTAAATAAATTCAAATAAATTCAGTGCACACAGACTGAAGTAGTTTAAGTGTTTGCTTCTTTTAAATGTGATGATTTTGACAATGAAATATTTAACATAACCACACCAATTCACTATCTCAGCAAATTAAAATATGGTGGCATGTTAATCAACTCAAACCACCTGCAAAGGTTTCCTGAGCCTTGAAACAATGGTCTCTCAGTTTAATTCACTAGGCTACACAATCATGGGGAAGACTGCTGATCTGACAGTTGTCCAAAAGACAATCATTGACACCCTTCACAAGGAGGGTAAGCCATAAACATTCAATGCCAAGAAGCTGGCTGTTCACAGAGTGCTGTATCCAAGCATGTTAACAGAAAGTTGAGTAGAAGAAAAAAAGTGTGGAAGAAAAAGATGCACAACCAACCGAGAAAACCACAGCTTTATGAGGATTGTCAAATAAAATCAATTCAAGAATTTGAGTGAACTTCACAAGGAATGGACTGAGGCTGGAGTCAAGGCATTAAGAGCCACCACACACAGACGTGTCAAGGAATTTGCTGAACCATAGACAATGTCAGAGGCGTCTTACCTGGTCTAAGGAGAAGAAGAACTGGACTGTTACCCAGTGATCCAAAGTCCTCTTTTCAGATGAAAGCACGTTTTGTATTTCATTTGAAAAGACCAAAGTCCTAGAGTCTGGAGGAAGGGTGGAGAAGCTTCCACAGTCTGTGATGATTTGGGGTGCAATGTCATCTTCTGGTTTGTCTCCATTGTGTTTTTTTAAAACAAAGTCACTGCACCCGTTTACCAAGACATTTTTAATCTCTTAATGCTTCCTACTGGTGACCAGCTTTTTGAAGATGCTGATTTCATTTTCCAGCAAGTATTGGTGTGCTTGACTGGCCAGCAAATTCACCAGACCCGAACACCAGAGAGAATCTATGGGGTATTGTCAAGAGGAAAATGAGAAACAAGAGACCAAAATATGCAGATGAGCTAAAAGCCACTGTCAAAGAAACCTGGGCTTCCATACCTCCTCAGCAGTGCCACAAACTCATCACCTCCATGCCACGCCGAATTGAGGCAGCAATTAAAGCAAAAGTAGCCCCTACCAAGTATTGAGTACATGTACAGTAAATGAACATACTTTCCAGAAGCCCAACCTTCACTAACAATGTTTTTTTTTAATAAGTATTCTATTTTGTAAAGATTTAATTGGTGGGACTTGTTAAATGTTAGCCAAAATCATCAACCAAAGACTTAAACTACTTCAGTCTGTGTGCGTTAAATTTATTTAATAAACAAGTTTCACAATTTTAGTTGAATTACTGAAATGAACTTTTCCACGCCATTCTAATTTATTGAAATGCATACTGTACATTCATTAAATACATGGACAAGATTTCTATAATACACACTCACGGGTTTCAAACATGGATAAACTGTTTCCTGGACTTAGTGTTTCAGACTCCTGAAATCGTATTTTCCCTGGCACATCAATATCAAAAAGATGAATCTGAAAGGATATTAAGATAAAAAGAGTACAAATGCATAAAAGTTTGATTCATTTTTTTTTTCTAAATAAGCCAAACGGTTTACTCAAAAGATTGGTTAATACATCCTGAAATATATTATACACATTATACATATCTACACACAACTGTTCCAAAGTGTAGGGGTCAGTAAGAATTAAAAAAAAATATTAAAGAAGTCTCTTAAGTTGACCAAGACTGCAATTATATATTTGATCAAAAATACAGTAAAAACACTAATATGAAATATTAAATACTAAATATCATGAAAATGTCATTTATTTCTGTATTGCTAAAGCTGAATTTCCAGCAGCCATTATTCCAGTATTCTGTCTCACATTAACCTTCAGATATCATTCTAATATGCTGATGTGGAGCTCAATAAACATTTAATATAATCATCATTGTTGATATCTGTTCCGCTTCTTAATATTTTTTGAAACGCTGATAAAACATTTTTAATATTCCCTGATTAACTGAAGGTTCAAAAGGACAGCACTTATTTGAAGTAGAAATCTTTTGTAACAAAAAATTTCTTTACCGTTACTTACTTTTCTGTGTTTGACAAGTAACTTTCCATCAGGTCCAAAAACTAAGCAGCTGTTATACAGCTTTCCTCCATCCTCCTCAGGAATGGAACCTACAACAAAGACACAGTCATGTGAGGGACATGGAAATGAATGGCATCAAACACACTAACGTGCTGGTTTGTGTCTGAGGGTCTCACCGCCCACTAAATAGACCCCACAATCCTTGGCTGCCTCCGACAACACCTTTGTGGACTCTCCGGGGATCTTCTCAGCATACTCAGCAAAGAACCCAGTTCCATAAGGGGAGTTGAAGCACTCCTTCAAACAAACATATACATAATTGATTATTAAATGCCATATTTGTGTATAAACCAATATTAATATAGTATTCATAACCTAAGATATAGAATGTAATACTCACAGGTAAGACTACAACTTTTGCACCTTGTCCTGCAGCCTCCTTCACTAGTTTTTGTGCCCTATCCAAGTTGTCTGCCTTGATCTTTGAAACATGTAACTGAACCACAGCCAGACGAAACTCTAGGGGGCAGAAGATCAATTGTTTGTTTATTAGCTGCAGCAGGATCAATGATTCACAACTCTTTCAACTTTTAACCGGCAGCCTCCTTTGCAGCTTTTTGTTTTGGAATTCTCTACACTTTTCTGCTTCTGTCAAAGGAAGTGCAGTCAAAACAAAAACACTATTTTTGTTTTATTGTAGTTTTGGGTGATTTAAGTTAAATGAACAGTCAAAACATGATCTGTATGAACCACATCTGCAGTCAAAACATTGTTTTTAGGTTCAAACATTTCGCATTTAATTAATCCACAACTTGGAACAGTGTGGAAGGCTGGATGCAAAGTGAAATCAAGCGTGTTAATATGCTACGTTTAGATAATCACCAACTAAACTATATCAAATAACACGATCTAAACGTTGTACCGCTCTGAATGTAAAAATATACTCACTCGACATTGCCTTTAAGATACCAGACATTGATATACTGCTTGGAACCTTTTATACAGTCAATGATCGGAACACACACAGTACAGAAATAGCAATGTCATGACAATCTCCGCCCACTAAAATACATTCAAAATAAAAGTCCTCGGTTGGAATTATTTTTTTCTCTCTCTCTCTCTCTCTCTCTCTCTCTCTCTCTCTGTGGAACAGATTATTTTAAACCATGTTACAAAACATACATACTAAAATTCTAAAATACATACTTCTCAGTTTGATTCTAATATAATACAATACATGGAGTTCAAATATACCTATATTTATTTACAAAAATACAAAAACTAATACCGCACCTATCCTACCAGTGGCGCAGTTGAACTTACACCCGGCGTTAAACACAAGAGAGGAAGACGTATCAAAACATGCTGATATACTGAGTTAGTTGTACAGTAAAATATCTTTTCTTGTTGATTTCTCTCTAGGGTGCGCTAAACGTTTCGACTAACAAAAACGTTGGTTGTTGGACGCATGATTTTTGGACGTTGGTTAAATTGTTGTAACCAAAACCTGAGCAGATGAATTTAAACAAAATTGGTGTCCTGACCAACCATGTGTTTTTGTGCAGATATGCATGGAGAAAATTATGTGCTGGACATGTCATTGGTAGAAGGTACATGACTTTTGCTCCATGTAAACCAATCAGATTTTTTCAGAGTACCTCAAAATTTGTTGTTACAATGTTGCAATGTCCAAGACAAAAAATAAGATATGGGGTTGCAGTTCCAGTTCTGCCAGCAAGGACTTTGTCTTTGACTGCTTGCATGTGTAAGAGCAAAAATGACAACACAGATAACAACAGTCTGGTAGAAGAGGAAGATGAAATTGATGAGGCAGAAATAGAGGAGCTGTTCCAGCAGCAGATCCCCACAGGTATCGGTGAAGAAGAACACAGGGTCTTTATTGTGCATCCTGATGTGAAATGGGGCAGCAGAAAGCAATATCTGACCACAGGTAAAAGTATACATTGATTTTAATCATTGGATAAATGTGAAATTTTACATAATACAAAGTTTTTTTTTCCTCTGATAGCTGCACTTCAGATGGAGGAAGCTGTGGGTCTGGTGAACACTTTGTACAACTGGAGTGTTGTTGATAAGATCATCCTCTCCACCAAGACACCAGAGAAGAAAAGAATTTTTGGCAAGGGAAACTTCCAGGCTCTTACAGGTATATAGATTGCTAGTTTTGAAAAGATAGGTATTTTAGGCACAGGTTGACATGTTTTCTTTGTTCTTTAATATTTCTAAGAGAAGATCAGAGCTACTCCTGAGGTCACAGCTGTTTTTGTGAACGTGGAACGACTTTCACCTTCCTCAGAAGTGAGTATTCAGACCATAATACTGTGATTCCATCAATTCACTTCAAAGGGTTTTAAAATGTTTGCACAAAAGACCATGAAAATCATGATTCATGAAGAATCTATATCATTTCTAAAAAGTGGTACTAGATTCACTGTGGTTATAGTATAATCATAGGAAGTTCTCGTTTGAACACAATCGTAATTAGTGTTAGTAATTTTTTTTTCTCTAAGAAACGTGAAATGTTACACTTGTGTTTCAGAAAGAATTGCAGGAAGCCTGGGGAGTAAAGGTTCTTGATAGATACTCACTTGTTCTGCATATTTTCCGCTGTAATGCCAGAACAAAAGAGGCCAAACTGCAAATCTCTTTGGCAGAGATTCCTTTGCTCAGGTAAATTAATTACTATTTTCCTAATCTACATTGTTTCCTGGTGAAATCAACAATTCTGAAACACTCCAGTTCAAAACTTCGAAGCTGGTACTATTTTTAAAGAAGATTCCAAAGCTCTCCATGACTGCATTTATTTGGTCACAAATATAGTCAATAAATATTTTTAAATAACTGTTTTATATTTTAATACATTTTAAAATGTAAATCATGTTATAGAATAACATGCTGAGTTTTCAGCAGCCACTACCCCGGTTTTCAACATTATAAATGACCTCATTGGTACTTTAGATCAATTTAATGCCTCCTTACCAAATGAAAATGGTAATTTCTTAAAAAAAAAATGGTAGTGTTTGAATGGAAGTGTACTTTCCCACACAATAAAAGTTGATGTCCCTGGTGAGCTTTATTTTGTTTTATGTTACTCGTATTAGCGTGATATTGCTTTATCTCAATAATAAATAAACACCATTTATAGGGTTAACAGATTTACCAACATATTTTTGTTCTTTAAACACATAAGATCACGGCTGAGAAATGAAGTGGCTAATTTAGACCAGCAAGGTGGCGGCTCAAGGTACATAATGGGCTCAGGTAAGGACTTTAATGGGCTTGTCGAAATTAAAACATTTAATCTAGGGTCGTTTTTAAGACCAAGGTTTATTATGTTTAACTGGAGTTTAAATATATTTACAGGTGAAACCCTGTTTGAAATGCAGCAGCGATTGTTGAAGGAGCGAGAGCTAAAGATCCGATCAGCCCTGGAGCGACTTAGGAGGAAGAGGCACCTTCTGCGCTCCCAGCGCAAACACAGAGACTTTCCCATCATCTCTGTCATGGGCTACACTAACTGTGGTGAGGTTTGGATAAATATTAACCTGTTAAACTATTGTATGTGATTGTAAGAAACACTTTAACAGTCTTTGTTTCTAAAGGTAAAACAACCCTGATTAAAGCACTGACTGGAGATGCTGGTCTCCAGCCTAAAGATCAGCTCTTTGCCACCCTGGATGTTACAGTACATGCAGGACAGCTGCCAAGTCACATGACTGTACTTTACGTCGACACCATTGGCTTCTTATCCCAGCTCCCTCACCAGCTTATTGACTCTTTCTCTGCCACGCTGGAGGATGTGACACATTCTGTATGTACCCAAGACACAACACTAAAAGGCTTTTCATTTTTAGTAATGTTATAGAAATGTTTTAGCACTCTCTCCTTTTGCAGGACCTCATTATTCATGTGAGAGACATCAGTCATCCAGAAACTGTGAACCAAAAGGTCAATGTACTGAATGTATTAAAGAATCTACAGATTCCAGAAAAACTCTTGAACTCCATAATAGAGGTGCACAATAAGATTGACCTCATTGAAGGGTGAGACATCTTGTTTTCCTCATTTGTGTTTTCAATTTAATTTAGTAACGAGTACTTTCAGACGTTTTAGAAAAATTATTTTTTTTATACATGTTCCATAGATTTGAGGTGAGTGATCCTGAGGTTATTCCTATATCAGCTCTGAAACAGCATGGACTGGAGGTATTAAAAGAAAAGATTGAAGAAGCTGTGGTTAAATATACCGGCAAACAAATAATGACCCTTAAAGTGCAGCTCAACAGCCCTCAGTTAGCGTAAGTTTTATGTAAAGAGTTTTTAAGGAAATCTGTTATCTTATCCACAGACTTTTTCATTTGGTGCCCTTTTCCCTTCACAGTTGGCTGTATAAGGAGGCTACGGTTCAGACAGTAGATGATGTGGGAGACGACTGCACCGCCAATGTCAAGGTCATCATTAGCCAAGCTGCATATGGCCGCTACAGGAAACTATTTCAGGTCACCTAATAACAGATGACCCCTGTTTTACAGCCAGAGTGACATCATCCAAAATAATTCCCTCCCCCAGTGCAATAATGATCTTTAAACATTTATTTGCTTTATAAACAGTGTATTTCAAATATCTCAAAACCAGTATTTTAATACAATAAAAGTCTGACATTGAGAAACGAGGTCGATTTGTGTTAATATATAAACAATGTTGATAGAAAATACATGTCTCAGAAAATTTTAAGTTTTAACTCTCAAAGCTTGATAAAAAAATTAGAAAAAGGCAGCTTGATTCATCAAGCAGAATTACACCTCAAAAGGCACATGTAAACTTACGAAGGATTGAATATTGCACATTGTTTCGTTTAGGCAGTAGTCTGAATACATTTTAGATCACTAGAAACATGCTTAGTTTGTAAGCCTTGGGTTTGTGACCTAAATGATTCCTTAAACAATGCCTTCACATGTAACAAAGAGTTCACATATAAACCAATTTTACTTCAACAGCTCCTTAAAGCAGTTTTTTGTTGAGAGCAATAACAAGCGAACAAAATGGTACAGGACCAATGAAGTCGCCTGCTATTATGTTGAGACATGTGGGTTCAGCTCCTGGTTTCTGATCTTCTAGCCATTTCTTCACTTGGTTCCAGTTCTCAATGGTCAGAGTTCGGAGAGACACCCAAGGATGTGATGCGATGAAGCAGCGATCTGTCGTTAAATTCAGGCCTGCTACAAAAAAACCCTCTGTGAAATAGAAAAAAGCTGATCAGAGACCAGAGGTATGAGGAACCATTTTTTTTTTTTTTTCTCATGTTAGGTATAAACCAAACAAAGGTTTTTCTCACTAGGTCGACCAAGTCGTTTCTTGCATTCAAGAAACTTGATCAGCTCTTCTGCATTAGGCTTATTGGCCCAGAGGTATTGGATAGGAGGCCATAACTCCTTATAGCGTGATGCTGACTGGTCTTCATATGACAGCACAACTTGATAGCCTGATGCCCACAGATTCCGCAAGGTCAATAGGGCCACCTTTAAGAATGTGTATAATACAAAACAGGAACAGATTTCAAGCCTGTTGCAGTTTAAAATGTTAGTAGAAACTTTGTGATGTTTTTATTTATGTGGTGCCAGTCAAAAGATGTTTTTTTTTAATGCTCACTAAGGCTGCATTTAGTTGAACACAAACACTGTAAAAACAGTAATTGTTAAATATTATTACAATTTAAAATATCCCTTTTAATATATTTTAAAGGTGAAGCTGAATTTTCAGCAGCCATTATTCCAGTGTCACATGATTCTTCTTATATGCTGATTTGGTGCTCAGTTATTAATAGTTGTTCTTAATTTTTGTCAGTGTTGAAAATAGTTTTATATTTTTTAATATTCTGCATCTATTTGAAATAAAAATGTTTTATAACAGAAATGTCTTTACTAGCTATTGATCAATTTAAGGTGTCCTTGTTACATAATTTTCTATTTTAATATTGGTTTTCACAAAAATATAAAGCAACACAACCTTTTTCAACATCAGCACCAAATCAGCATATTAAAATGATTTTTGAAGGACCATGTGACACTGAAGACTGGAATTGTTGAAAGCTGCTGAAAATCCAGCTTTACCAATACAGGAATAAATTACATTTTAAAATATTTTAAAGTAGGACACAGTTTTTTTGTTTTGTAATTGCTGCATTTTTGATCAAATAAATGCAGCCTTGGTGACTTTCAAAAACAAATAAATAGGTAACTTTTGACGGGTGGGGTATCAACTTGCTATCATAATGCTATAATAAAAAAATATATAAATTTATGTTTAAAAACTCAAATGGTTTCTCACGTCGCGAGGGCACAGTTTTGAGCCAAAGATTTTCTTCAGCGAATAGATTAATTCCTCATGCATTTTACAATTTAGCCCTTCGAAATGGCTACAAGCTAGAATGATGATTTCTTTGGGATGAGATTCAAGCCATGAAGCAACAGTCTGTAGAGTTTCCTACAAAACAAAACACGTTTAGAAAGCACAAAATGCACACACAAAAAAAGTGTGTATATAAAAAAAGCTTTAATAGCTAATTCATCTCAACACTCATCTATATACTTACAATGACCATTGCCTGTGTGTAAATGACATGAGTGAAGTAAAGCTCATTGGAAGAATCATACTGTTTGTGGGCAATTCGAAGATCAAAGTATCGAATGCCTGCTGCAAGTTGCTCCACAATGTTTTGCTCCTGTTTGCAATGATAGTATACAAATACATTTCTCATGTAAAAATGCATAAATTTGAAAAAGACATACACTCACTCTATGAGCACTATGGGATAGACAAATGTTCTGTTTCTGCTATGAAATATTAAGGTTTGTAAGCAGTCAAAATAACCATTAAGTGAAGTATATGCCTACCTGAGTAGTAGCCCATCTGCGAATTGCTGGCCGTGTGAAACAGCAGAAAACTCCATCCAGTAACCTAAATGTTTCTGACTCAGATCGGAGCAGTGGAGAAGTGATATCCAGACAGTAGCTCATTGCATCATGGCTACCTGAAAACAAATGAGGGTTCATTAATTGTTTGCATTGATAAGGAAGTTTCCCATACAAAAGACATGTTTTATGCAATAATACATAAAATAAATCGTAACATTTTATAAAATTGCATAAATAACATTTAATAAATACATTTATTAGTTTTCATTAAAAAAATAATAATAATTGAAAGTTTCCTTGTGTTCCACAGGTTAGGCTCATTTCCGCCACTAACTAAATACATGAATACAATTCAATCATTCGAGAGGGCTAAAGGAAAGAAAAAAAACGTGAACTGACTTGCGAGGTAAACTCAGAATTCCGCGAAAGAATTCAAATTTGTAAGTTCTAAATGTTTAATTCTGAAAACTAAAATCAAAAACTAAAGTCAAAAAGCGAGTTTATAACTAAATTTGTATTTATTTTTTTAATCGCAGTTACTTTTATTCGAAAGCTTCCCTAGGCGCTCACCTGGTATTGAGAGATGTGTTAAAGGAACATCCCACAGTTTCTCTGGCAAACATGACATCCAGTCCTCGTGATTAATGTCATCCTTTATAATGTGAGCCATCAGTTCATAGATCATGTAAAAGCAGTAGCGCTTTACTAATGAATCCAAGTGACAACGTTTGAAAACAAAATGAGTTGATCAGCTGAAACAGTCCGCGTTTGAGCGAAACAACAGATAACACATCATATATAGATAAGCCCAACTCTTTGGAAAAGGTAACACACAACCTCAGCGGTTCGTGAACTCCTTGTTTAACGAACTTAAAATGATTTTAGAAGCGTTACGATCATTCTTGCACATGAATGTCTTTACGTGTCAGCTTGGCATTTCCTTGTTTCCGGCTGATTCAGTCTGTCACGTTTTACAGCTGATTTCAGAACAGTCTTTTATTATTTCTGTCGCTGAGTTAAACCGCCCCAAAACAGATCAGGTAATTGCTGTTAGGCAGTGCGTCTTTACGCCATCATATAAGATTTCATATTTTGGATAAATACCTCATTCCCAAAAGATAAACATTTGATGTTAATTTTGTTTTCCTTTCTCTAATCAAAGTGACAGCTAGAGGTAAAATCATGTTAAAAGCAAAAAAAGACAACACTCCACACTGCTACATTGTTCATACTATTATTTATTTTACCATTATGTAAATAATCAAGTTTGACCGGAGCATATGTAGGAAAGGCAGATATTCCCTTTAGAAATATATATGGCAACACAATATTCATGTTGATTACTTGCAAGTTGCCATGGTTTAGTAATCTGGTGACCTTGCATCATTTTATCATCTTTGAGGTAGAAAAAACACAAAACTCCATTATCAAAGGTTAACTTTGACTAAAGTCTTTCAGCTGGGTCCATAATCAATGAAACAAGCACAGTGAAATGCTGCTTTCCATGTCAGCTAATTCTTGCTTTTGTATGTGTGCCAGAGAACACTTCAGTCTTAATAACTCAGAACACAATTCTTTAAATATTGTTTAATTTATTTATTGGAAATCTTTAGATATTAAATATGAGTATTTGATATGCAATTCAACTGTTGATATAAGCACATTTGTTTGTGATGCAAACTGATATCTTGATTAAACTGGCTCAAATTGCATGCTACTATGGCAGAGAACATGTGCAACCACAGAAATATTCCAGTGTCTTTTCATGCTTTTGATTGTGCACCATGCAGTCATGTATTTATTGGAATCATATTTCCATAGCCATTCCACACAGTAGAAAGCCAAAAGGAGTACATCATAGAGAATGAACAATCCTGAGTGTTTGATAATCTTATGTTTATACAGGCTTGCATTGAATAGACTAGCAATTCTAATGCAAACTCTGATGCTCACAGGGAGCTTATTGCGTCCTGTTATGTGCTTGTGTCTGAAGTTGTACTGTAGATAAAGTTGTTGTAACCTGGACTTCGATAATGACATCCATTTGAAACCAGGTTCTTAAAAAATGATAAACATTTTTGCAAAATCAGAGGTATATATCAGAGACTCATAAATAAGCTTAAGACAATAAGTTCAAGTCATACAAGTCAGTGCATTATAATATTCTACCAATAACTCAAAATGATCTATCATCCTCAGGGTGCTTGCACACTAGAAACTGCTCTGTCGGAGCATTTGGCGGGCAGGAAAGTGCAAGTCATCCTTTTTGAGGGTATGTTAAGTGCTTAAGGTTGCATGATGGCGCATTGGTTTTACAAACCCTTGTGTGTTTCCTCTACGTCCTTGCAATGCACCATCATCCCTAGTGAAATGAATGGAGCTGACATAGCATAAACTCTAGTGTGTAAGCACCCTTACAAAAAGTGCAAAATTGACCAGTATAAAAGAACCACCACAACAACAAGTAACACTTCTCTCTCGAAATATTAAATGCATTATGCAGCTAATAGAGGCTCAAGGCTCTGGTATTGTGGTCCTCTTGAGAAGATTTTCGTTCAGTGCAATGACGATTGGTATGAACTGGCTCTCTGTCACAAAGTCCCCGGCTATGATGTTAAGGGAACCGGTGTTAGAGCCAGGTTTCTGTTGCTTGACCCAGCTAAGTAACGTGGGATATGTAGACATCACCATATCCTTCAGGGATTCTGTGGGATGGGAGCATATGTACTTCAGATCTTCAGTAAGATTGATTCCAGTCACAAAGAAGCCGCCTGTGGAAAATTATGCACATGAGAACTAACGTTTAATTTAACATTTTCACTTTTCCAAAGACGACAGTTTCATCAAGAGAATAATTAATACAATTAAATATAAAAAATTAATAACATATTAATGATTACCTGGTCGGCCATATTGCTTCCTATGTTCAAATTCCTCGATCAATGCTTCAGCCTTGCACTTGTTTGCCCACCAATAAGGTATCTGGAACCACAATTCTCTGTGGCAGTTGGCAATATGGTGTTCGTATGAAACGATAACTTGATGACCCTGGCTCCATAATTTCCGTAGTGTCACACACTCCTGTCAGAAAAATCAGAAGTATGTTTTTATGATTTTTCATAATTTATTAGAATTATTTCTTATGTATATTACTATTTATTATAGTAATATATTGGAAATATATTGTTACTGATGCCACTTCCCATCCTTTATTTCTAAAAGTAAATAATAAAAACTAATGCGTACCATTTTGGGGCACAGTTTGGAATCAAAAACACTCTTTATAGTTGAGACAAGCAGTGTGTGAAGCTCTTGACTAAGGCCCAGGAAGTGGCTAAATGAGAGTATGACTACTTCCTTTGGATGTACATCCAACCACTCTCCGATCTCTTTTAACACCATCTGAAATAACACAATAAATTGGTTTGATTCAATTTATTTATATTCTTCAATCATCAAACTCAATAGATCAGAGCCACTGCATGTATCAAATTACACAACAAATAGACAAGATGGAAAATGGTGTGCTGAGACTTTTAAATGGTTGATCAATTGTTTTCATAGTTTTGTGTAGTCAGTAGTCTTACCTCCACAGTTATAGTGGTATAAACACCATGGTAGAAGTAAAGATCATTTGAGCTGTCATTAGGCCTATGTGCTATCCTCAGGTCACAGTATCGCACACCAGAATCCAACTGCTCCCTAATGCTACAGTCCTATGGTAAATAATGTAAAGCACAATCATTAACAATGCAGGTGCAGTAAAGATAGTGCTGAACAGCTAGCTGGAGGCCAGCAGCGTCAGTGAAACCACTGAAAGTTAAATAACCATTTCTGTAAAAACACAATGCTCTTTCTCACCTACAGATTTGGGACAATGTGCTCATCCATCAGTGTTACTTTTGTCATAACTATCCCATCTAATTGTGCTTTCAGAGCTCTCACTGTAGCAAAGCCATGAGTGTTTGATTGATTTGCTCAGGACAGCAGATGGCAATTTATTCCCCCTCATGCTGATAGATTTCAGAGACTCGTGCTTTAAGGGAATCTGCTGATGCATGCTGACATAAATTGGTCTACAACCTCATGAAGAATTTGCTACCATAACCAGCCTTATTGCAGTTATTTCAGCTTTTACGTACATGTTTAGCCATTCAAATATGAAAAACTCAGTACTTCTGGATATAAAGAATTTAATCATGCATTTTCTGATATTGCATTAGTGATTTTGTGTTTCACTTAATGAAAGACAATAAGGCTTTCAATGAACTCAGATGATTTACTATAACTGAAACTGAAAATGTGAATTGTGCAACCACTGTCCAAAATGACTCCAAGTAATCCAATTGTAAATGCAAGAACATATGTTAAAATACATGTAATGGAAATTATTATTATTAAATTGACTGAAATATAAAAAAAAACTTTCCGAAAAATGGGTCGGTGACGACAATATGCGACAACATACAGTACCTGTGCTATTGCCCACTTGTATACAAATGGCCTTATGATGGGCTTCATGTATTTGTCCAGCTTTTGCAACATATCCGGTTGAGTGAGGTCCACTGGAGACCGGTCATTCTTATCCAGACAGTAGGTTATGGCATTATGGCTCCCTACAAACCCATTAGGACAGTGACGCAATGACCGTAAACACTAATGGCACTGAACTAAAATGTCTAAAATAATATAGGCAGACTGTAAATAAAAAAATTTAATTAAAACAAAGGAAGAAACTGTGTTCACTCTAATCAGTTAATAGCGGCACCCTCCTAATGTAACAATACTCACACTTTCAATTCAAAATTGTGGATTAATATTACATTTAAGCCATAAAAAGAATTGTGGGTCAAAGTCAAAGTCCCACTAAAATAGTAGTTTAGTAGTACTAAGGCATCCCAAACAAGAACAAGCAGTTTGCATGCAATTAGTGAAATTTATAAATGAAAATGTGAGGTTTAATACCAGGAATGGCCATGTAACAGAGAGGGGTATCCCACAGTGCACTGGGCAGATGGGCCATCCAGTTGTCCATGGGAAGCTCACTTAATGACAGTTGGAAGCTCTCTGATGTCATCTTGGATTTTCTGTCAAAATGTAAAAGGTGAGCGAATGCCAGATGCATTGTATTTCATTCAGGTTCAATTTGATACTTTTCTAAGCATCCAGTATAAACAGAAAAGACACCAGTATTTGGATAAGGCAACCAGAAAGCCTTCCTCGGTCAAGCAGCTTTAGAAAAATACCATGTATGGAAATTCATCGTGGTTTATTTAACAGGGAAAAGACTAGTGCCTATGCAAATATGATTTCATTCAAATGAAAAGAATAGAAATGTACACTGTAATGAGTTACAAAATATAAGGATTTACCAGGATTTAATTTATTTTTCTTAGTCCAGGAAGAATATTTCAGCAAAGATGTTTTAAACTATTTTAATCCGATACGCTTGACACGTGAGTACAGGTTAAACCGGCTTCAACAGACACTGATGCTGAAGGACTCGGAAGCTGAAAAGAAACGAGACATCTGTCCTCTTCAGTGATTCCCAAACCTCCATGGTGCTCGTGTAAAAGTGAGATGGAGGTTGTGCGGTGCTGAACTTGTCATTGGCGGCACAAGGTTAAACCGGGCTCGGTATCCACAACAAAATCCCGCGTTGATAAACGAAACAGTCTGGAAGAAACTCTCTCTTCTCCGTGTAAGGATGAGATTAACTTGTTTCAGAGTTTCCCTTTCATTTCCATCATCAAACGAATCAACGTATTACTGGACGTAAAAAAAAAAGAAAATAATTATAGAAAAGAAATGGTGATTGAAACCGTGCACTTGTCCGCATTCTCCACCCGGTCAGCCTGATCGTTTTAGTAACATACTACGGTGAAGGCTTGAGTCATAAATATAAATGAAGTAACGAGACGCTCTCCCCGTAGGGCGAAATGATTGGTTGAAAGGCAGACCCTTCTCGATGTTGGAGGGAGAGTGAACCAGAGCCCCCTCCAGAGCCGTGGAGACTCGCTGTGGTTCTGGCGTGTAGGATATCATGGCTCATGAATATTAAGTAGGAGAATTGGCTGGTCGAATGGAAGCGTCGTCAGTCTTACCTAATTAATATTCACAACCTTCCCCATAGTATGATTTTGTTGTGCGGCTGAACGAAGGAGGGGTTTCATTTATAGGCAGACGCTGGTATACTTTATGACGATACATTTGTCCACGCAATTAATTACTGTCAACACATTGTTAGCCATTGGTTTGGGCATATACATTTGGTTGGGCAAGTTACTTTCCCCTATTGTTTTCTTTAGTGCTGCATCTCTTCTCTGCTGCTGTGAGCAAAGCAGAATGCTAAACTGCTGACCTCAGTATTGTAAGAGAAACATTGTTTCGCGATGACACGAGACTTTTCTCTAATGCCACAGCATTACAGTACACACAGAAGATATGTCTCTTTAACGCTTTTATGCCGATTAATTTGATGTTACAGACCCATGATCTTTAAAAAAAAAAAAAAAAAGGAAGAAAAAAAGAGAGAAAATATAGAGGTAATGGAACCTAGGCCTAATCATTCCAGCTGTGCAGTTCTATTGTTTTCAGTTTGTCAAAGTAAACTTAATCCAGTTCAATATGGTGCAGTGACTCTAGCTGACCTTCGTTTTACTTCACTAGAATTCACTAAGACCTGCATGGAGTGGCTTCAAGTGCTTCTTTGTTATGTGTTATATCACAAAGTCATTTTCAAAAACAAAGTTTGAAAAACAAGACAATATAGTACTTTGGCCATAACAGAATAGTGCTTTTTCACATTATGCAAATTGTCAACCTGTGATAAGAATAATCTAATGTGCCTTACATTAATACAGAACACAAGCAGATCAGTCTTTATGCTCCAAGCTGCAATCCTTCAGTGGCTCTAGATTGTTCCCATGGAGATAGAAAGATCCTGATGAACGAATATTTCCATCACATAAGTCTAAACAGGCAAAACTCATTCTTTAGGAATAGATAAAACACATTTTTCAGTTAAAAATACAAAATCAGTTAATTTTTCTAGTATCAAGCTGCTTTTGAAAAATTAACACCCCATCCTAGAACCTTACTGCGCTTCATATCTCTCCTTTGTAATAATATAATGTTTAAGACTGGATAATGTGTTTACAAAAGTCTATATATGTGTAGACACTGAAGGGGTTAAAAGTTTGGGTCTGTAAGCTGTTTAGTTTTTTAAAAAGGGGTTTTGAAAAAAGTACTCTTTTAATCACCAAAGCTGCATTTTTTTAAATTGTATTTAAAATCAATTTATGAAAAGTTAAATATGATACATATATTTATTTATATATTTATTAGCTATATATATTTCCAGAAAAAAATTTTTTTAGAGAAAAAAAAATATATTTTAAATTTAAGGCACTGTGCATTGTGAAATGTGTTGTAAGAGGCTTAACTCATCATTAAAGTGAAAAAAGTGAAAGTGAAGTGACATTCAGCCAAGTATGGTGACCCATACTCAGAATTTGTGCTCTGCATTTAACCCATCCGAAATGCACACACACAGAGCAGTGAACACACACACTGTGAGCACAGTGGGCAGCCATTTATGCTGCAGCACCCGGGGAGCAGTTGGGGGTTCGATGCCTTGCTCAAGGGCACCTAAGTCATGGTATTGAAGGTGGAGAGAGAACTGTACATGCACTCCCCCCCACCCACAATTCCGTCCGGCCCGAGACTAGAACCCACAACCCTTCAATTGGGAGTCCAACCCTCTAACCATTAGGCCACGACTAAGTTTCAAAACTGGTCAGTCATTTATGTGTTTCAACAATATTTAATACTTTGTTGTTGGATCTTAATTAGCCTACTTTTTTCAGTCCTCATGTGGACAAGTTCCTCTAGTCAAGGAGTGTCCAATCTTGTTCATGGTGATCTAGTTACCAGTTTAGATCCTGCTCTATTCAAACACACCTGCTTGAACCAGCCAATGAAAGTCAGAGATCTCTCAGATTACACATGCAGGTGTTCAAGGGCAGGTTGATCATCGCCGCAGTTGAGAATTCTAGTTCTTTTCTACCGTTAAACAATGTTTAGAAAGGTTGCATGGTGTTTTATGGCAAGAGCACATGATGCTGAATAAATTAAACATTAATATTGTGAAAAGAATAAGGTAATACCCAACATTTTACTTACAGTGCTTTATATTACTGTAATTGCAGACAATTAACATTATACTGTAATTTACATTCACATCAGTCACGGACATATACATTTGCAAACAGAACTTATAAATAAGCAACATAATAATGATCAGAACTATTTAAAACATTATTTCACAGCTCTCCGGAATACTTAATCAAAGAGAACATCCACCAAGGTCCTGTGGGGGGACTGTAGTCATGCTGTACTTACATAAAGCTGCAGAAGTGGATGTTTCTTGAACTTGCCATGACTTATATTTCTCTTTTAACACTAGAGTCAAACTCAGCTTTTTCCTCAAATGATCAATAAGCCTTAGGCAGCACTGAAGTCCTGCTGTTACAGCTAATACAGCAACCACTCAACCAAAAGAAAATCAGTTGAGTTCAAAGATAAACTGGTCAAGCTTGAAAAGAATATCAGATGACAGATGAAGTGACATGGAAATGATGGACAGCAATATTGGATGATTCACTACTCAAGTTTAATATTTAAAAGAAAGTTAAGACTGTTAGAAGACAAATAGAGTGCAGCAGGGCTTTACACACACACAAAAAAACACACACCAAAAAATCAAGCTCTTAAATTGATCCACAAACATGAAAAATACCAGTAAGCACAATTTTTCTGAATAAACCTCTTCAGATTATCGAGTTCTCTTATTGTGTTAGTTGACAGCCAGGAGAAAGGTACAGCCCGAGGAAACACCAGTGCAGAAATGGTGGTTTCTGGAGCGGAGAAGATGAATAAAACTGTGAAGAACACTTCCATTTGGAATAGCCAGAGGGCTCTGGGAGAAGAATGAGACTGAAGGAAGATGACAGAACACTAATTACTGCTCTAGAGATTTACACACAAGTTTAGGGTCAAAAAGTCTCCAGGGTTGAATATATTTGATCAAAAATACAGTAAAAAAAAAACCAGTAAGATTGTACAAAAAATCTGAAGTTAAATTTTTAATTGTCATTTATTCATGTGATGGCAAGGCTGAATTTTTATTGAATTATATGACCCTGTGCTCAAAAAAATTATAATTGAAGTTGAAAACAGTTGTGCAATTTTATATTGGTATGGATATTGTGATCAACTTCAGAAAGATTAACAGGATTTATTTAAAACAGAAATCTTTTGTAGCATTATAGAGGTTTTTACTCACAAATGTCCCTTTTGATCAATTTAATGAATAGCAGTATTGATTTCTTAAAACTTTAAGATCTTACCCCAAATTTTTACTCTATTTTATAATTCATAGCACTTGCATATTATTGCTTTTGTTGGTTTTGATGGCTTCTATTGTCATAATTTGTAAGTTGCCTTGGATAAAAGGGTCTGGTAAATGACTAAATGTATAGATTGTTATGAACTCTGAGCCCAGTTTATTTGGCTGACTTGGACATATGCATGCTTTTATTATTTTATTTAGTATGCTAAAATACTCACATCACATTAAAAATCAGGCAATTTTCATGGTCTTTTGCAAACATAATGAAAGAGTCTGGTGCCAAGAAGTCACAGAAAAATGGATCTGAGAAAAAAAAAAAGAAAAAAAAAAAAGAAAAAACTGTCCAGAAGGACAAAAGACCACTCAAACAAACATGATTTGTCAAATCAGAGTTCTTAAGTCTTTATTTATTTGCATAAGCATTTCATTAAGAAAGTAGGATAACGTTTCAGTACGTGGAAAGCATCTTAATGTGCTCCACATCTTAACAAAAACTACTATGTACAGTCTAAAAAGTGAGGTTCTTTTAATGTACAGAAACACTGCTTCATAGCCCAGAAAACCTACTGTAGTCCAAGTGCAACAGAAACACTTTAGCTGGTTAGAGACACAGTGATATATATATCAGTCCAACACAAAAATAGACCAATCACTTGCCAGGGAGAACTTTTTGGCACACTGTACTAAAAATCATCGGCTGATCCTCAACAGAGGAAAACAGAATCTGGCAGAATTCTGAATACTGCCAGAGGACTACAGCAATCTGTGGCAGTGGGTTGGAGAAGTTTTTAATGCTGTGCAGATTGTCACCTTTGAACTGATGTCCTAGAGCCAAAAGACAGTTTTGCTCGGCTGGTCGACTTTATGTAGTTTCCAGCAGGTCCTCTCTGGTTTTGCCTCCTCCCTCCCTGTCGACACTTCCCTTTAGCCTCGGGCTCAGAGTCACTGAGCTCTGCATCCGGGCAGTAACCGTCGCTCTCCTGGCACGGTTTGCTGCCCCCTAGCGGTCGCTCATTGGAAATCGGTTTAGAGAATCCGGAGGACTTGCGTGCGTTCTTCTCAAAAGCCCGAAGATCCTCAGTCCGTACTAAACTGACAGTGGCCTCCTTGAGGGATCGGCTGAAATGCTCAAGAGAGGTTTTGTGGAATCCTCCTGACTGACTTTTCGCTGAAATCTCATTGCATGTGTCCTTTTCAGTGGGCGTCTGGCAGGAAGTGTCTCTTTGGAGTACGGGCTTGTCCATAATGCCGTTGGATTTCAATTGGCGGGTTTTCTCTGGTTCGGGCTTGCCTTTCCGATTGGACGACTGTCCGTGGAGGGCAGCGTGCAGAGCTAAAGGTTTGCCAGAATGCTTCACGGCCAATGGGGGAGTCCCGCCGTCTCGTCGAATGTAGATGGCGGCTGGCAGGAGACCATTGGCACGCTCCTCTATCCTTAAATGTCCAAGATGGAGTTGCGGTTTGCCCTGACCGATGCCTCCTTCACCAGTGTCATACACGTTACTTCTGTTATCCGGACACAGGGGGCCATTACCTGATTTGGAGTTGGTTTTGCCATTGCCAAGCGACACTTTAGGCATTTTGAGTTTTAGGGTTATTCTAGGAGGGTGGAACAATGGGTTCTCTAAAGACGAGGACACTGGGAGCCCTGCAAATAGAAGTAGAAGTTAGTCAGATATTCAGTGGTGCAGGAACGTCAAAACAGTTCATTTGAACTCACTGGATCTCTTTGACCATTTAAAAAAAAAAAAAATCAACTTGAACTATAATAAGAGTAAAATTTAAGATCTTACTCCTAAATTTTACTCGATTTTATTTTTCATAGCATTTGCATATTATTTCTCTTTTTTGGTTTTGATGGCTTCTATTGTCACCATTTGTAAGTTGTAGTGTTGTCAAAAGACCCGATACTTTGGTACCAAGTCGGTACTAAAGAAATTAAAATGTGACGGTAGCAGGTTTCTTTAAGTACCGGTGGTACCGAGTACAACGCAATTCTTGATGCATACAGTGCTATGATTTCCGCGAAACCAAAAATGCGGACGGAATCTTAAAATCCAGTCATGAAAATGAAACTTACATTTTAATATGGACAGTCACGAAATTTGTCAAAGTTAGCATAAATTAATCAAATTAAATCTCCATATGGACTAGTATCTGTAAATGTTAAGCCGCAAAAGTTGGTTTGAAATATGAATCCTGCATGTTCTGCACATCTCTGTGTAAATGAATGAATGGCAGCGACGTGCGGGTTTGTTTACTACATAGACTGAAGCGCGTGACCCTTGCAGTAATTTCAGCATCTGTCGGCTCAATGAGGACATGAGTACATAAAAAACAAATCACCAGAACTGTTCTCAGTCACTTCACAAGCACTTCACCATTTCATTTGAGTAAAACCAGTGTCAAAATAAAAGTTCATTTTTACATAAAGGCATTGTGCTAGAAATATTAAATTATTTAGTAAAATGTATGTGATACTACTGCTACTACTGTTGAAAAAAATTATAAAACTCACAATATTTCTTCCATGTTTTAATTTTAATAGCAAATCCCCTTTATTTACCAAAAAATAAATTGTTTAAATTTCATTGATAAAAAGAAAAAATTAAATTTGGGTAATTTTATTACTTGTAGAAAAAGTTTAAACACAATTGTAAATAAGTATAAAGAATGGCATTGGTTTTATTTTTAGTGCTAAAAAGTTTTTTTTTTTTTTAATTAGCATATTTTTGTGTTTTGCTTTGGAACCGAAATTGGTACAGAGAACCGTGGATTTTCACTGGTAACGGTACTGAGTACTGAAATGTTGGTACCGTGACAACACTAGTAAGTTGCTTTGGAGAAAAGCGCCTGTTAAATGATTAATGTCAATATATTTTATAAATATAAATACATCCTTGGGGGGTACAGCTGGTGCAGTTGCACTGGGCCCTGCGGCAGGGGCGTGTCTACGTGGTGACACCACGTAAGGGTTATCACTATGCAAATCACTGCTACTTGAAAGTGAATCCTGCATAAATATGCAGATGTCATTCCCCAAACTTTGCAATGTTTGTGGCCAAAAAAAAAAAAAAGATCTAGATTTTAAATGGATTACAGACTAGAAAGCTTGCAAAGAGTGCCCATAACCAATAAAAAAAAGTCACTCTTTGTTTAGTGAGTTTATACACAATATACATTGTGCCTCAAAATATACATTTTTTTATTATTTGTAATGAATTCTGAGCCCAGGTTATTTGGCTGACTTGGATGGACATATGAATGCCTTTATCATTTTATTTAGTATGCTAAAATACTCACTACATCAAAAACAAAAATGAAAGAGTCTGATGCCAAGAAGTGACAGAAAAATGTATCTGAGAAAAAAGAAAAACCAACCAACATGAAATTTATTCTAAATATGAACATTAAGGTTTGACATTTCTCTTCACACTCTGAAGACAGATGGAAGACCATTTCAGTTGCACAAGCACACGTTCTTTTCAACTCAAGCATGCCAATTTTAACATTAGCAAAGAAGTTGAAACAAGGCAGAAGGAAGAAAGACCAAATAGATGGAGGAACAGAGAAAAAAACAGGCAAAGAGTCAGCCAGACATCAGAAGCTCAGAACAATCAAACACGATTTGAACTATAATAAGTGTAGAGTTCAAAGTTAAAAATAGAAATTAATTTAACTGTATTTGAAATATAAAATAGACATTTACATATATTAATAGTTATTTCAAAGCTGAAAAAAAAATCTAGAAATTAATAAAAACAAATCAAAAACAAAACAATAAATACAGAAAAGGGTAATTACCTGCAGATAACTCTTGGTTGATGAGTTTGACATGCAGATTGAAGATCTGCTCCTGAGCTTTACTCTGGGACAGCTTCAGTTTCTCTCTTCGACTCACCATGTAACACAAGTTTCTCACCTGACGAAATGACACGCACATAAGGATCATAACATCAAAAATCTCCCAACATAACACTATTTGTTTAAGCATGCAATTACCGCTGAAATATTTTTTTCAGAAATGCTAACAAAAACATTTAATTGTGTTACAAAGCATTTATATATACGAGCATAAGAGATCTTTCAAAAGTATTAATACACCTTTTGAACAATAATGTAAAAAAACAAGCTGAACTGTGTATTTATTCATTTTAAGAGAAGTACATGAGATGATGGGTATGTGCAAACACACATTTTCAAAACTGACTAGTTGTGGACGTTCTTGACAACTAGCTAAGATTTGTGCATTTCAAGATAGCTTAACTTCAGTAGAAGAAATATTCTACAATATACAGGCAGTGTTCCAGACTAAAACAAAATGTAACAAGCATTCAGAAAGAAAACAATATTTAAAAAAGAAAAAAGCATGAAATATTACAAGAAACAAAGTAGGTGAACAACTAGCATTTTCTAGAATGCAGAGAATAGAAAAACAACACAGATCTCCTCCATAATGACAAGAGACAAGAGTACCCACCCTCTCCAGGTCCTGCCGCAGATGCATGAACATGCGCATTCGTGTGTGGATGCTGTCCTCCTGTGGCTGCAAAAGCAGGTTCTCTTCATCTTCTTTAGGTGGCAGCAGGGCCTTGTTAAAGTTGCTTTTCCTCTTCATCTTCCAGTACTGAAAGATAAAGTTCAGCAGGTTGATTGGCAGTCCAAGGTCTTGGGCCACTTCTTCAGGATGAACGAGTGTGTAGAACTCCTCCTCCAGCTCCTGAAGCTTCTGCGCCCTCAAGCCCAGTTTCTCAGTCTCAGTGGGAGGTTTGTGACAGGCCGGACTCAAGCCTGCTTCTCCTGCTTTGGGTTTGCTATGCTTCAGACAGTAGGATTTGAACTTGACCTCATCACCTTCATCCAGGATGGTCTTCATCTCCAGCGTGTGTTCAAAAGCACAAGTGACGTGGAAAGGAATGGTGCAGTTCTTAACCGAACACTGGAAGATGAGAGACACTGTTTATATATGTATGTGCTTATATATAAATATAAAAAACAGTTTGGAAGACGAAACAAAAGTCATTCATTTGATAAAAGGTTCACCAAATTATTTCTTCAATTAACTTGGAAACTTACATCGTAGATTTTTATTTTATTACATTTATAGAGTTAAATTTGGGACTTTTTAAATACCCTTTTAAGACCAAGTTTAGAACTTTTAAGGAATAAATTGAAAGGAACATTATCTCTAAATGTAAATGAGTGTATTAGCAACATTTCAGAGTTTTAAAATACAACTTTCTACTCCAATTTTCATTACATTTTACAAAAAATAGCTTGAGGAATGAATATTTCTGCACCCAAACACAACTCTACGAATGTTTAGATACTTGTAATAGAAAACAAGACAAGGGAAGATATTATTTTGGCAGTGCATGCAACAATTAATAACATGACTTTATGAATTTAAGACAGCTCAAGACATTTTTAAGGCCTTAATTTGGGGAAGGGCGAATTAAGATTTTTTTTACCTGCCAAAACCCTGATATTAAAAATATATTTATGTATGCTATATATTGTGTACCAAAAGGTTTAAAATAGTAGATTTAAAAAATTTAATTAGTAAAAATAAATCACAAGTTACTCAAAAATATCACTAATTGCTTATTAAAATGAAATAGAATTCAAATTAGACTTACAATTTACAACCAGCAATGTTTTCATTGTAATTGCACTGTTAAAATGATGTCACCGAAGGAAGATCGCTTTCCTAAGATCTTATATCCAACTAAGCAATAATTCATTTCCAGACTGATATTATTATTATTATTATTATTATTATTAAGGAGTTATTCTTGCACCCAATTAATCAGTAGAAATGTTGACACACTTCTTTGCCCTATAAAGCATTACCTGTATACAGGCTCCAGTCTTGAGTTTACAGAGACTGCAGATGAGCGACCAGCGACTGGGAGGAATATGAGACACTTTGGTGATGGGTTCCATCCTCTCTGGGCATGCAATACTCACCTAAAGACAAATACAAATTCTCTTAAAACAAAACATAAACTCAAAAGTGAAGTTTTATGGCTTTTAGACCATGTCTGTTAACTCTATGCTACTTTTAAATAATACCAACAAACATGCTGGCATAGGAAAGATAGCTCAATTGCGCAATATTATTAATGAAACCACATCAAGAGCATACAACATAACAATAATGCAGGTGTAATTCCATCCTTATGACACAGAACTCACCTCTGGTATCCAGAGGGCACAGCTTACATGAGCCCATTTTGTGCCCGCCCTGGTGGCTTTCATTGCACCCCCGCTTTTAGGACACAGAAGGCACTGGGGATTGATGCCAAGCACACACGTCCTGCACAACCAGTTGCCATCTGGCACTTTCACAATACCATAGCAGGCCTGCAACAGAATAGGAGTGTGATGAGATTTAGCACAAAGCTATCTGCTTCTGTGCTTACCATAATTACAACAACAAATACATTTGAATTCCAATTTTAATAATTGCTTTTATATAGACCTATTGTTTGATGTTGACAAGATTTTCTTATCAATGTTGCGTTTATATTAAAAAAAATATATATATATTACAATTTAAAACAGCGGTTTCTATTTAAAACATTTAATCTATTCCATAGTGGAAAATGTGATACCTTTCTGGAATTTATTTCAAATATAACTTTTTTTGTAACATTAGAAATGTCTTGTTACATTTGCATTTAATGCACACTTGCTCAATATAAAGTCTTCTGATTTTCTACCGACAGTAACAAAGATCTCACCTGGTGCACACAAATGTTACACTTGTCACAAAAGACCATGTCATTGCCCTCCTCGCTGTCAGGTGAGCGACATACATCACAGATGACATCCTCGTCGTACTCGATTCCCAACCCTTCCTCAGTCTCGATGGCGTGGTTCATGTTTTCATGGCACTGTCTCTCCAATGCCTCCATCACCCGCTCCATCGTCAACTCATCCACCGGCCCGTCACCTGAATGGAACATACAAAAGGTACTGAATCCCCTGAAGCACGTCACGAGACCAAATCTTCTAGGGAAGCATTTCTTCTCGCTTACCCATCATCCCAAGTTCTGCATTGAGCTGCTGAAGCCAGTATAGGTCCATATCGTCCAGGTCGTATCTACACATAGCTTCTGCCAGCTCCTTGATGTTAACGTAACCCGTCTCCATAGAGTCCTGACTCCAGCACTGAATATATTTCCTTGGTTTGTTGAAGAGGACATCCTTTGGCTTCTCTGCTATTATCCTACACACACAAAAAACCCAACTTCAGTCACATGCAAGATGGTACATGTCCGAAATCCTGTTTTTATTCAGAGTGACAGACCTCACAGAGGGCTTAGGGATAGTGTCCGGACTAGCGAGCACTTGTACACCCTTTTCCCATTCCTGCTTCCATGTGTCTGCCAACAGGTAATAATCCTCAGGAGAAATATGGTGAGAGTCTGGAAGCTTCATGGCACTGATCAAGTCTTTTCTGAACACCTACAAAGGAGAAATAACCTTAATGAGTGATGAAACCTAATCTCTCATTCTTAAGGCCGATTCCAGGAGGTGTTTTCTATTGTGCTTACCTCTGCTGGTTTCTTCTGAGCAGAGGCGGGGGTGCCTGGTTTGCTTCCATACTTGTTCGAAGAAAACGATGTTGAGGGACCTTTATGATACAACAACGGAGTGAGCAAAGAATAAACATCTTTGTTCTGTATGAATCTAACATGTAGATTCAGAATTTTTTAAGGCATGTTTTACTTACTCTCATTGTCTGAACTGTCACTGCTGCTTGAAGTCCTGAGTCGTTTCATCCTGACGTATCCTGCAGTGAAAGTTAGAGAAGTACAGCTTTAGTATATCTTCAAATTAATGTTCTGCTTAAACCATTTAGGTACAA
Organism: Carassius gibelio; assembly: GCF_023724105.1. NCBI lineage: Eukaryota > Metazoa > Chordata > Actinopteri > Cypriniformes > Cyprinidae > Carassius > Carassius gibelio. The sequence continues at coordinate 10,415,701 of NC_068401.1, read as the reverse complement.
TTCTTTCACCTACATTGAAACAAGAGAGCGGTTTTCACATAACAGAAGAAAAAGAAATATCAAAAAGCAGTGGTTTGCAAGCACTAGTAACCAGTGTTGGGCAGGAACACATGATCCTTCAGAAATCATTTTAATATGCTGATCTGGTGATCAAGAAACATTATTATCCATGTTGAAAACAGTTGTGGTGTTATTATTTTAGCTGGAAAAAGATATATTTCTTTTAGGAATCTTTTTATGAATAAAAATTTCTAGAGGCCAACATTTATTTGAAATAGTATGATGAAACATTTCTGCATCCTTTCTGAATATTGTATTAATTTCTTTAAAACTGAAAAAAATAAATAAAATAAAAATACTACTGCCCCCACACCTTTGAATGATAAGTGTAAATATTGCTCTTTATTACAATGCATTGTTATTTTGTGGCATATCAAAGAAATTATATAAATCCAAGAAAATATTATAATTCAGCTTTGCATTTACTCGAAAATATTTTTTGGATAGTTGTTAAAATAGGTATTACTAATGTAGCTACTAATCTCAAGTAGCATGGGTATATTTGTAGCAACAGCCAAAAATACATGGGTCAAAATGATTGGTTTTTCTTTTATGCCAAAAATCATTAGGATATTATATAAAAAACAATGTTCCATGAAGATATTCTGTTATCCATGAAGATATTCTGTTAATTTCCTATTCCTACCGTAAATATCAAAAGTGCATTTTTGATTAGTAATATGAATGGCTAAGAACTTCATTTAGTCAGCTTTAAAAGGCAATTTTCTCTATTTCGATTTTTTGCACCCTCAGATTCCAGATTTTCAAATCTTATCAAATATTGGTTTATCGTAACAAACCATACATAAATAGAAAGTTAACAGGTTAATATTGCATTAAATTGCATAAAATTACTAAATAACATTGTGGTATTATACATTTGATGGGTTTTTAAATGTTCAAAGATAAATTAAAGTACCACGCAAATATGACACACGGACATGATAATCATTCAGTACCCTGAAATATGTTATTACCACATAGAACGGAGCAGTTATTCACTCACCATAAATTCAAAGAGCATGCTACTGTTTTCCTCCACTGTGCTGCTTCTGCCTCTCGCTCATGCCTGAAAACAAAAAACAACACTTGAGAAGTGAACACATATGGTTCACAATCTGAATGAAAATGTGGGGCAGTAAAACAGGCGCGGAGGGTAAGAGAGAACTGATAGACAGCGAGCAATGCACAGCCTGGACTGTGATTTATTATGCACCAATACCTGACTGAGAGGCCTCCTTAAATAAATATTAACCAAGCTCACTAGGAGCAATTGCAGCCAAACCACACATACGAAACTACGCTCAGACACATCTTAAATGGACAACTCATAAGCAAGGCAAATTATCACAAGTGAGGATATTTCGGTTAAATTAATTCACTCACTACCAATTCAAACTGTGCACTGACAACTATTGGACAACCACTGAAATGTTTGAGCAGGAGTTGCCTATTTTGTCCAAACTCTTCACTTGGTTAACATAATTCTAGTGTCATCCTTCATTATCAAACTGATATGGATCACCAGTACTATACAAAACGAGTATTTTGTAAATGATATAAACTCTACAACTGCTGCATTATGACTGCTGCACACTGCAATGTCTCCAGACAAAGTAAACAGAAAAGCCACTCAGTGTGCCTCTTCAATGCTCCAAGAAGGACTTTTGACATGGATCTAAAGCCACATTTGTGACAGTAACAGACTGGCTTTCAAACCCACAGAGGAGCATCTGCTTCGGACACACACTCTCCCATTCGTACAGTGTGAATGTTTTTAAAAGGAAGCATTAATGAGACTGAAAAGGTTGGTGTGACTTGCTCACCACATTCTGAATTAGGAGTTGGGCCGCATCTATCATAATATCAAAGAATTAGTATTGTAGCGCCGCAGAAATGTTGCACCAGATCCACTTAGATCAAGTAAGCTTTGTGTGATTGACTCTTGTCTGTAAGTAAGACTGTTAATCAAGATCAATGAAGAACTTAATAGAGGGCTTTTCTCAAATCTGTAAGGCTTTAAGTCAAACTACAAATGTGTTGAAATGGGACGCCTGAATCTGATCTGGGTGGTCTTGCTTTGTGGTACAAAATGGCAAGACAAAATGACACCGTTCTAAAACCAACCCCCACTCCTACTGCGCCACGATAAAGCACAATGCTCTGCCCAGACAGACCACCCCACCCCACCCCACCCCACACCCCAACACTAACAGATCAGCGGCTGCTGAGAGTACTCCCCCCACACCCGCCTCACACTGGCCTAGTGTGCCAACAACCTGTCCCATTTACTGACTCTAGTAGAGATACAATGCACAAATCATCTTTGATTTCAATTTCTCTTCTCTTTTATGTTGAACTGACCATTTAGAATTTTGCAGACTAAAGTAAAATCATTTAGTGGATGTTACTGTTGACTTCCATGCACTGACTTGTATTTTTCATTCATTTCCTGCTTTCAAAGACACTGCATTGTGAACCAACAGTTTGAGTACAGACAGAGAAATATTTTATGGACCTGCTGAAAGCATGTCTCTTCACTAAATGAATGGGTATTATGAGACTGGGAGCAGCACTAACAAATTAACTAGGGCATCTTGTCTGTTTGAACAAACTGGGATATTTTCTTTGTGAATGAGAAACTGCTATAACACAGGCCAAGAATGAAATTTAATTTGTTCATTTTGTCATTTGAGTCAGTCCATATGACCATACACAATAAAATGATGTAACTTTCTTAATTTAGAAGAACATGGGTTCCACAAAGACCCTTTCAGAGAACAGTTCTTAAAATAAAATTTTTTATTCATAAGGTGGATTCACATAATCAAATATTTTACAGGCAAAAATGTCTGTTGTCTTTTGTCAGAGTTCAATAATTTATTATTATCTCCTAAATAAATCTGTTTTATACCAAAGCTCTCTGTTGGTCAACAGACTTTCCTGAACCTGTTGTAAATCTTTCACTGGATTCATATTAAAATGACTGAATTTCACCCACTAAAATTTGCTGATCAGTAAATGTGACATCTTTAATGTGTGGAGATCATTTTGATAAATCTAAGGAACATATTCCTAACTCACTCTGGCCTAGTCTACAAGCAAACCTTTATTTACGGACTATTAGAAGCACTATATATAACTGACCTAGGCAAAGTTACACACATCCCAACATTTGTTAATATCTAGTTTAAATATCTTAAATGTTTACAATTTATAAAAGTCAAATTAACCATACACTAAAAGCATGGAGATGAATTCCGGTGCCCAGGGATTTCGCGGGAAGCAGTGGGTGGGGGGAAACGGAAGCTCGAGGAGGGCATTCCCGCATTCCAACAACACTACTTCCGCTCCAAACTTTGTTGCACTCAATGCACTTTGCTCCTTCTGCTTCAGAATGAAAACTAGTCATACTGTTTTCGTGACATTTCTTCATTTGCTTTTTACAGAGTGCTTGCCATTGTATACACGTATGCGTTCTGTCGGTTGAATCATTCATTGCGCTAAGGACTTAGCATTTGTGTTATTTACCAAACGAGGAAGAAAGTTGTTTCATTACCACACGGTTTGTATTCATCACAATAAAAGTGGGCGACAAACTCCAGCGAATACATATAGAAGTGTAATTATGTAACAACCCAGTGTCCATTCACCAAATGCACATCGCCTCTTTGTACAACTGATGCATGATGCAACGAAAAGAAACATTTAATGAGCCCTTGTGTTATGTCATTATTCCCATGTTGGGTGAACAGATCAACTCAGCAAGTCCACACAACTAAATAAAGAATTGAAGGTTGAACACCGCAATGCTTTACCGTAAAGTCTCACTAAACAGCACTATGTTACTGTGTCTGTGTGAGAGCATGCTGGTTTCCTCCATTGCTGTACACGCGAGGGTTTCTGACGGCCTTGGCGCCAAACTCGAGCCGCCCTACACGACGAACCCCCTCCACTCTACAGTAGTACACTCTGCTGTTATAATAACACTTCCTGTAGCTATATAACAACATTCTTTAACGCGAGGATAATGTTGTCGCTGCTATCAATATTGTCCCAGTTATCTAATATGAAGGTAAAACCGTGCTCGTAAGGGATCTGTAGGAAGCAGCAGGCCTGGATAACTGGCACACTGAACCATGTGTAAAGACACGAGCAGTATTGTCCGTGCTGCACCCTTACCTCTCATCCAGAAATCCAGAGTGTTTCCACACGATCCCACAAAGCGATAGACTCTGCAAGGCCGTCTTCAAGTCAACAGTCCAGAGATGCGGTATATATTGGTATTTTGGTTGTTTTTTTTTCTTTTCTGTCCCACTGTCAATATCCCAAAAGCAGAAATAACCCTTTTACCACGACACACAACAGCGCTATTGTACTACCAAACCACTGGGTCCTAAACTCCGCCGAATTCATGACCCTCATGAGCGCCAGTGGAAACTGGAGTATTTAGCATACTTCGTTTCAGTGGTAGTTAAATATCCTTTAGTTGCAACTATGGAGGGCTGTGATGTAGGTTAGTTAATTATAACGTTTTTATAGTAAATGGGCCATTCTACAGAATTGGCGCAAACTGCCACAAAAACCACCAAAAAAAAAACACATTTAATAAGCATTTAAGTTTTCAAGTCTTAGATGTTTACTAAGATCCTTCTATTATCTATTGAAACCCACAATATTTCAAATATTAGTGAGCTTAAAATACATAGCGTCATCATTTATTGGGTACTTTCAATTGGGCATCATTTATTAGATACTTTTCTAAGGATGTTGAAATCTATTTTGGTATTTTTTCCCCCCAAACCATTGTTGTTTAAAAAAAATATTGTTAGATTTTTTTAAGAAGTGAAGTTCAAAAAATATGTATATTAATTGTATATGTTCTTTGTAAATTTTGCATGTCACTACCGAAACAGTATTTGTTTTAATGTAGTCCATTGGCTGAGAATAATTTTTACCCAACATTTATGGTCAGAGAATATTTCTGTCACTCTTTCTCATAGCTAGATGGTGAGGAAAGAGGTCCCATCATTTTGAGGTAAATGTGTTCAAAATCTGAAAATTCTGCAAGTTTATGCACCTTTTTTTAAGCAAACTTTTTTGAGAGTTATTCCATAATATTTAGTTTTTATATGTGTACCACTGTTCAGAACTATGCTAGCTAACCATGTGCTGATTAGCATCTTTGAGCTAGGTTCAAAAGTATTTAAAACAGTCTTTACTGAAACATTAGAGTTTCGGTAGTGACAAAAGGGAACCCATAATCCTCAAATTTGGGGAAAATAAAAATCTTTTTAGTCCAGTTATGAAAAAAACAACAACAATTGTTTAAGTATAACTTACAATTCTGTTATGTGATATGGTTGCTACCGAAGCATTATTGTCACTACAGAGACATGGGATGTTTTGTCAAAAATAAAGTGTATTAAATTATCCACTAAGATTGTTTTGAAATCAGTATGGTAAACTTTTTGCCTTTTACAAAGAAAAAAAAATACAACAAATCATAAATTACACTTGAAATATTGTTAAAAAATGTAATTGTTATTGATTTAACTCTTGCATCTACCAAAAATATGTTATACATAAAATAACGTCTGTGACAAACGTTATATGGCAGATATAAATCTTACTCGCAATAATTACAACTTCTTCAGGGATGTGTTTTTGAGCTTGACAAATCAGACCACTGCATTTCTTATTTAGCAATTTGTGTAATTTATGTTGTGGAAAACATAAGTAATCCTTACCACATAACCAATCCTAAATTAGCCTTCCAGGTTGGCCTTCAAACTGTTGGCATGTTTCTGACATTATGTAACACTACTTAACCAGATTTTATAGTAACTTGATATCTTTTTCTGTAATCAAATATGTACTCAACTCAAAACTATTTGCACCAGTTGATATTCATCTGAATACATAAGTGTAGTAAGATGCAGTCATATCAGATCTGTGTCTGATTGCAGATAAAAAGAGATGACACATAACTTTTGACTAAAATGAATGTATTGAAAAATCACAGCTTATATTTAACTCAACAAAACTGTCTCGTACAAATAAGAACCATTTAGAAATTTAAAAAAAAAGTACACTGCGATTCTCTCAAATGTTCAAACATTTTTTGGTCACAGGAAAGTTGTGCTCGCTTAAACGTTCCTACAAAAATAGAGAAGTGTAAAGGAGACAACTAAAGCTCCTTTTAGTAGTACATTCAACATATCAGATGGAACTTTCTTACATTCTTATCAGAACAGTGTTACCTTAAAAACTTATATGAACATTATAATGTTATTTGTTTACAATAAAAAACAAAATACTGAAAAAAACATAGAAAATACAATTTGGAGACAAGTCAAAAGCCATGATAACAAGAAAAGAAATTAAACACATGGCTATTAGTAAATATATATTTCTGTTAAATATATATATTAAAAAAACCTGATTCAACAATTCATGTTTTCTAGCATTTTTTACAACTACCTATTATACACAAACTAAACGTCTATACAATATGTACTGAAAATGTATACAAGCATAGGAGAATAAAATGCTATTTCCAGCTAGGGAAAAACCCATTCAATAAATATCTTTATAATCGAATTCATTATTTTCAGCATGAGGGATAAATTGTCTACAGCAATGTTTGATTAGGCTAAAGTTCCAGTTCTTGATTTTGTTCTCTATCTAAAGGCACTAGCCTTCATGATTGATACCAAATGTTAAAATATTTAGAACACAGAGCAAATATTTCTGTTAAAATAGTGGTTATAAACGTGTTGAGATATCAGTAGCTTCGCATATGTAATTCCAATTCAATGAAATGACAAAACTGACATAACCAAACAAATGTAAACCCACATTCATTTGAGGTGCTCCTCTGCGCCAGTTTCACAGTCCCATCTGCATGTCAGCAAAGTTGAAAAAGTTGTCGACATCACGCGAGGATGTATTTTTGCTCTCAGAAACAAACAGCTGAAGGAAAAGCAGTAGATAGCATGAAAAACGTTAGATGATCAGAGCAAATCCTCAACAGATAGACTTGAGAAGTAATAGCTTCCTCTTATATTTACCTTAGCTCCATTGAACACTTCGTTAGCAATGGACCGACACGCCTCCACCACACCATCTCCATTCAGCTCAAGGGCTACCACAGGACCTGCAGGAACACAGATCAGGTATAAGAGACATATATATTTGCCTGTACATGTTCTTATTTGGTAGAACACAATGCATTACGGCACCTTTGGTGATCCACTCAGTGAGGCTTTCTGCATTACTCTGGAACACTCGGTTCACATCCTCAGGACGCATGGAAACCTCTTTGGTCTGAATGAGGACAAAGCCTTTGGTGGTCGCCTGCATTAAGGTGGATGCAAAAAATGTATGCCACAAAATTAAAGGTTTTTTGCAAATCAGTTAGATTATGCATTGGTGAACAGACTAAAGTTTTTGTGCTTTTTTTTTTAAACTGAGAACCATTAAAATAAAACAATCACCACCAATATAAAGTTATTGATTTCTACGCAAAGTCAGTAACAAAAAGGTGAAACACATGATGCTTTGTCTGTTTCTTCCTCACAATTTCGCTTTGACAAATCCATATAATTGCAGAGGGCAAGGATAGTTTAGGTAAAAAATATTGCTGTAGTTTAAAGCCACGTGAAATCAACATTTCTTTTTTTTTATTGCACATTTGTTGTGTAAATGTTATTGATTCATGCGAATGATGTGTTATGATATTAATGTTTCCTGTTTTTTGCAGTTACTTCATTAACTTCTGAAAGTAAGAGCTGATATAGAGGCATTTTTTGGAGTCAAAAGGTTAAGTGAAGTTGGAAATAGTATACATTTCTATACATTATTAGTAGTATATAAATAGTATACATTTTCTATTTATATAGGTGGAGTGACTGAAGAAAGCTGATTTAATTTCCCAATTAACATGAAAAACTTGCTTCGAACAATGTTTTTCAATTAGACGCTAAACCAAATAAGCAGCACACGGCTTTTCTTTAGAAATGCCACTTTAGGAAATGTTGACTCATTCTGAATAACTTTCCTTGTTGAGAAACCTCAAGCTTGTAAGAAATAAGTTTCAGAGATGAACAGATATGCTCTACGTGATGTCGTTGTGAATGATCAATTCCACAGCATTAACTCTATCAAACGAGTTCTAACCTCATCAATAAGCTTGCGTGCGTTAGCAGTGGTGTAGTCTCCAGCGAAAAAGACAAACAGGCAGGATTCTTCGCTCTCGGTACGGCGCCCTCCTTTGGTCAGGGGCACTATGCTCCGACTTGATTCAGTAGAGATTCTCACAGACTTGAATTCGGACTCAGGATCTGGTAGAGGCACACACTCCAGGACAACAGCATCTTCTGGTAGGAGACTCCAATTGGTTTCCCCAGAGACAGGTGTGAAGTCGTGAATATTGCTCCAGTTGTTGTTAAAGATGCTGAGGCCTGCGTCCTTAAAGTGGAAAGCCAGCTCGGGGTAGTAGTACTGGTAGCAGCCAAACTTCATGCCTGTTGAAGACTCAATGATGGGCTGGGTGGCGCAGCACAAAAAAACATCCATTTTCTTGCAGTCTCTGGTGCGGAACTGCTGGCAGGCCACCACACACTTGATATCTTTGCAGTCACGGAAGAACACGCTGCCTTTGACCGGACCTAACATAATGCGGCAGTTCACGCAGTCGTCAATGGTAATGGTCGCCGAATGGTCGAATACGTAGATGTTACAGTTCTCACAGTCCTGAATAACAAACTGCTGGCCATTGAGTTTGCCTGGCAGCCGGCCCACTGTCTCATTCTTGAGGCCTGTCAGCATGAAGTCTTTTGGGTCAACCTGCAAAAAAAAAAAAAAAAAATTATAATAATTTGCAAACATGTTAATAAATAGAGAACTTATAAAAGCAATAAAACCATTATCAGCTATCTTTGCTCTCTAGTTCCCCTCATACTCTGGTAACAGGACGTTACCTCCATCAAAATGTGTGTTTATTAGTTAGAGACATTATGCTTTTGTAAAAAAAAAATAATAATAAAAATAATTCTGTTGTAGTAGACTATACTACAACAATTATACTAAAATTATATAACTATACTATAAAAAAACTAAGTATTAACACTATAAAGCCTAGTGTATAATATTTGATAACAATCATTTCTAAGCCCTCTAAATTATCAGCATGATCAAAACTTTGCTAAAAAACATTCTGTCCTCTGATTGATAGTTCACATTCTCAAAATTCTTAAAATCGTATTCTTAAAATCTTCACCTTCAGGTTGTGGTACAGTACATATGTCTGTTTGCTTTAATATTTTTAATGATTTTTATAATGAAACATGGGAATAGCTTTTGTATTGTTTTAAGACGAACATAAGGGACTGCAGTGACTTTGTTTACCTGATTATCAATGCATCACAGTTAGAAAAACTTGTTAAAATGTAAAAGTTTCAAATGTGATACAACAGGCTTCTGAGGAACATTTAGTTTGTCTTAAAATCATCATTGTATTGCACTGCATTTTGTTGATAATATTATATACCCAGTAAAATTAAAACCACAAAGCTCTGAACATAAATCTAATCTTACTAAGACATAATATTGGGAGATGGAGTGACAACTAATATTTATATGCATTTCGTGTAAGTATTCTGTTATATATTTATATAATTCTAGTTGATTTACATTACAAGCTATCAGAATTTTATCTTACCTTTTGGCCACATAAGTAACAACATCTGCACCCAAATGCATAATTTTGCTAGTTTGGGCTTCCAAATAAAAAAAAAATTCCCTACCCCTTGATCTCCATATTATCACTATACTATATGAGCCATAAAAGCCTGATGTATCGGATACTATACAAAACAAAACACATCTGAAACCTTTTTAAGATTTTCTTTCCTAATTTTAAACTAAAAAAAAAATCTATGGTTTTATGTCAAGCTTTACAAGGTTACACTTCAACAGGAAATTAATTCTGCATTGTTTGAAATACAATGAAATGATACCTCAAATCATGCAGCATGTTTCAAATTAATTTTCATCAGGCAGAAGATAATACACAAAATAGAAACAACAAGAAGGTGGCACCTGTTCTGTATCTGGGGAGAGACTATTACAGAAATCAAGAGCTTTTTTGACTTGGGCCAGTATGTAAGCACCTAACAACCACTTAAAACACCCTGGCAACCCTTATTGAGTTTACAGAATTTAAGTAATGTGATGAAACCTTTTTCTACTCTATTGTGACATATATCAGAGATTAGAGGATTATAGAAAACATGTAAGGCGGAGGCTTGTTCTATGCACCGGCTGTCATTCTACTACAATATATATCATGCATTTAGAAAACATATAATGCAAATTTTCAATTCAAGCCAAAATTTAACCCAAAACAGCCACAGAAAACTCATCAAGGAACACACTGTTTTAAAACACTAATTCCCAGTCAGGTTTTAGGACTAAAAACTGAACAGAGCCATCAAGTTTGAGTAGTTTTAAATAAATACAATACGTGACCCAAGTTTTGATATATTAATTGTTGAAAATGTACAAAATGGAGCATTATCTTTACTCAGTACCCTAAAGACTTTTGCCATAAAATAAAAGTTTATCATTTCGACCCATACAAGGCATTGTTGGCTATTGCTTTAAATACACGTGCTACTTATGACTGGTTTTGTGGTCCAGGGTCACATATACAAATATTTGTACATTTATCTTGTGGAAGTTTTCATTTCTTAACTCCTGCCGGTTGAGAACTACTAATCTAATCTATTAGATCAGACACTGCCTTTGACAGACCATTAGAGAAATCTCCAACTGTTGAACAAACTGTTATGAATTCATTGCCGTTCATTCTGCACTTGAAAGCATCGACCAAGGCAATATTTTAACATAAAAGATTTCAACTTCCGGACACTTTTGAATGCTCTCAACGCTCTGTAATGGGGTTAGAGGGGCGGACAGACACTCCCTCCTACCCTTATTACTCACTCTCTTCCTCCCTCTGGTACAGTCAGTGTCATACATGTTGATGGCGACACCACATATGTGCTAATCCTTTACACAGCGTTATCTGGCAAGTGCCAGGCTAACAAGTTGCGTGCCCTGACTTTAAGCCGATAATAAGCTCTGTCTATGTACCATAGCATTTTAAAACCTATAACCGCCCCCTGAGAGACACTCGTATCGATGGTCAGTCGAAGGCAACATCAGGAAACACTCAGAGGGGCCAAACCCATCGCTAGCGCGTTGTGAACTGCATAAAATGGGCTTAACAATGCGAACTGAGCTAACGCACATACACAAACAATAGCTATTTCTGACGGACTCTGGTTGGAGTTAATTCTGTATCACTCCTAAAGAAATTATGCAACGTTATGTAGTGCAGTCTAGTTCACAAAAACGGGTTCTAATGCAGCGTCGTACCTTTTCTCGTTTGTCCCAGCTGTATTGCTTGGGAGCCTCCTGGTTGTTGTCGCTGCCCAGCGCAGTGTTGTTGCTTTCTGGGAGGTCATTGCCTGTAGCGCTCTCGTCCCCATCGGGCAAAGCAGAGTCTTTTTTAGGAGATTTTCTCCTCGATTTTTTGGAGAAGAAGCACCCCATTTATGGACGATCAGTCGTGTGATATGTCAGCGCGCCCCTCCTGTTGTAAATGCCACGCGTTTCTGAAATAGTCTCGATCAGCCGCAGCAGCGCTGCTTCTCTCTCGCCCTCCCCAGAAAGTAATCAAGAACGCGCAACCTGTGCGCTTCCCGTTTCCTTGACCCTCGAGTCAGCCAATCACTACAGCGCAGCGCGTTACTAGGGAACAGCGAATCAAAGCTGAGCCGTATCTACGACGTCTGACCCCTGGCACATGCAAATAAAGCATTTCGTTCGTGCGTTGTGTTAACTCATCTTGGCATGTGAATAATTCATGTGAATTATAATATTTGTGCACTCCGATTACACTGTTGGATATTTGTATTTTTGCATATAGTCTTACATATCTGTGTATCATCATGTCCCATTATTGTTTAAAGATGAGCTTCTTTTGTGTATGATGTTTTGCTTTTATTGGCGACATTTAAAAAAAAATGAATAAAAATGAAAATAAAAATTGAAAAAAAGAAAAGAAAGAAAGGTAAGTAACATTGAGGCTTCCATTTGTATGGAAATGCAGTAAGGCCATATGTTTTCTGTGTGTTTTATACCATTTTCACTCAGGAACTGTACGTTACATAATTAGCACTCATTTTAAAAATATTATGTTTCTGTGAAAATGAAATGTAAGTGGAAGAAGTACAGATTTCAGTTTCTTTTTATTTGTTTGCCAATAAAAAACCGGAAAGATGTTAGTTAAAACCTTTTATGTAAACCAGTTGACTTTTTTTTCCCTGTGAAATGTGGTTTGACAGAGAAAACTTTCAGTCTCTATTAAAAGATAAACATAAAAAGTATTTTGGGCTTTATGGTGTGTGACTCATCACTTACGTATAAATTTGTACTCAGTATAGGCCTACATGTGACACACACAGAAAACACATTAGCATTGCACTTGGCTGTTTAACTGTTGTGTAAGCAACATACATATACAGTTCTTTGGTAAACTGCATGCATGGACTCATCTGTGTGATGGAACATGTCACCTGATAACAAATTAAAATGACTCATAATTAAATAAATAGCATTTGATAAATATGCAGACTTTAGAAATAATACCTTTTATTCCGGAAGCACAAAAAAGAAAGCTTTCTGAACTGATTGTCAAAAAGTTGCTGTCTAAAGCACTGTGACAAAATTCTGGAAACTTGATCTAAACTGACTTACACTTGCAAACTCTGCATAAGTGAAAACAACATTTAAATCTCAAATGTCTGATTATTTTTGGGTAATAGTCATTACTGTACTACAAAGATAGTTTTGTTCTCAGAACCAGAAAATGATGACTTTCCATTTCTCATAATAGCAAAGGAAGTGTGATACATGCAGAAGAGCAAAAAGGAAAATTTTCATTCCTGTTTATTTCCATCAACGTGACAGCTAGACCTGAGGTCAGTAAAACTGTAGGTTGTCACATTCTTCAAAACAACTCAGTTTTCAGTTATCTAGACTTTGCTTTAAATGTTTGTATCCCTGTTGAAATTTTAACACATCAGATATCTATATCACCTCTTCAAATTGTCGGTTCAAAAATATTAGCATATTTACAGCAATAGCCAACAATACATTGTATTGGTCAAAACCTTTATGCCAAAAATCAATAGGATATTAAGTAAAGACCATTTCCCATTAAGATATTATGTAAATTTATTATTGTAAAGAAATTAAAACTTAAGTTTTGACTAGTAATATGCATTGCTAAGAACTTCCTCTCAATATTTTTTTTTTTTTTTTTTTGCACCCTCAGATTCCAGATTTTCATATAGATGTATCTCTGGCAAATATTGTCATGTCCTAACAAACCATACATCAACGCAAAGCCTATAAATCTTAATTAAAAATAAATAAATAAAATAAAAATTTACCCTGAGGTCCAGGGTTAAATTAATTTAAGTATCAATAACTACAAACCAGAGTAAAACACACAGGCCTACTGCGTGACAGGCAGCTTGCTTCTTTTGTCTTCCTGGGGTATAAAATCAACACTTTTTTAGGTTAAGCACCTCCACTGCTCATTTGTTGAATTAAAAACACAAAAACAAACACTTCATTGAAGAGGTTCAAGCACTGTTTTGCATGACTCGTGGAATCAAGGTACTAGTAGAGTGAGAGTAGAGTATTGGTGTGCGTGTCTCTTTAAGAGCTTGAGCCGTGGTCTGCTGTGATACCTCTCATTATTGCTTTGGCTCTACCTGACGCAGCTGAAGCGGTTGTGAGGAAACCCGCCAACAGCATCTCGCACCATGGAGGCGGCCACAGCACCAAAGCCATGGACATTATATGCATTAGGGGGACACGGTTCACTGTTTCCTATTTTAATGTTCTTTTTAAACCAATGTTGTCAGATACGAGCAGATGACGGCGGCATGGAGGAACTTGCCACGGAGAAAGAGGCAGAGGAAAGTCACAGGCAGGACAGCGTGAATTTACTTACATTCATTTTGCTTTTGACACTCACTATTCTCACAATATGGCTCTTCAAACACAGAAGAGTGCGCTTCCTGCACGAAACAGGACTGGCTATGATATACGGTAAAAAAAAAAAAAGAAAAGGGGAAAAAAAAGAAAGTCTTTTTAACGTTGCGAAATCCATTCGGCATCGTCTGTGTCTCAAAACCGAATGAACCGCTGAGCTCGACAGGCGATAGCAGCATTTTTTGGCCCATAGTACCTAGTCATCAGAGCTGAATCATTTTTAGTCACGTGTTTTTGCGCATTTTCTGTCTAGATAGGCAGCTCACTAGGTATTGAGACACAGCCATGATGTAAATTAGCTAACGTTAAGCCTCATAAGAATGACAGTGTAGCCTGCTAGCTTGAACGAGTGCTAATACAAACATTATGCATCGAATGTCATTGTATTTCAGTGTGGTTTTTAAATGGCTGGAATAGATTGAAGATCTTGAATGCACCAAAATAGCTGACACGTGTATTAGCCCATATGCAACCCACAGTTTTGCTATTGCATAATATCTTAATGTGTGCATGACTTTACACCATCACTCAGACTCGGGAGTTTCGTTTCTTATTTTGTTTCTGTTATCCTTCCTGTTGAGTTCCTCATATTAGCTTTGATTAGTGCGACAGCTTTTGTATTTCAGGTTGGATCAGTTTAGTAATATGATGTTATGCCTTCTGTGTCAAGACTGAGTCCTCCTCTATAAGCTCTACTTTAAGGGAATAGATCACCAAAAAATACATTTACTCTTCCTTGTGTTGCTTCAAACCTTTTTTTTTTCTGCTGTGGAACACAACATTTTGAAAAATTATACTGGTTGCTTTCCAATGCACTTGCAATTAATGGCAACTTTTAAACGACAAAAAACAAAAACAAAATAAAAGCCCTCTAAAGCATCAAAAATATTGAATTGTACACTATAGTCCTCCTGGTCTTTTGAAGCCATGTTACAGCTTGGTCATTATTCATTGAAAACATTGACGTCGGCCCTAGTGTTCATGAGAGAAAGAGTGATCTCTGCACTTTTGAATCTGAATCATAAATTGCTCTTTTGAAACTTGAGTTGGTTTATCCAGTACACAGAATCTAGTTGCAGACAGATAGTCAACAGATTGCTTGGAGTAAAGTTTATCATTGCATCGCTTATGACAATTATTTTTACGATCATTTTATGGCAGTCTTTTTGAAGCTTTTACACTCTCTCCCCATTCATTGTAATTGCATGGACAAAGGGAACAGTGTGTTTCATCAAAATGTAGTCTTTTGTGTTACGCAGAAGAAACAACATCATATGGATTTGAGAGTAATATGAGGATGATTAAATGAAGACAGTGTTATTTTTTTATGTACTGATTAATTAAGTGTGAAAAAATCAAAGGCCTTCACTGAGGTCAGTAAACAACATCGGTCTTGACATGCCATGTCTTCAGTGAAAATGAGAGCTCTATCATCAGTGGTTGCTCTGAAGTTCAAAAGCATTACTTGGACACGAGGAAAAGACTGGGTTGAGACAGTAAATATTGAATAGATGAATATGACAGGCATTACCATGTGCATGCATGTTAATTGATGTCCTTGGGTTTTTTCTTTGTGTCTGACCGAGCACATACATGTCTGACATATTGAGCAGCAGTTATGGTTTAAAATGCATGGCTTAAAATGCAATGTAAGTTAAGAGCCACATTCAGCACATTTACTTTTTTATATTAAACAGCATTTACAACAGTTCACCAAAAGTCTTGGGGACTTCCAATTCATCTTTTGCTGTATTCTTACTGTGAAATTAATAATAGGGGATTTTATAATAAATTCAGTAGACAGTAGCTGGTTTTCTGTGTGAAGTTTAAACAGAACTACATACACTACCATTTAACAGTTTGGACTCCGTATAATTCATTTAAAAGAAATTAATTATTTTATTCAGCAGGGGCACATTAATTTCATAATAAGACAGTGAATACAGGGAATTTTACAAAAAGCTTTTATTTTAAATTAATGCTGCTTTATGTTTTGAACTTTATGTATGAAAAAGAATTAATGAAAAATTATGATTTCCTCAAAAATATTAAACTGCACACGTATTCAACATTGCTAGGATCGTTTCAAACAATGCATGTACGTCAAGGCTATTCTGTTTCTACTAGGTTATTATTTTTTTAAACTTTTTCACGAATTGCACTCAATCACAATGCAGATTTGACTTCAGCTGCTGCGTTGAATCAGTTTGGCTCAAAATAGCATTTTTTTCCTTGTTGAATCAAGATTGACATGCTTTGGCTCTCAGAACAGAGACACCTGTTCACTGGCTGGACAGATGGGAACATTACAGTTGTTTACTTGGGTGTTTTTTGTTTTTATCTATCTGTATTTCCTACTGTATATTACAGCATTCGGACCGGGCTGTCAGGGGCTCTCCTATCCCTCCTGGAGAACAAGAGAAGCTCCATGTGATGTGTTGTAATTGTATTTTGGTTTGGTCTGCTGTGACATATGCAACAGTGGAGGGGAAGACAAACACTAGCATGAGCTGGATTCTGATTGGACTGGAATGACGTGGTCATTCATTGTCTTTGCCAGGTTCTAAATGTGATGCTAACCCTATTACTAATGCCCTGCACATGCTCATTTAAGCTTTACTGCACACTGCATGTGTGTGTTGTTTTGTTCTTCAGTTGTAAACGCACTCTTCCGTATGTTAAGTTTAGTGCTGGAAGTCGTACTCTGGCTTGTCTAAATGCTGATGACCAATGTAGCCTTCGGGATTTGTGTGCTGTTGTTGTTACATTGGCGTAAACACTCTCTCACACACACACACACACACACACACACTTGCTTGTATACAAAATATACAAGAATAAGTACGAATGACATTTGATCAGTGTTTCTCGTGGTCTACGCAGGTTTGCAATCTCTCATAAGTGCGTATGGCCAAATAAAACATTCAACCAACAGGAAGTGGTGTGAAGAAGTGTGAAAAATTTAGTTTGAAAAATTCTTTAGCTTCATGAGGGAAAAAAAACAATCTAGTTACTTTGTTTAACTGGTTAGCAGCATTTAAAAACATTTTGGACCAAAAAAAAAGGGGGGGGGGGGGGGGTTTGTTCCCCTGCCTTATATTGTTCAGCTAAGGGATGTTTTTAGTATCTTTGAATGGTATGGAATGGAACTGGTTCATGCTAACCTCAACCCTTGACTCCCTGGAACCTGGCTCTGGATTGTGAATCTGTTTACATACTGCTGTCCACATACTCCCAGAATAAATGTGCACAAACTTTAGGGTATGTATTTGACTCCACAGAAATCTGCAGATTTTCCCTATGAAATCAGTACTGTCTAGACCTAGCATTGATTTAAAGTAGTGTAATTTGCCTGGTTTTAGGTTGTGGTTGTGCGATTATGGTGTTTTTTGCTTCTGTTCTTGTTTCACAGCCCATGCTGTGTGTGCTGTTGACTTCCTCTGGCGCTTCATTAGTATGGAAATACCCTCCAACAGATTTGACACAGCAGGCTCTCAACTCTACTCCCTGTCATCACACAGAAACCAATCTGCTTATACTGTGTTTTTAAGGAAGGAAGTGTAATTTCTGTGCCACATCAAAAATGGTGTTTTCCTTTTTTCACAAGTGTATGTGAGTGGTTTGTCTTTTGTGTGTCGAATAGGTCTGTTGGTGGGTGTTATTTTGCGGTATGGCATCCCCTCCACCAGTTACCATAATAAAACCCCTCCGAGTTGCACCCTGCAGGAGAGGCCTGTCAGCACGGTGCTCCTCAACATTAGCGGAAAGTTCTTTGAGTACACACTCAAGGGGGAGATCAACCTTAAAGAAATCCACAGTGTGGAGCAGAATGACATGTTGCGCAAGGTATGTCAGCAACGTCATACATGCGCGCATAAAACCGGTTTATCAGAGGAAGAAATGTTATTTTGAGGTTTTATTTCTGTCACCTGTGCAGCAGGGTTGTTGTTGTTGTTGTTGTTATCTAAAACTTCATCTAATAAAATTGTGTTTTTTAGTTGAATTAAAATATAAATATAAAATTAAACAAAAAAACTTGAAACATTATTAAAACTAAACTGGAATAAAAAAAATGAAGGAAAGCTAAATAAAAACATAAATGTCATAAAATGACTCAAAAACTGAAAATATAAAAATTAAAGATACATTAAAATATCAACATACACTATATTCACTATAATAGTATAAAATTGTAAATTATATTAACATTGTTGTGCAGATGCTTTAGACTTCCAAAGCAATAGCAAGGTCCAGTCTTTAAGACTAAGAATATTTGTTTAAGAATTCCTTTGTCCTTATCCATTAACTTAAAGAGATAGTTCACCCAAATTTAAAATACTATTATCATTAACTCACCTTCAAGTTGTTCCGGACCTGTATGAGCTTCTTTCTTCACTTGAACACAAAAGATCATTTTTTTAAGAATTTGAGTAACTTAACAGTTTCTGGACCCCATCGACTTCCATAGTATTTTTTCTATACTGTGAAAGTCAATAGGAGCCAAAAATATTTTGGATACATTTGGTCACGTTCTTCCAAATTATCCTCTTTAAGTTTAACTCCATAAAGAAACTCAAAAGTTATACATTTATGAATTAAATGATAAATATCCTTTGCTACTGATCTGAACAGCAAAGGTAAAAACTGTATATTAGTCATTAGAAAGCCTATCATGACACCTCAACCTCCTCCTAATTTTTGTATAAAAAGACAAGCCCCAACAATGGCTCTCCACAACTTCCTTTTTCTATAGAAAATACACCAACAAACAATTAGCAATTGCAATTTTAAACTATTTATGAGATCTTTGACAAGATTATTAACATTTGTTTATTTTCATTTTGTCTATTACAAGCAATTGTTTGTAACAATTAAATATTTTTCTTCCAGGTGACCTTTGACCCAGAGGTGTTCTTCAACATTCTGCTACCTCCCATCATATTCCACGCTGGATACAGCCTCAAAAAGGTATGCATTTTATTGTGAACTGAGATTTACCTTTACTCCGTTTGCTTGTTTAGTAGAGCGTTCATCCAGTGCTGCTCCTTACCACTTTACGTTATGAAACGTCGCGATATGATCTAGTCTAATGCAACCTGATCTCTGCTTTCTCATCATTTTGCTACAGCAGGAAGTTAACCATAGAAGAGAAGTGAGATGCAGACCAGAGGCCGGATTCACGAAAATCTTCTTAAGAAATAAATTACGAAATTTCTTAAGTTCGTAAGAATGTTCTTAAGTGCAATACTTGAAAAATTCTTAATAAGTTCTCAAATATAATCTTAAGAACATCTTACTTTTTTCTTAAGAAGAAAATAACAGCCGTTATCTGAATGAATTCATGACGCACTGCTAAACTCGCACAATTGTCTTTTTGCGCTTCTGGTAGATTACCCTAATAATCATAATATGCACGCACCATAGACTGTATATTTTCGTTGTGACTTCGACTGGCGCTCAGCTTCACGGTTTAACGCGGCCTGTTTTTGAACAGTTACTTTTAAAATAGCCGGTCTCAAGCCAGTCTGCACTTCTATAGCAAATGCGTCCTGCACATTCATATGCGCTGAATACTGCCAAAGATTATGTATTTATAAGCTAAAATTAACGACGTTCACTTAAAGCTCCCTATCTGACTCGTTTTAGAGTTGCTAATGAGTTTTGAAGTCAGCAAAAAGCAGCGTCACACACAGGTCTAATCATGAGCGATCATGTTAACATTAACAGTCATCACCGTCCCTTCAGAAGACTCGTGCACATCCCTAGTCCTCCTGTGTGTTATATGTAGCTGTTGTTGTAATGCTTAAATATAACAATTAATGTGAAATTACCCAATAAATTCATTAAATAATTATTATTGTTTGGGATTTAAGACAAGTCTGGGGCTGTCCTAAATTTAAGAAGTTATTTACAATGTTTTTTAAGAAGATTCTTTTAAAGAATTTGAATTCTTCTTAGGATTTGTCTTAAGAACAATCTTAAGAAAAAAGATAAGAACATTCTTAAGTAGATTATTTTGGGGAATACAAAATATTCTTATCTTTTTTTTTATTAAGTTAGAAAATAAGAAGAAATTGGTAGTTAAGAATAATTTTATTCTTAAGAATGTTTCGTGAATCCGGCCCCAGATACTCATGATCAAGTGTGTCTTAACAGCTGGTCAAACTTCACTTAAATTACACTGGCACCTTTCAAATTATGTTATAGTTAAGTTAATATGTATTTAACATGGGACGTCAGATTGTGACCTTTGAGTATAATTTATAAAGCCAGGTTTGGTTTTAGTGCTCACTAGCATTATTGTTCCTCATGACCTGTAATTCAGTGGTGTACAGTGTTACTTTGGGCTATTTATAGAAGAATTACAGTGCTTTTTGACAGTAAACAGTAATATGTAGTGTACAGAGGCATTGCTTATTATTCTGCTTATTGTTTTTTATTTTTATTTTTACTTGAAATCTTTTTAGTTAAGTTTTAGTTAATCCAAAAAGAGATATCTTGTTTTGTTGGCCGGGTACTTTACCACCAAGTACATGAAAGTATAATGTATTGAATAGGGCTGCACGATTAATCGCATGTGACACGCATGACAATCACATTCAAAGATGTCACTGAAGTACTCTGCCATGTAGACTGCAAAGCATAATTTCACCATTTGCAGAATCTAATTTAAATGAATGTCCGTACATTATCAACTCAATTCCCATTTTAGTTGATTTTACTGCAGTGTTTATCAGATGGATATCATGTTTATCCCTCCTGGATTCCAGATATTTCAGGTTGTGCTGAGTGTGCAGGGGCGCCTGAGGAAGTGAGAGGAACAAGTTTCTGCCAGCTGTGTGTGTGTTTGACACACAAGGCTACATGGTTTCCTCTCTTTGAACCACATTAGACTTTTCTGATGGACCTTACAGAATGGAGGAATAGCGTGTTGCTCAGAGATTAAATGAATTTTGGCAGCAATTCAAATTAAAATGTTCACAGCACCAAAATTTCTGAGAAAATCTTTGAGAAAACTCCCCTTAGTTTCCAAGAATTGCAATTTCTATTTTAAATAATCAAAATTATTATTATTTTTTTGTCTATACAAGTTTTTGTCCTGATTTTAAGGGATAAATAGTCATTTTTATCCCTTAAAATGAGCACAAAAATGTTGAAAAACAGATAAGATGAAGGTGTAAGAATGAAGGCGTAAACACAGGCTTAAAAAAATACTATCTGGGTTATGAACAACAATGTCTATAGTATAGATTTCAACTAAAATGTGTAACTGATGAGTGCTTGCATAAGATTTAATACCGTTTACTCGGAGGAACTCTTGCGTTCTCCGATCCTCTTCTTTACCTTTCTTAGTTTCGTGCACCTCACAGTACTACTGATCTTCTTCTCTCTCTCGGTATGATAATGGTTTCGTTTCCTGAATGTATTTAAAGAACTCCTTTCATATCTGCGCTCCCAAGCAGTTTATTTTGGGTAGAAAGAAGGTTTTATTTCTGTAAATTGACTATCTCTATCTTAGTGATTACTGTCAGTTCCCATCTTGGCCATGCACAGCCACAGAAAGGCCACAGTCAGAAAATGCAGGGCAGGAGTTTACAAGAGCTAGAACAGAAGAAGCCCTTTTGACAGTGAAGAGAGAGAGAGAGAGAGAGAGAGGTTTAACATCAAATTGTTTTGTAGTTGCTGTGCTTTGTAGCAGCAGAGTGACTTAGCATATTGTGACTGATACTCACATAGGAAAAAATCTCTGTCTTGCTCTGTAAACAAGCAAGGATAGAAAAATAGAAGAATAAGAATGACAGTGTGTCGGGTCAAGTGTCAAGATGAAGACCAATTGTCTTGTGACATTTTAAATCATGTGAAGGGAAGTCAGATTTATTTAACATTTGATTTCTCTGGATAATTTGTGTTCTATGGGAGTTTTTGCATTTGTGTTTGTGTTTGTGTGTTTTTTCAATAATTTTTTTTCCCTTGCCTAATAAATGAATACTTTTATTCAGTAAGGACACATACATTTGCCTAGCAGTTTTAATAAAGACATTATAATGTTACAAAAACATTTTTTCATCTAAGTTCCATCTTTTTTTTAGCTTTCTATTCATTAAAGAATCTTGAAAGAAAACTGTATTACGGTTTCCACAAAAATAATAAGAAGCTATTTTCGGCTTTGGTAAGAATACGGTTCCACAATATTACAGTTTTTATTACTTCTTTAAAGGGATAGTTAACCCAAAAATCTAAATTTTGTCTTTCCAAACCCGTAAGATCTTCGTTCATCTTCAGCACACAAATGAAGATATTTTTGATGGAATCTGAGAGCTCTCTGACCCTCTATAGACAGCAAGGATATTACCACGATCAACACACAGAAACATAGCAAGGACATCTGTAAAATAGTCCATGTGACCTCTGGGGTTTAACCGTAATTTTACAAAGCTACAGGAATACTTTTGTGTGTGCAAAGAAAACAATAATAGCATAATTTATTCAACAATTCTTCTCCCTGAGTTACAGTCTTTAGAGAGTACTCCAGAACATGATCACGTGAATAAGCATCGTTTATGTTCAGCAGTGTTGGGCAAGTTACTCTGAAAATGTAATCAAATTACTGATAACTGATTACTTTTAGAAGTAATCACGTTACTTGTTCTGATTACTTTATTTCAAATGTAATTAGTTACATTAATAGTTACATTACTTTTTTTTCTATGAAATGTATGAAATCCCAGCATACACGCTCCTGATATATATTTGTTATTAAAGCATCACCATTCACAGAATACTGTTATTTTTACCTAAAGCAAGCGACTGCTGCGTGCATGGTTTGGCATGGCAGAGTGCCAGCAAAGAGTTCTGTATTTATTATCTCTAAAATACATCAGTTCATCGCAATCTCACAAATCTCTGTTGTATCACAATAAATATATGCATAATTAATATTTCATAATGTCTACAATTCATGTGTTATAATGAGAGGAAACGTGAGCATGCAAATTTCAGCACTGCATTGCTCAACACTGCAAACACGTGTTTTAAAGCCTAAATAGAAACTCTGCATACACTTGCGCCTGCTAATCGATTATATTTTATATTAGTTCATGTTGCTTTTGTGCAATATATAAATAACAATTTATTTGTTTTAGATATTTCATGTTTAGATATTTCTATTTACTGTTGCGTCGGGTCTCATGGGAGCGAGTCTTTAATCCACTGGCACTTGACTTGACAATGCATGTGCAACATCCTTTTTACAATCTCTAGATAATAAAACACTGCATTCTGTCAGCAATGTAATGCGGCAGTAACGTATAAAGACTTCGGTTTGTAACTACACTCTAGTTACTATTTTGAAAATTATAACGCATTACATTACTCCGTTACTAAAAAAATGATGAAATTAACACGTTGCTGCCCAACACTGATGTTCAGCATGCGTGTGCTGTCTACTAAATGTACACAACATTGATTACGTTGATTATGTTCTGGGGTCCTCTCCGAAATGGGGTAATATCCTTGCTGTATGTGGAATGTCAGAGAGCTCTCAGATTCCATTAAAAATTTCTTCATTTGTGTTCTGAAGATGAACAAAGGTCTTAAGGGTTTGGAATGACTTGAGAGTAAGTAATTAATGACATAATTTCAATTTTGGTGAATTAAACCTTTAAATGCAGCTTTTGCTGATATAGTATTTATTACATAAAATACATGCTACAGAGAATGAGCTGTTTTCTAAGGACAAGGATATTTTTACACTTTTTTTTTTTTTCGTTTGACATGCTCTTAACATGCTCTTCCTTGTTCCTCTAGAGACACTTCTTCAGAAACCTAGGATCCATCATAACTTACGCGTTCCTGGGCACGGCCATTTCCTGTTTTGTCATTGGGTAAGTCACTTAGGTTCAAGATATTCCCACAGACCATGAAATATTTTACTTCGAGACAGTGGATCAGCCATGACATGCCTCCAGAAACTTTTTACAGATTTTACAAATGAAACATAGCTGTTCTATGGAGTGACTACTGAAGGAGTGGATGCCGATTTGCCATATCCTTCATACTGATATTAATTATTTTATTACATGATTTCTTGTTTGACTATTAATCAAGTTATAGCAAGAGTGAAATGTGTAACCTTATGTGTGCTGTATTTCTTTTCCTCAAGATTAATGTCCACATACTATGTGTGTGTATCAAACCGTAATGATAAGACACTCGCCAGTGCTAGAAAGCCTTGAATTTTAGATAAGTTCTCTGTGTACGTGTGTTAGTATCTGTCTGTACAGGGAGAAGCTCAGACAGTCCCAGGACAAACAATCAACTGCCAGTGTCCAGCATATCAGATATACGTCTTTGGAGAGTTTTATCTAGGTTTTGGAACCAATCAGAATTTTGTTGACTCATGTATTGACGCAATTAGTATCCTCTGTCAGGGTATAACTGTGGTTGATTTTGTATTGTACTGGGGGCGGCCTGCGAACTCCTTCGAGAGTGTTGAAGCTGACTTCTGCTGATGAAATTGCAAACTATTTTCTTCAAGTAAAATTATTATTATTAATTGAACTCATCTCTGACTCCTGGTCTTCATTGCGACATATCTGGTCCTTGGGTTTTAACTGTAAATTCCCCTACAGTTAATGGTGGAGGATCGGCGGGCAATAGTTCTTTGTTGACATCCCTGATCAATCATCAAACCAAGGTAGGAAAGATTTTAGATTTAATATTATTGGTTAGGGACTGTCTGTAAGTGGAGGGGGTCGAGAGAAGGAGGAACGATAGACTCACTCAGACGTGAGGGGGTAGACACCAGCTCCAGGGTGGAGTAGGTAAATTGGTGTCACAATATACCTGTAAATAAGTAACCTTGTGAGTATAAGGGGTACAAGTACACATCGGTAGGTCTTGATATAAGATATTTAGAGATGTGTACAGTTACAGAGGGAACAGGTGCACACCTATAGGTCTTAGAGAGAGACGTAAAAATTTGTTTCTAGGTGTGCACAGTCCAGGGGGGGACAAAAACGCATTCTTAACAGGCATGTGAACCCGTAAAGGGCAGTGCTGGGTCAAGCACCGAGGGACAAGGGACACGTAGGGCCGTAAATAGGCAGTGCTGGGTCAAGCACAGAGAGCCAAAAAGCACGAGAGGCCATAAAGGGCAGTGCATTTACGGCCGGGTAAGCCAAAGTAGGGGTATGGGAAATCCCGAGAAGAATGTAAGACGCTAGACGGGGGTTCTAGTCGTATCTCGCTCTTCCAACTCTCGATCACCCACCATTACAGACAGGGGCGCCCCGAGCTTAGAAATAGGCCAGGTCAGTGGTTAGGGAACAGAGTATCCAAAATTAGTGTTTAAAAATAAATATTGATAATTCATATGTGCACCTATAAAAATATAGGGATATATGCAAAGGGAAAGTATTGATTGATCTGGGATGCCTCAGGAACAACCCCAAAAGAGCTAAAATGTAGTTTTCATGACCCTGATTGGATTGGACCAGTATATGGAAATTCTGGAATATACTTTGCAATTTCATCACGCAGAAGTCAAGTGCTGTTGGTAAGATCGCCGCCTCAATATGTTTTTGGTTTATGATAGAAATATGACTGACAAATTAGGTAACCTGGTCAGCCCTGATAGAAATAATGAAACAAGAGAGCAAATGCTGTAAACAGTTTGGCTCTGAAGCTCTGACTTTAAAAAAAATATATATATTCTCTGAATTCATTTAAAGAATGATCAGTCTGAGCTTTAATTCTGATTGTAATGTTAAAACAAAAACTTGATTGGCTTTAAACTTAGAAAGAACCTGAGAAACAAACATTTATAAATGTATGTGCCGATTTGTTAAAAATAATCCCAGAAGTAACTGAGTGATGATTTAATCTGATTCTCTGTGCATAGAAGGTTTAAATGACAAAGAATAATATCATAAGACCTGTTCCAGTTCCTATATAATTGTTGAAAGTCCTGACAAGGAATACTGAACAGAATTCTGGGTTAGTGAAAAAAAAAACTGTAGGCACACAAATTGGCAGTGGCATTTTGGAAAAACTTAGAAGCTTATGTTTTGTTAAAAAAGATAAAATTACTTTGACTACAATGAAGCCGTTGTTTTATCTCATGCTGGCCCCCACCATGACTCTGGCTTAAGCTTTGAAAGTACCAGAGACATGTTCTGAGTAAAAAAAAAAAAAAAAATGTAATTCCTATATTTACTAATGTTTGGCCAAAAGAGTAATTTTATTGTTGGATCGCAAAATTGTAGTCACGCAGCATCATAAAAAAAGAAAAAAAAGAAGAGAAAAGAAAATTATTTTTTGTTTATGAGATGATAAAGTTGTAAACAAGTAACATAAACGGGGGTTTCAAAGTAACTTTGAAGACAGCATGCTAGCAAGACCCAAAGTAATATACCTGGGTCAGATAACCTCTGACAGATTTAAAACCAATGTTGAAATTCAGAAGCCATGGCCAGAATTAAGTGAATGGATAAATACAAGTTGATGTAAAAGTAATGACAATGACTGCAAAGAACTTTGAGAAACATTTGAGTTGCGAAAATAAAGTAAAAATACAAATATAAAGATGTTTATTTTTAAAATGCATATAATTTCTGACAAGTTTTAAACTGGGCTAGAGTAAAATGATAGTACGATGAAATTATGTTAAAAATGAATGAAAATGCATTGTTACGAGTCCTGAATCCCTCAGAGTTCTCTCTCTCTCTCATTCAAAGTAAGCTAAAATGCCGTTATCTGAGCTTGTGTTTAAGTGATAAGATATTTATAGTACAGCACAGTGTTTCAGTCAAATCATAGGCAGAGATGCTAAAGGACATGCTAAAAAGAGTTCAGATTTAATGCATTAAGAGGGCAATTGGTAGTTAAATGTTCAACTGCCCAATGCATGTAAGAAATAAGAGATTATAAAAATAATGAATAACAATTTAGGAGCAATTGTTGAAGAGACATGAGGGCTTTAAAATCATAATACAGACCCTGAGCTATAGATGTAATAATTTTGAATAGTTAAACAGTTGTATTGCTATTTGTTCTATGACCAGTAACTTATCTGTCTTATTTTTAGTCTCCACCATCATACAGGGCCTGATGGCTGCAGCTACAGAAGCAACAGGAAATTACAATGAATGGACGGGTGTGAAAAATAAATTGACTGAGTAATCTCAGCATGATAGTTTGGAGGTATACAATTGAGTTTAGCGATTAAATATTAGTTTGATTAACCTTTTTCAATGTTTTAACACTAGTAGGTGCTGTCAATGGCTCTCATGGTTCTTGAGTGCACCTTTCCTAAGCTGCAGGAAATACTGGATTCTGGAAGAAGACTGTCGAGGATGTTGCAACGGGAAAGAGTGGTTACCAGTGTGCATGAGGTGATTTCTC
Source organism: Carassius gibelio (assembly GCF_023724105.1). NCBI lineage: Eukaryota > Metazoa > Chordata > Actinopteri > Cypriniformes > Cyprinidae > Carassius > Carassius gibelio. The sequence goes on along the minus strand of NC_068401.1, from coordinate 10,388,101 downwards.
AATGACGGGTAAGATCCTCTTCTGGCCAATAGGGGACAACCTAAGGCAGGGGGTCACCGCCACTGGGCACCTGCCCTGAAGGGAGGTGTTATATGTGAGATGGTAGTGGAGTTGAGCGGATGCTTGATAGGCCTAGAGCATCATTAAGAGGGGAACTGTATGAAGTACAGCGATCTGCCTCAAAATGTGAGCTCCTCCAGACCTGATCACCAGCAACCGCATTCCTTGACTGATTGTTGTGACAAGCGTCCACAACTTGATGCAACTATGCCAGGGCATCACACCCTGAGGACAAGGAGCTTATTTATAAAAAGTTAATGGCAATGGGCTTTCAAGAACCATCTGAGACCATGTGATGACAGCCATTATTTTGAGACAAAAATTTCTTATGAGGCTAAAATGATATTGAACTAATATGTCTATATCATAGTCTTTACTCATGCAGGTCATTAGGCATGACACAAGATGATAACAAGATATGGTGGTGGCTAAAAAATAAGACTGCTTCTGCTTAATCAAGAGATGGTTTAGATAACAAAGGTTAAGGGAATTAAGCATGTAAGGTAAAAATAATTTTAAAGAAATGTTCCTAGCATTATGTATTTTAAACAGTTTAAACTGAGATTTTAGATCTAGAAACTTTGACATTTTTAACTTATTTGAATAATTTAGGGTTATATGTTGTAATGAATTTTATATTATAGTCTAAGTTAAAGTTTGGCAAAAATTGTCAAAATAAATAAATAAATAATATTTTGCACAGTAAGAGAGAGAGAGAGAGAGAGTGCTTGAGTGGAGGCAGGGATAGTGCTCTTCTTCTATTATTGGCCTGCTAAGAAAGAGTAACCAAAACAGAGCAATAATTTTAAGACCAAAACAACCCAGCTGATTTTTCTCAAAATAAAAATCATTAATGAACAGGCAAACTTTGAGATTAGATAAGAGATTAGGTACAAACTTGGTAAAATGCACAGACAATGTTTGAGTTTAAATCCTTCCGATTTAATACCAAAAGGAAAACCTTAAATATGAGCTGTTAAAATATAAATGTGTTAAGTATGTGCATGCATGAGGATGGCTATATATATATTATTGGGGGACAATTCTGTTCCTGTTTTGTTTCAATTGAGTCACTAACCTCTGGAATGAGTGTTTTATCATTACAGATGTGTTAAGTGAAATTACTTTACAGAAGTCGATAATTCTGAGTGAAACTAATGAAAAGACAATGCCAAACATGGGACGAGCTTTAAGTGGATTGGTTATCCAGCTCTGTCTGCTACTGGTTATAATGACTTGTTTTGTCTTTTATAATACTGATTTAAATCACTCTCTGGATTAATATGTTAAAGAGTGTTTATATGATTGGATTTGTGAAATTTAAGTTTGCCGTCCAAAATGGGTTTAAAATCCATGCCTAAATTTAAATGAGGGTCTAAATTTGAACAAGTTAACACTTTGTTGTTTGAATGGTGAAGGTAAATATTTTAGACTTGACGGCAGAAAAACAGTGACAGATTGGCTACGTCACTAACCAAATTATCCAGAGAGCACCCTCACATGAAGCCTGGTGGTAAAACAAAGGAGTGAATCCTGCTTGTGTAATATAGTGCAAAAGCTTTATGTAGTGGTTTATGTAGAACAGAGATAAGTTGAACAAAAACGTGTGGATAGCCCCTTAATGGAGCAAATCCATAACAAGAGGTTTGAATTAATTGAAATAGCACAGCAAAAAAATAATAATAATAAATTTTGTTTGAACAAAACAATTGTAATAGGCTCTATTGAGCTGCTTATGAACACCTGTCAGGTCAAATCAAATTAATATTGTGAACACTGACAGGGCTTTTTGATAATGTATACTGTTTCAATACAAATTTCCAGAAACTGAGGATGTCTCTTTAATAAATATTTGGCTGTTTAGAACTAAGTAATAGTATTGTTCATTTAGTAATAGTATTGGGAAATCTGTCTGCTCTTTTTTAGTTTATAATAATTTTGAGTAAATAAATATCACTGCCAAATGACAAACATGAACGAGGGTTTTAAAGACATTGATCACGTAGCTGATCTGTAAGCATTTCTAACTGACAAAACAGTGAGAACTAAATTGACTTAATACGAGGTATTGAGGATTTGCTTCTGAATGTGTCATTAATATAGTCTGAGTACAGTAATATGGTATGATAATTGACAAGACTTACATTTAAAAAAAAAAAAAAAAAAAAAAAAAAAAAAAAAGGGTAATAATAAGGCAATGAGTATGGTTAACAGTAATGTCCTGGTATAAAATACATGCATGACAATAAGTGATTAGGTTAGTTGTATTTTTGAAGTTAGACACTTCGATACTTAAAATGTAATTTTGATCAAATGTTGTTAACAATGACAAGTTTGGGTTAATGGTTAATGTATGTGTAAGCAGCATGTGAACTATGATGACTGCAAATGGATTCGTGGTGAAAGTAAAACTTAATAAAAGGGCTATTAAGTAATAAACTAGGAACTGCTCTAGGTTTTCGAGGGAATAATGATTACGATTATGATTATTTTTATTTTTATTTTTTTAAGATGGCTCAATATTGATCTTACTTATTTTTGGTTTGTTTACTTTTGTGTTTTTAACACCAAGTTTGGAATGAAAGGGTAAAATGGATAATCAATCTCTATAATTGTACCATTGATCGGGAAAATTATAGATTTTCATAAAATAAGGGTATCTTTACTGGGATTTAGGTTATAAGCAATGTCTATATTTGAAATCTGTGAGGTGACTGAGGGTCTGACATATGTCAGGAATGCAATAACAGTGGTAATTCATTTAGCCCGGCTTCCAGAGAATAATATATATATATATATATATATATACACCTTTATAGTAATGAGTTTATTTTAAGATATGACCAAATTAACTAAAATTCATCATAGTTGTATAAAACATGCTAAAAGAAAACAAATAAGGCAAATATCCTTCTTAAGGGTTAAAAAAAAAAAAATGAATTGGTTATAGTGTATGCGGTTTTCTTTAATGATTTGTTAAATCTGGTTAATGAATATGCAAATTTAGTCTTAAGGCTGTTGGATAAATGTTTTGTTTTAGAGGGTAAGTGTGAAGTAGCTGTAGTAGGAAGAGAGGTATTTACAAAGAGATGTTGATGAAAGTATACATGGATGGAGGACACTTTTCCAGGTAGAGGGACACACAGAATAATTCACTGGAAAAGACATTATGTGAAGAAAGACTAGTGCAAGTGGCGATATTGTGGGATTAAGTAAGTAGATGAATGTATTAGGGAAGTAAGAATGATTATGGGAAGTATTTTGTACAAAATAATGTGTTTATTACTAGAAATGTCAGCCAGTACCAGAGATCTTAAGTATATGCACATGTTTAAGTTGACCAACAGCCTGCATTCTTAGCATGCATCACAACTACACCTGACCTCATTTATTAGACCAGATGTGGGGTATTAGACCCCACATTGATCTAAAACGGGGGACTGAAGGAGTGGATGCCGATTTGCCATATCCTTCATACTGATATTAATTATTTTATTACATGATTTCTTGTTTGACTATTAATCAAGTTATAGCAAGAGTGAAATGTGTAACCTTATGTGTGCTGTATTTCTTTTCCTCAAGATTAATGTCCACATACTATGTGTGTGTATCAAACCGTAATGATAAGACACTCGCCAGTGCTAGAAAGCCTTGAATTTTAGATAAGTTCTCTGTGTACGTGTGTTAGTATCTGTCTGTACAGGGAGAAGCTCAGACAGTCCCAGGACAAACAATCAACTGCCAGTGTCCAGCATATCAGATATACGTCTTTGGAGAGTTTTATCTAGGTTTTGGAACCAATCAGAATTTTGTTGACTCATGTATTGACGCAATTAGTATCCTCTGTCAGGGTATAACTGTGGTTGATTTTGTATTGTACTGGGGGCGGCCTGCGAACTCCTTCGAGAGTGTTGAAGCTGACTTCTGCTGATGAAATTGCAAACTATTTTCTTCAAGTAAAATTATTATTATTAATTGAACTCATCTCTGACTCCTGGTCTTCATTGCGACATATCTGGTCCTTGGGTTTTAACTGTAAATTCCCCTACACTACTTTTGATTACGATTTAGTGAACTTAAAACCAAAAATACAAAAGGTGGCCAGTTACAGCATGTAAATCTATACACTTTCTAACCTAAACTATGAAAAAAGTTATTTGTGTGCTAACCAGTGACATACAAGAGCCAGGTTCAGACACGTAGTGGAATTTATGGCACCAGTAATCAGCCACCATCATATTCATTTCTGCATTTGCTGTCAGATGAGCTCCACCTTCACGCTTTGTACCTTGAGCACACATTTGTGACCCTGGACCACAAAACCAGTCATAAGGGTCAATTTCTCGAAATTGAGATGTATACATCACCCGGAAGCTGAATAAATAAGCTTTCCGTATATATATACATAATATATATAAAAATATAAATACTGAGAAAAAGGTCTGTATTAAGTTCTTAGCCATGCATATTACTAATAAGTAGGAAATGTACAAAATATCATCATGGATCATGATCTTTACTTGATATCCTAATGATTTTTGGCATAAAAGAAAAATCAATAATTTTGAGCTATGCAAGTTTTTTTTTTATTATTGCTAAGAAGTTAAGGTTTTTAAGTTTTGTGGTCACAGGGTCATATTTTGTCCGGCAATCCAGTGTGTCAGACATGTTTAACAACTGGTTTAATATCAGCAGGTTCATTTGTCACATTACACATTGAAAATTCAACTTACATTGCATTGTGGGATACAGTATTCTGGCAGTGTGTTTTGCTGTATATTCCACATTTTGGAAAATGTAGTTGTATACCTGTTTTTTTCATATAAACATTTCAGTACAAAGCAAATAGCCTGAATAGTATTGTAATGTGCCATTATAAACATAGCTTCCCTTTGAGTTGGGGTCTTATAAGTCTTTTTTGTGTGTGTGTGTTTTTAAGAAACCTCATGTATGGCGTGGTGAAACTGATGCAGGTTTTGGGTCAACTCACTGAGAAGTTCTACTACACAGACTGCCTCTTCTTTGGTGCCCTGATATCTGCCACAGATCCAGGTATTTTATCTCTCTCTTCCTCCATTTTTGTCTTTGTTCTCTTTTCAGGTCAAATAAACTTGCTGTTAAATGCCGAAACCTTAGCATCTTCAATATGAACTGACTAGTATTGTGCATTAGCATTCAGGATTTCACTACGTTATGTTGCTGATTTATATGTGTGTGATTTTTAGTCACAGTGCTTGCGATCTTTAATGAGCTTCATGCTGATGGGGATCTCTATGCACTGCTGTTTGGAGAGAGTGTCATGAACGATGCAGTCGCCATAGTCCTTTCATCGTAAGTCCCAATTTTAAACAGTATCACTTTCTTGTTCCCTAAAATCACATGTTTTATCTGCGGCAGTTGGTGTGGGATTTCCCAGTAAGCCAGCACAAGAGCTGAGGACATTTTCACTGTAAGGCTGAAAAGGGAAAATAAAAGATGCTGTAACTCCAGTTGTGTTTCAGGATGGCACTCTTACTCCCTCTTTTGGACACAATGAGCTAAAGCTGATTGTTTCTGAATTTCTTTTTCGGGACCACTTACACAATTTGGCAAAAAAAAAAAAAAAAAAGCATGCATATAAAAAATTCTTTTTTAATAAAATGTGCATTTTCAGGCAATCTGTGTATAGCATGTTCATTTAATGATTTGGATTGTTTTGTCTTTGGTATGCAGGTCAATTGTGGCATATCAGCCTTCAGGAGCCAACACACACACATTTGATGCTTCTGCCTTCTTCAAATCGGTGGGCATCTTCTTGGGCATCTTCAGTGGCTCTTTCGCTATGGGTGCCGTCACTGGAGTAGTCACTGCCCTCATATCCTTTTCCATGCTGTCATTAAATCAGGCTAAATGAATGTAGGTTTTTACAAATAAGTTGTGTTGACGCCCTTTGGCTTCGTTGTGATGTTGATGCTTTTACCTAATTGTAAAATTTGTAACACTGTAGAATTATCCTCTAATCAGTGACTGATTTCTGTCAAGAGTACCTAGTTAATACAGTTTGTACATACATTGTTTGTACATTCATTCAAAATTCAGTAAGAATAAAAATAGTTTTTTTTAATCAAAAGTCACAGTTAAACGTACAAAAATCTAATTCATGTGGAATCATGTGACGCCCAATACACTTAACTGTCTGATTATTTAATCAGATATGTGGTTTAAATTCTTAACTTTATCCACGTGACAAAATTCACCAAGCTGCACTGTTTCCCTCTGCTGGAGACTGCTCTGTTCTTCCTCATGTCTTGGAGTACTTTTCTACTGGCTGAAGCTTGTGGATTCACAGGTGGGTGTTTTGTGTGGGCTGGTAATGAAAGCATAGTGGATAATCTGCTGGGAAAAGCAGAGGTCAAACTATAATATAATAAGTATAATATGAAGTTGCAGCTGCAGCTGCTTCCCCTCTAGGAACAGCACAACATTTCCTGCTATAGTTAAATATCATCTGCAATAATACCATCATTTCCATGTGTTTAGAAAATCATCTGTTCAGGTTTAATGTGCTTTATTAGCATGACAAAAACTTCAGTCATGTTCATGCGAAATACTTTGCATACAATTATGCAAATAAAATTCAAAAACGTAAAAGTTCCTCTGTATTGCTGTTCCTGGGCAGGCCGTGTTGCTGGATGATAACATCTTTGATATGTAAATGTGTTCATTCATTTGCACTTATCCTCTGGTTGTTTCATTAGTCACCTGTACTGAAATTGCATCCCATCCCCCACTTGAAAGAAAAAAGGCACACGTGATGCTGATATCCTTTACTATTTTAGGTGTTGTCGCTGTGCTGTTTTGTGGAATCACACAGGCCCATTATACCTACAACAATCTCTCTGAGGAATCCACCAAACGCACTAAACAGGTAAAATATTTGAACTTTTTTTCTTTTCTTTTTTTTTTTTTTTAAGTAAAACGCTTTCAGGGCAGCTGAACTGTGTCGAAGCTGAAAAAGTAAAGTATGTAGTAGAAAGTAACAAGGGGGGATGGGAGACCTGCATATTCTTCTTCAGAAGATGCTTTGATGCAGGGGGGACACAAGTCGAGGGATAGTGCTTAGTGGATTCCCAGCACCCCTGTGGTTTCGTCAGAGCAGTGCAATGTGTGATGAAGTCAAGTGGGGTGCATACAGTAATTATGACACCCCTGTGGCACTGGATTTGTCTCCAGGGGGTCGGTCTCACTATTATCAAAGCTCCTGTGTATAGAGAGAAGGGTTAGAAGTTATATAGTCACAGGAATTGAAGATATTGGTCTCAGCTTTAGATCTAACACGCATTACAAAAGTCAATGTACAGTATACAGAAGTGGAGCACAGATTTCTAGTACTTAGGATTTTTGAAAACGTGTCATTTTGCTTTTGTAAATGTTGTTTCAGCTGTTTTGTTGACCAAATGTGCTGATGTCAGATGCATACAGCTTCACGTGTGACATGTTTCTTTGCTGTTGCAGTTGTTTGAGGTGCTGCACTTCCTAGCAGAGAACTTCATCTTCTCATACATGGGCCTGGCGCTCTTCACCTTTCAGAATCACGTCTTCAGTCCCATTTTCATACTTGGAGCCTTTGTATCCTTGTCTTTCAGCTGAAATGAAAGTTTCACTTAGCAGCTTGTACACGAGGAGCTGGTAATGTGCATTAACCCCTAGCATACACCCGCGGTGAGATAGTAAGAGCTTGATAGCATTTTAGAGATGAACTTGCGGGCCAAATCTTTTTAAATGCTCAAAAACATCTGGAAAAGTTTATGGCTGTTTTTTTTATTTATTTATCATCTTGATAAAAATAAAAAAAAGACCACTAGGAGGCGTTATGTATAGGTTTTGAAGGAATTTTAAGTTAGTATTCTGTTGTATTATCATTACATGTGTTATAGTAGCTGAATCTGTGTTATGAACTTTGTTTTCGAAACTTTTAACCATCATTTTTAAGCAGCATAATTTACAATAACGTTTAAACATTGGAAGTCAATACAATTTTTTTAAATGTTTTTGACAGTCTCTTATGCTCAACGAGGCTGCTTTTATCTGATGAAAAACACAGTATAAACATTAATATTTTGAAATATTATAACAATTTATAAGAAAAGTTTATTTTTATTTTAATATATTTTCAAATGTATTCATATGCTGACTATTACTCCAGTCTTCAGTGTCAGATGATCTTCAAGAAATCATAGAAGCTCAAGAAACTCTCCCTATCATTATCACTGTTGAAAACGGCTTTGCTGCTTAGTGTTTTTGAGGAAAGTATTTTTTTCTCAGGATTCATTGAATTGTAAGTTCAAAAGAATAGTGTTTAGGTGAAATTTAAAACTTTAGTAACAATGTGAAAGTCTTTACTATCACTTGATTAAAATGTTAATGCAAACAGTTTTGGACAGTAGTTCAGGTCTACATTTCTATTAACTTAATATGCCATATGTGAGAACCATTTTCTTTAACATTTTGACTATTAGATAGCCATCTTTATCGGCCGGGCCTTGAACATCTATCCTTTGTCGTTCCTGATTAACCTGGGCCGAAGACACAAAATCAGGGGAAACTTTCAGCACATGATGATGTTTGCAGGTTACTTCCTCTTCTCTGATGCTTGCATGACATAAAAAAATACAGAACCATTTAATAAATACAGTGAAGTGGAATATAAATCAGTGAAATCAGTTTTGAAGCGTCCTTTAGTGTCAGACTCTTTGATTTGAACTCTCTGTAGATTTCAGCAGCCGGTTGAAGCTTCTCGAGATCTAAATTAAGAGTGAAATGAGGCATCAGAATCAGAACGTCTCTAATAACAGCTCTTGATGTGGAGCAGCTCCCTCCAGACCAGCAACAGCACCCAGCTAAAAGGGCAGCAAAGTGCAGAGCCCCTAAAACACAGCTGATCGAGTGTGATGGCTGTTTGCCTGCTTAAGTGCACTTCCATTCTATTTGTAGCAGGGCTGTCATTCTTATTAAAATCTATTGTGACTGCTGTGTGTGTGTGTTTGTGCTCTGCAGGGCTGCGAGGGGCAATGGCATTCGCTCTGGCTATCCGTGACACGGCCACATACGCGCGACAGATGATGTTCACAACGACCCTGCTCATTGTGTTCTTCACAGTTTGGGTGTTTGGAGGAGGCACCACGCCAATGCTGTCCTGGCTACATATCAGGTCAGAGTTCAAGAGGCTTGATCGGTGTCCCATCCGACCCGTTTTTAAGAGTGAGAGGGATTTTGGAAAATGTTTCATTCACAAGAAGTTAAGGGTCAGATTTAGGGTCAGATTTACAAACAGCTTGAATATGCATTTGTAGGAGTTTCCTTTTCCTGATGCAAAATTTATAGGAGGAAAGTATTCAAATGAATAACGCAACACGATTTACTAAATTTGCGCTTGCCAAATTACTGGTATTTGCGGCATTATTTAATGCCCCAAAAAAGCATGCTTTAAAGCCGTCAGTAATTTGCGCAGCTCTTGGTAGATTGAGCTGGTCATCATGGAAATGATCTGGCTGCGTCTGTGTTCTTTAATGTGCGTTTTAATGTTGGTAAATCACACGCGTAATTTTCCACATCACATCAGCGCTTTTATGGAAATGCACTCTAACGTTAATTTGCCCTGTTTAGTAAATCTGGCCCTTTGTGTTTGCATACAGGATGGTAAAGCCTACACTGTCCTTACAGAAAAAAAATAATGTCAACTGTGGTTGGCAGAATAATCTGTACATTTTAGTTTAAAACTGTAATTTACGAAGAAAATTACATTTTAGACCAGTAAATCAAGCAGTCATTTTCTGCTAAATTAAGCCACACTGCTAGTAACATCTGAATTGTGCTTTAAACATATACTGACAAAGTAAATGATGAAATTGAGTTAATCCTAAATAGCTTTTCCTCCAGTAAATGCTAATGTAGAAGACGCACACAGTGTCACAAACACAAAACACCATCATGGTAAAATGCACGATTAGATCTAATACACTTTCTCAACATATGAAGTAAGGGAACTACCTTTTAACCAGTTAATAGGGTTTTATGTGAAGCATGTTTGAATGTTGGATGGACTCAGTCAACTTCGAGAGAAGACTTCCACAGTCTGTCCAGCAGGTGGCAGAAAAGCACGTTATTCATTTTATTAATCAAACCGATTTTGACAAGTAAGGTTGCATTTGATTTCCCTAAGTAATATCGCTTATATCCCTCTTGTGGCATCATAGAGGGTTTTATAGGCATTTTAGATGGTGGCTGTATTCACACGTTGTTTGTTTGTCAACTCTGCACTCTTCCCTTTTGGTTTGTTCTGAGGTGAAATGTTCTCAGAAAACGAACCACTCAAAAGCAGATGGGAAAGGAACTGGGGTTGTTTATGTGGCTAAGAGCCAGTGTTTGTCTGGCCGTCCTCAGCAGGGGCTGGCTGATACGGCACCATTAATAAGTGCTGCTAGTTTGTCAGAATAAAGAGGATTATTGAGGAGCAATGCTGATGGCAGCTGCTGTAGAATGAGATTGAGAAGGTCAGGTTATTATCTGCAAAACTGCTGTGCACTCAATGAGTCGCAGATATGCGTAGGGTAACCACAACGGGGCGAATAAAACAAGGACAAGAATCTGAGCAGCGTTAACAACAGTATTTCTGTAAATGAGTTGCTTTTGTCCGATAATGCCAACAAATCAGGGCGATATGGGTTTTAAAAAAAAAAAATTCAAACACCAACTAAATGGCTTTGAGAGCTAATGACTGGCTTTATGTCGGCTGACTGGAATTAAGACCGGATAGGAGTAAGAATAGATTGCGTTCATAACACTAATTGTCTCGAGTCTCCTGCTGCTACGTAACACTCTTAATGGAGGCTTTTTTATGCATCATGTTCATAATGTACTAACATTTGCAGAGTTTTGCATGTGCACTGAATGCCGAGCAGCCATAAAGATAACCGGTCAAATGCATGAGGAATTTCTTTAAATAGATAGTTCTGCCTAATATTTAAATTCTGTCATATACACACCTTCATGTTACCAGAACATGATTCAATGGTTGTTGTTGTTTTTTTTGCATTGCAACCAGTGTTGTTATCGTTAACTAAAACTATAAATAATCATTTTTAATAAAAACTGTAATAAAATGTAAATATTGGATGCCATGGCAATTAACCGAAATAAGTAAAATATTGTTATTACTAAAACTAAAATAATTATTTTTTTTAAATATAAATATATGTATAAATATAAAACTTAAAATTAAAATGAAAGCTTAAAATATAAAATTGAAAGCATTTTTAAATATTAATAAATACTGTAAAATAACAACAATAGGGGATACTTTACCTAAAGTACATGGCAATAATTGCCAAAAATGAGAAAAGTAGACCATATACTCCATATCTATATATATATATATTTTTTTTTTTTTTTGCCACATCAGAATGACTAGGTTTGTGTGGCATACCAGTAAACCAATATTTAAAAAAGCACAATATCAGCATTTTAGTGTGTGTTGCTTTTCACATCACAGTTGAACAATAAGCAAAGTTATAATGTAGCATCAAAAAAGAAAAGGTAACTATCAGAGCTGTGCATTACTGCCCTTGAAAAAACTTTTCATGTAAATTGCAATAAGACTTCACTGATGTTATGTGAATGGGTAAAAAATTCCACATACTAACAGTGATATGTATACCACAGCATGGAAATGCACATGGACCATATGCAAAGCTGAGATTTAAGAGTTTCTGCAGTGAAACAATGTAATGGATGCTAATATTGATTTCTTTCAGAAGGGCCTTTAATTTCCCTCTGTATGCAGTGAGGGCGGTTGCTCTACAGCACTATAGTTGAATTAATTGTTAATTAGCACAGGTTTTCACTTAGTATTAGAGCATAGCAATTTTAGTTTCATGAATTTTGCATGTAGGACAATAATAAGACAATTAAACAGCCGGATTAAAGAGACATTTTGAGTTTCTCTTATTTTAAATTCTGCACAGCAAGACTAACAATCCTTTGGTCACAGGGTGCATTAGTGTATTAACAGTAGTGATTTTTCTGCCAGCTGTGCTTCCTGAGCATTTAGGGATTCCACCGCTGGCCTTTTGTTGTTCTACTTTTCAGTTAAATTTGATCGAGGTTATTCTCTCTTATTCTCTCAACCCTCAAAGGGTTTCCATTTCCAGAAATGCACTACAGTTGACCCCTAGACTGGCTCACGCTTCATTTTTCCATGTTGAGTGAGGGCTGCTCTCCAATACTCACACGTACACACTATTCTTAACTTGACTGTGGTTGTCTCCTGCTTTGGGCAACTGCAGACTAATCAATGTGCAATTAAAATAAGCAATCAGATAACTTGTTGAAAACAAAATGAGCAAAGCTACAGTACTTAAGTGTGGATGAAAGAATAGGCTCACGTTTAGCTCAAAGACACAGATGGGGTGCCACTGCTTTTATTCAAGAAGACCAGGTCCCCTGAGATTACAGAGAGGCTTTTGCATAGCTCCCTTTTGAAACTGGAATCGATGGTGTACTTTAGGCATTTGTCAATGTAGTGTCTGAGTGCTGCAAAAAATAAAACGCATCAGAATGCAAAGCATGGCTACTTTCAGATCCACATTTAATGATGTTTTTCATAAAAGTATTCATTTGACCCTTGCATTACTTTACTATTGATTTTATTTTAATATTTCAATTTATATTATATTATTTTATTTTAATTTATATTATTACAATTTTATATTTAATGTTATTCTCATTTTAACAAACTGCTGTATGAAAACGTAAAAAAGCTTATGTAGAGTTTGGAAATGGCCTGACAGTGGTTGGAGGCTGTCTGTTGCTCAAGACCTAAGCCAGACGATTCTCTTCAGCACTGGTTTAGCTTATTTCCTCTGTGCTGGCCAGTTCTGCCTTTTCTAGAAAAGTCCCGGGAGGTTCTGCTTGCTCTCTAAACATTGAGCTCAGTACACACAGAGAGCCAATTCAGAGCTGGAATGTGAAGGCCCAAACATACTTCATGAATCAGAAAGGAAATGGGAATGTTTTACAGAAAGAGTTTAAATGTCGTTTGACCTACATAACTTGACTTCTGTCTCTGTTCGACAAATGCCTATGAGGAGCATTTAACCATTATATCACTCTTTTGTAAATTAATTCCTTCATGCGTACCGAGAAACACAAAGACCAATACATAGACACAAAGGCCAATCTTTGCATTCAGAGAGTCTTTTCTCAGTTGAAGCTATTAGGATGTTTGATGTTTTCAGGGCTGGTCTCAAGAGTTCTGTGTTGTGGTCAGGCTCGGAGTGACGTCTGCTGCAGAGACTGTGGAAGTACATCAGGTGATGATGGACTTTGAACACTTGTACAGGTGGTGGTGACCTTTTGACTTCACCTGGTAAATGCACATTAGAAGCAGTCGTTTGCGTTGGAGTTTGACACTGTGATGTCTGGGCTTCTGCTTTAATTAAGCACATATTCCTATTGTACACCTATTTCTACAGTAGTATTCCTGCAAATCTTTTTTGCTTTTGTTCCTATCCTGTAGAGAAATGAAAATTCCTGTCTCCAATCAACTATTTTGGACACTGGGCTGAAAATATCTATGCAAATATCTATAGAAATTCTTATTAGAATCTTTTTTTTTATTTGGTTACAGATGGCACAAATGTATATTTTCTATTTGTAGCTTTTGTTTGTTTTCTTCACAAGAGTCTCTCCACAAACAAAGGGTTTATACACTAGTACTGTTAATTTTTTTTTTTAGGCCGGAAAACAAAAATGGTGACTGGAATTTCAATGCAAACATTCTAGTCTAGTCTAATCTAATATATTTTCTGCTTTATTATTTTAAGTTAACTTCCTTTGCACACTCAAATATTTGTTCTTAGTGGTTAGTCTCCATGACGTGCCAGTCCATTTCTTCCAGGGCTGTATTTAAAACTGGTGGGAGTCACTTTGAAGAATGTGTGTGTGCTGTCACTCCTGTTCTCACATTGGGGTGCTAAAGGAAATCTGGACACAAAGCTCACTGGAAAAGACTCGACATCCTCCTGGCTTAAGCCTGCAGCGGAGTAATACCAAGGCATCAAAAGAAAGATTAGTCTTTCGAAATGAATAAGCTTCTTCTTAAACCTGCATTCAAAACAATCTGCCGTCCTTGGCTTGCTTGGCTCTAGTACATTAGCAAACGCACACACAGGCTGACAGTGAGGACTGCTTTGTCCTGGAACTGGCTCCTCTGACCTCCGTGTGGCCATTAAATGAAGCCCAACCTCCAGCTGCAGTAGCCAGTATTACTTAACTTCAAGATATTGTTCAATTTCCTTGTATTACATTTCCTGTTTTGTTGTCTCTTGCTGTTCTTTCTCTGAGACCCTCCATTTTTCAACTCGCAAGTCTTTAGCACAAATAAATAAATAAATAAATACAGATTTTTAGCTACAAACATTCCTTCAACAAAGTTCAAGCTCCGTAATTCGCCACTGTTTCCAGTGTAAATTAAATTGAAAATCTTTCCCTGATCTGTAACCCAGAGCTGTAAGTCCTGTTTGGGCAACTTGGGCACCCTTTCTATAAACCACTAGGGAGGAAACTCTTTTTTGTTTAACAGACAGTTCTCCTCTAGACGTGATAGAAACAACAGCAGATTGTAAAGACACCCAGTCTGGCACCTAGAAATTAAACCCTGGTATTGGCAGAAGTATGTTAACTGTTTTTTATGTTAACCCACGTTTTGGGAGACAAATATTCCTTGCTGACTCTAAAAAGATAAGATGTTCAGTAAAGTTTTAATTGCTTGTCATTGCAAAGACAGATAATAAGTCAGCTCTTTCTGTTTTCACTGGCACTTGTCCACATGGGCTGCACTAGAGGCTCAGAACGCCTGAGCATCTGCTAACCCTCAAGCTCTGTCTGACTTCACAATGAAGTCTCTG
This sequence comes from Carassius gibelio, assembly GCF_023724105.1. Lineage (NCBI taxonomy): Eukaryota > Metazoa > Chordata > Actinopteri > Cypriniformes > Cyprinidae > Carassius > Carassius gibelio. Next base: position 10,373,096 of record NC_068401.1, on the reverse strand, counting down.
TTGATCCTTGTGGTTCAAAAGCCAGCGGCCGCGTCATATCCACTGTTCTAATTGAGAGGGAGAATGAAAGACGAGCCAAAGGATCAAAGATTAGTAAATGTACTTAAAGGCCAGAGTGAAAGTTCACTAGTGTATCACTTATCTCAGCAAAGTCTCACCCTCTGAGCTCTAAAGGTCTGCTGGGTTCTCCTCGTATTTCAGCCAGTCAAGCGAATGGGAGAACATGTCTGGCTCTCAACACAAGTTTGTTCCGCTTTACATTTGTTTATTCTGGCCAAGGACCGTTCACTTACATAGGAAAAGGCAGTTTTGGCGTAAAGCAAACAGGGATGATCTGATATTAAAGGGATAGTTTACTAAAAAATTTAATTCTATCAATAATTATTCACCCTCATGTAATTTCAAACCCTAAGACCTTTGTTCATCTTCGGAACACAAATTAAAGGGATACTCCACCCCAAAATGAAAATTTTGTCATTAATGTCATTCCAAACCTGTAAAAGCTTGGTTCGTCTTCGGGAACACATTTTAAGATATTTTGGATGAAAATCGGGAGTCTTGTGTCTGTCCCATTAACTGCCAAGTAAATTACACTGCCAAGATCCAGAAAAGTATGAAAAGCATCATAATGTTATGAGTTGACGAGAATACTTTTCGTACGCAAAGAAGACAAAAATAACGACTTTATTCAACAATACGTCTCCTCTGTATCTCTCTGCATCACCGTAGTGCCATTCTGGAGAACAATTACACTGAACGCAAGCAGTGTATGCTCTTCTGTGTCAGCTGCGACACAAGTATACGTTTTCTATGTGTATTTTCGCTTTAATTTGAATGAAAAAGTGCAGCGTGGCTGAAACAAAGGAGCATAGTTACTTGCATTCATGAGATGCTCTCCAAAATGGTGCAAAGGTGATGTGGAGAGACACAGAGGAGACTAGTTGTTGAATAAAGTCATTATTTTTGTTTTCTTTGTGTAAAAAATAATAATTTTGGGGTGGGGTATCCCTTTAAGATATTTTTGATGAAATATGAGAGCTTTCTTACCTGACATTGACAGCAATGCAACTGACACGATCAAGACCCAGAAAGGTTGTAAGGACATCATTAAAATAATCCATGTGACATCAGTGGTTCAACTGTAATGTTATGAAGCTACGAGAATACTTATTGTGTGCAAAGAAAACAAAATTTATTACTTTGCATGGATTTATACATGTTTTCAATTTATATTTAGTTTTAGTAATTTTGTGTTTTTATTAGTTTTAAAATATATTTCAGCTTTAACTTAGTTTATTTCAGTTTTAGTAAATTTAATACTTAAATGTTTTTTTAATCTGATATTGATATTTTATTTGACCTTAAAAATAACACCAAATAACACCAAAATGGTCATTTATACTACATTCGACTTAAATGTTTAAAGGGGGGGTAAAATGCTATTTCATGCATACTGAGTTTTTTTACACTGTTAAAGAGTTGGATTCCCATTCTAAACATGGACAAAGTTTCAAAAATTAAGTTGTACGTTTGAAGGAGTATTTTTGTTCCCAAAATACTCCTTCCGGTTTGTCACAAGTTTCGGAAAGTTTTTTTCGAGTATGGCTCTGTGTGACGTTAGATGGAGCGGAATTTCCTTATATGGGTCCTAAGGGCACTTCTGCCGGAAGAGCGCGCGCTCCCGTATAGCAGAGCACTGAGAGGCTGAGCACAGACATTCACTGATCAGAGCGATTCACTGATCAGAGCGATTCACTGATCAGAGCGAGAGCGTCGCGAAAAGTCACAAAAGAAGTGTGTTTTTGGTTGCCAGGGCAAGACAACCCTGCACAGATTACCAAAATAAAAAACAGCATTAAGGGACCAGTGGATGGAGTTTATTTTTACAGAGCATCAACGGAGTTGTGCAAGTGTTTTTGTTTGTTCCCTGCATTTCGAAGATGCTTGTTTTACAAACAAGGCCCAGTTTGACGACGGATTTGCGTATCGTTTATTTCTTAAGGATGATGCAATCCCAATGGAAATAGGGTCACGATCGTGTGTTGGAACCGCAGGCAGTGAGTAAAACTGCTTCAAATATCTCTGCCTCCTTGTTAGTGCGTCTCCTCCCATGCCGGAGACCCGGAGCGAGTCGTTACTGCTGCTGCTTTCGTTCAGTTTCAGCCTCTGGATCTGATTCTGGATCATAAATAAACGGCTGAATCTGACTGTAAGCCATGGTTTGTTTTGGATGATGGTTTTTCCCTCACGGTAATGTCACAGACGCTCTCAACGCAAAAGTCTACTGGTGCTCGTGATTCTTTAGCTCCGCCCACACATCACGCCTCCAGCCGGTCATGTTTTTCCGGGAAAAATCGGTACAGACTATCTTTCTCTTATGAATATAATAAAACTAAAGACTTTTTGGAGTTATGAAGGATGCAGTACTACTCTATAGGTACTCAAGATTAACAGGATATTGAGTGAAAACGGGCATTTCACCCCCCCTTTAAGCAGCTTCAGTCATGAAGTGCATTTATACTTGTTGTGTATTCTATATTATGTACTTTCCTTCCATGTATTTAATATATCAGATATATTTTCAATATTTTGTTCCTTTGTTGATTTTGTTTTTACATGCTATTTTTGGGTTGTTTTATTTTAATGAGATTGTCAAAAACTAAATGTTTAAGCCTGTGACTAGCTGAGTAACTTCTTCTCAGTGGAAACCTTGCCTTGCTGCAGTAGGCATGTTTTGTGAAATGATATTGTGACATGATTAGTATAGCTCTGCTTAAGTCAATTTCGCCTGCTCATCTTTTCGTGCTGCTGCCGTTTGTGGGCTTTGCTTAAAGGTTGTGATCTATTTGGCTGCGTATGTACTGTGGGTTAAAAGCTCATATCACAGATGCACACAGGCAGACTGATGTGCAGTTTCTCTCTCTTTCAGAGTTGGAGTGGACCCTGATCAGGATCTTCAGCAATGTGGGGACAGCTTCCAGGTCCTTCAGGGAGTAAGTCTCTCAATATGTTTCTGTCCTCCTGCCAATGAAGCTTTTACCAAGTATTTTATTTTTGCTATAGAAAAGTGATGCTTCAAACTGTACAACAAAGGAAATGTGATCTAGTACTTTTCAAGCCATTAGTCTTATAATGTTCTCTAGACATGCATTAAAGGAAGAATTTTGCAGTGCCTTAGAAACCACGTATTATGGTTCTGCATTGTCAATTATCAGCAACATTACGAATATGTGAAGCTCATGTTCTGAATTGCTGCCCCGTCATTCTGTTCCTTTCACACTTAAGACCTCATATGTAGCTACCAAAAAAACCACACACAAATTTATCCTTCCTGTTTTTGGCCTCTTAAAAAAAGGTGCACGCTTGTCATTTGTGGAGTGATCTTTCATAAGATAAATTCAACCCCTTCAAAAGCGACTATTTAAACAGCCTTGACACCTCTGAGCCTTTCGCATGTTGTGTTGAAAACCGTGGGTGTGTTTTTGAAAGTACGAAAACATGCACCAATAAAAGTGGTTAAACAGATCATCGTTGATCTGTGATCTGTACGGACCAAGACCCGAGGCTTGGCACACATGTGATCCGCGGATTAATTGCAAAATTTAAAGGTGCAATAGGTGATTGACTTCAGAATTTTTTTTTTGCTTTAATGATCGAAAGTCTCTTCACATCCCGATAGCAATCATCAAGTTAAGTGGTGTAAATGTATTTATATATTCTGTGGAAGGCGTAGGACCAAGATATGTACATCCAATCAAAACATTTTATCCGAGCGTTTTAAATAGCTTTCCTACCTTTCTGTCAATGTATGTATCTGCTTACCCCTGTGAATGAACCGTGTTCCAATCGATTTGATCCCTACGCCATGTTCATTGGTCTCTACTCCCTGAGCAGGGGTTTACTTCACTTCAGAACATGGACTGGAATTGGGAAACATTGATGTAGCCTATTGTAGTAATGTTGTCTTTGGTATTCTGGTCTGTGAGCATACATGTGTTCTGGGGGCGTGGCTTTGGACTGGAATTGCAGAGAGGGTGGAACGTTCGCTTTCAGTGCTATCAGGCTAATGTTATCATTTTCTAAGATCTCTTATTGCACCTTTAACCATAGTAGAGTATAAGTTTATCATTTGTTCATATTAACACAAGCAAGCGGATTTTAAACAATTCCAAAGAGAATAGGAGAAAGGAAAATCGATTCGTTACTCTCACGATGTTCTCTACGTGCTCAGCCGCACACACATAAAGCGCGCACATGCATTTTAGACGGCGCGTGAACACCAAACTGAATCCTTTTCTGAATCTTCTGAACAGACACATAACACATAAAATGAATACAAAATACCCATCTCAACAATTATTCAGGTAAACGCAATCAGTTATGTCTCAAGTGGATAAAAACAGCTGAGAAAGAAATCCGCTGTGATGGGCATCATTATATCGGTTCCGTGCATCAGGTCTTAAAGGGACAGTGGCCTATAAATATTGCTGCTGATGATCATCAAACTACAAAGCAGCTGTAATTAAAAATCTATATTTAATTTATAAAGTGAACACTCTGCTGTGTTATTTTCTGTAATTATGAAATTTCTGTATTTGAATACTACCAACCTTATTTTATTTGTAACACATTCTTTTATATTTATATTTTTTATATTCTTATTTTTTTGCTGGCTGTTCTTTTGTCTCTTTAATCATTTTTAAACTTTCTTAGTTAATCTAGTAGTATTTGCTGTGGTGTCAAAGAAGCAATTTGCTTTAAGTAATAAATGGAAAGCAAGTTAAATTGTAATACTTTTCTTTTCTTGCTGATCTGAAAATTGATCCGATCTGTGGGTCAGAAACCATGAGATTTGTGATCTGTTGAACCACTAACCAATAAAGAGATAAAAGGTAACGCAGACTTCATGCGCTGTTGATATAACCACTAAGGACCTCAAAGTACTGGTACTTTGGTACAAAGTTGATGCAGAAATAATAAAGATGTTGACGATTGCTTGTGCTTATGACTGACCATTAGTGGTCAAATGCATTTCTTGGTACGTTGGTTCATAGATTCATGAAATAAACACTCTGGACCAGATTCACAGAAGTCTTCCCAAAAGGATAGCTCACCCAAAATGTCAAAAATCTGTCATCATTTGCTCACCATTAATTTTTTCCAAACCTGTACGAGTTTCTTTTCAAATAGGTAGCCTTTGACTTTCATAGGATTTTTCCCCCCATACTATGCACGTCTATGGCTTTCAGCAACTGTTTGGTTACCAACATTCTTTAAAATATCTTCTTTTGTGTTCAACAAAAGAAAGAAATTCATAAAGGTTCAGAACAATATAAGGGTGAGTAAACGATGACCATATGTTCATTTTTGGGTGAACTACCCCTTTAAGAATACAATAAACTCGGGAGAGAGGACCTTTTAATTTTCCACTGTAAATTATTACTCAACATTAATGCCAGATAGTAAATTGTTGAACAGACATTAGTTTGTTTCTGGGAAGTCTTTATTACATGAAGAAAACATGCTTAGAGGCCTTTCTGTCTCTCTCTCACTCTCTCTCTCTCTAGCTCCCTTTTGAAAACCCTTGGTGTTTCCATCTTGAACACAAGCATCTGATAGAGTTACAGTGGGGGCTCAAAAGTTTGGGCACCCCTTGCAGAATCTGTGAAAATATGCATAATTTTCAAAGAAATAAGAGAGATCATACTAAATGCATGTTATTTTTTATTTAGTACTGTCCTGAGTAAGATATTGTACATAAGATGTTTACACCTAGTCCACAAGACAAACAAATTGCTGAAATTATTCAAATAACCTCAAAAGTTTGGGAGCCCTTGGTTCTTAGTATTGTGTGTGGTTACCTGGATGATCCACGACTGTCTTTGTTTTGTGATGGTTGTGCAGGAGTCCCTTGTTTGTTCTGAACAGTTAAACTGAGAACTGTTCTTCCGAAAAATCTTTAAGGTCCTGCAGATTCTTCAGTTTTCCAGCATCTTTGCATATTTGAACCCTTTCCAGCAGTGACTGTAGGATTTTGAGATACATTTTTTCACACAATTGTCCTCAGTTGTCCACTCAACACAACTATTAAAAAAAGGTTCAAACATTCAATGATCCTCCAGAAGGAAACAAGATGCATTAAGAGTTAAGAGAACATGATGAAGGTTTTTCAAATTTTTCTTATTTTGTTGAAATATATAAAAAATATATATTTAAAATATATATTTTTTCCATTCGGTTCTGCCCTTCGTAAGCAACAGAAGATACTTGTATGTTTCCCGGAACACAAATTAAGTACAATTTACCTTGATCTTCAAATTCCAAAAGTTTTCACCCCCAGCTCTTAATGCATTTTGTTTCCTTCTGGAGCTTCAGTGGATGTTTGAACCATTTTTAATAGTAGTGTTTGAGTGCCTCAATTGTCTTCAGTGTGAAAAGATGTTTAGTTAATAAATATAGATAATATTAATCAAAGAACAATGTTGAAATTTTTAATGAAAATAGATTTGTCTTTATTATTTCATTCCATAGTTTTAATTTTATTAATATTTATGCTAATATTGTATTAATTTTTTTTATCAAGTAGTGTATTTACTAGCATATTACTTCTTGCCGTCATATAAACATTTTAAAGATTTAATGAATTTTTTGGTATAATGACAACCCTATATAACTTGTACAGTTTTATTTTGGTTAAAGTACATTTTTTTTTATCTTTGTCACGCATCTTATCTTATAAACAGTGGTCTGCACTATAGTATTAACGCTAAAGGAATATAGCAAGCTTAGGGTAGGTTGCAGTGTAGTGTTACTGTGAGCTTGTTTGTGATGGCGTTAATCCGTAATCTCTTTAAGTGCATTGAAGCTGATGTTGAAACTGAACTCGTGACATTAGATGAACTGGAATAAATGTACTGGAAAGAGGTTTTTACTACATGTGCAAATTGTGGATAAATTATGGATGAATATTGAGTGTGTGTACTGTGATTTAGGATAAACCATTAAGTATCAGGTTCTGTTCCACTCATTTAAAAGTTTGCAGACCATTTCTCCATATGGCCTGGTATTTATGTGACCAGTAGTGGATTAACGTTTGATGACGCTAAAGGTGTAAAAAGTACCCATTTTGTAATATAATATAATATTATAAAACATAATATAATGTCTTTACATTAAAAAAATTAAACCATTTTTAGCCCTTTTGCCAAAAAGACAGACTTTTGACATTTAAAGTATCAGGTTTTGACAAACTCAACATGAAAAACTCCAGATTGACAAACTCCAAATTGACAAACTTGATTGCAACATGCATTGTTGTTTGCTGTACGCTACTGATGGGGTGACAATATAAATATATATATATATATATATATATATATATATATATATATATATATATATTTTTTTTTTTTTTACATCTGTTCAACTATTTACTTGTTTGCCACAATAATGAATTGTGTTTTGAATTGTCTTAATTGTTCAATATTTGCTAAAGCTAAAGTTTATTGCTCAAGTGGTAGAGCAAGCGCAAGGTTGGGGGTTCGAATCCCGGGGAACACATGTTAGGAAAAATGGTAGCCTGAATGCAAGTAGCGTCTGATAAATGCATACATTTAATTTAAACGTGTGTGTGTGTGTGTGTGTGTGTGTGTATATATATATATATTATACTGGTCCCTTATACTGCTTTTAGATCTTTGTTTCAGTTGTTTCTGTGATGAACTGAAATATAATTACAAGCACTTCATACGTTTCAAAGGCTTTTATTGACAATTACATGACATTTATGCAAAGAGTCAGTATTTGCAGTGTTGGCCCTTCTTTTTCAGGACCTCTGCAATTCAACTGGACATGCTCTCAATCAACTTCTGGGCCAAATCCTGACTGATAGCAACCCATTCTTTCAAAATAACTTCTTGGAGTTTGTCAGAATTAGTGGGTTTTTGTTTGTCCACCTGCCTCTTGAGGATTGACCACAAGTTCTCAATGGGATTAAGATCTGGGGAGTTTCCAGGCCATGGACCCAAAATTTCAACATTCTGGTCCCCGAGCCACTTAGTTATCACTTTTGCCTTATGGCAAGGTGCTCCATCGTGCTGGAAAATGCATTGTTCTTCACCAAACTGTTGTTGGATTGTTGGAAGAAGTTGCTGTTGGAGGGTGTTTTGGTACCATTCCTTATTCATGGCTGTGTTTTTGGGCAGAATTGTGAGTGAGCCCACTCCCTTGGATCAGAAGCAACGCCACACATGAATGGTGTCAGGATGCTTTCTGTTGGCATGACACAGGACTAACGGTAGCGCTCACCTTTTCTTCTCCGGACAAGCCTTTTTCCAGATGCCCCAAACAATCGGAAAGGGGCAGATGCACTCACACCAGCAAGCTCTGCACTGGTGGCACTCCAATCCCGCAGCTGAATCCTCTTTAGGAGACGATCCTGGCGTTTGCTGGACTTTCTTGGATGCCCTGAAGCCTTCTTTACAAGAATTGAACCTCATTCCTTGAAGTTCTTGGTTATCCTATAAATTGTTGATTTAGGTGCAATCTTAATAGCCACAATATCCTTGCCTGTGAAGCCATTTTTATGCAACGCAATGATGGCTGCACGCGTTTCTTTGCAGGTCACCATGGTTAACAATGGAAGAACAATGATTTCAAGCATCATCCTCCTTTCAACATGTCAAGTCTGCCATTCTAACCCAATCAGCCTGACATTATGATCTCCAGACCAGCCTTGTGCTCGTCAACATTCTCACCTGAGTTAACAAGACGATTTCTGAAATGATCTCAGCAGGTCCTTTAATGACAGCAATGAAATGCAGTGGAAAGGTTTTTTTGGGGATTAAGTTAATTTTCATGGCAAAGAAGAACTATGCAATTCATCTGATCACTCTTCATAACATTCTAGAGTATATGCAAATTGCTATCATAAAAACTTAAGCAGCAACTTTTCCAATTTCCAATATTTATGTAATTCTCAAAACTTTTGGCCACGACTGTGTATATATATATATATATATATATATATATATATATATGTATATGTATGTGTGTATGTGTGTGTGTATAGACACACACACACACACACATATGTATATGGACATGTGAGTTTGCATAACCCTGCCATAGATTAAACAAATCACACTTACTTCCTCTTTCTGTCCTCAGGATGGAAACCAGTCCGAAGAACAGAGCAAGACCAAGCAAGAGAGTGCCTGGCTTTTTAGACTTTGGTATACTTTTGACCACAAGTATCCTTTTCAGCATGCCATTCACAACAACACACACTTGCACGCTTTTGTGGTCTTGTCATTAGGACCTCATGCACGGTTGAGCACAACTTCTCTTTCACAGTTGCTCTTCCATGAGCCTAGCCAGTGAGATTACTTTGGCTCCATGCAAATGACTAGGAAAAGACATCTGCTCTCACACCACATACAATGGCAAAAGAGAGACACATATTGATGAAACCCCAGATCTAGATGAATATAAATGCAGAGTGAGGAAAGGCTTAATAATTCTGAGATTTCATAGGATAGTTAGTTTTGATCAGTGTTGGAGTTCCTCTGAGGCCTCCACTGAGCCTCTAAACCCCCGAACTGACAAGAATCACCCTCCTTACGCAACTCCTACTCCAAAAAAAGCTCCAGTCTGAGCTCCTCACCTCAATACGAGCCGCTGGAAATGTCATTACTGACATTCTTTACACAGAAAGTCAAAAGAAATGGCTGCAGTTTATTTTCACAAAGCTTTCGAGTCCTGAATGAAGCTAATCGATGGTTCTTGAGCTCTCAGCAGGGCTCGCCCACTGCACTTATTTTGTGCTGAGAGGTTTACTGTAGCCATATCTTTTCAGTGAGACGGTCGTGGGTGGTGAGAGGAACAAAATAGAAAAGAAATGGGGTTTTTTTTAGCTCACGGATATAATGCTTAAAGGCGAAAGTGACACACACACACACACACACACACACACACACACTTCTCAATCCACTTCCTGTACAGCCAGCTTCTCATGTGGGAACTCACAGGTCCTCAGAGCTTATGTCAGATGTTTATTAGAAATCGTAGCTTGTGATTTTTCTCTGCGCCCACAGCCATGCTTGTCAGCTTACAAGTGTGTGTCTTACTGTCACAACAACCTACACAACAACATTCAGTTCCTTTTGCACATACCCTTAGGAGTGAATTAAAGGATGTTTGTGTGCTTTCCAGAAGGCCTGCTGCCTGTTTTGTTTCTCTTTGGGTGCAGGACCATGCTATTGGACATCTTACAGAGGTATTTTGCAGTCAGAACTCTTTCTAACTCTGTAGGGGACATCCAGTTTAGGTCCCCCTCAAAGATATAATATGCTTCCAAATCCATTACGGGGTGTTCTTGGTTTCAAGCCATCGGCACTTAACTGCTGCCTTCTCTATTTTTATCCCCGTCTATCAAAAATAAAAAACCTCTGTATTGCTGCCAAATGCGCACTAGCTGTCCTGCTTAGATCTGTGTGCTGGACTCTGGGTGAACTATTTAAGAGGATGATGATCTGTTTATTCCATGATTATGAGGCTGAGTCTCAATCATATCAGTTTCGAGATGAGCGCTTGCTGCTGCCATGCTGAGTTTTTGTGAGCTTCCATTATAAGCAATGCTATTTTTGAATGGTTTGAATTGATTGCCTGTTTTGAAGTGTTTGACTTGGATGAATGTTGAATGTCTTGCAGTCATTGTTGATTTGTGGCTGTTATGAATTAAGTAGTTTAGCCAGAAAATATTTCATCATTTACTTTACCAGAGGACTGTCCAAGATGCTCTTTTGCATGCATACAGTTAAAGTTATTTTTTATTTTTTTGGTAGAAAACTATAAGCTATGATTAGCTAATGTGAGTACTCTACAAGCTACTACTGCATGGCGGTGACTTTACCATACCTGCATGCTTCCAGTTGTTTTTGGAATTGAACATACATAATGTTTTAAGAACTGTTTATATCCACCATATTTCAGTCCAGTGTGTGAATTCTTCTTGGTTCATGTCTGCTTGACATTGACACTTCAGCAGAGCTTTTTCCCTTAACACAAGAACAGTTACCTGAAGCCTATCCTGACCCATAGCGGTCCCCCTTTGACCTCCACTCTGCCGGCCTGCTGCGGTCCTCTGGCTCGGTGTCTGACCAGCCCCCAGGCCTATGAGGTAAGACCACATATGCACACGCATTTATTAAATCAGTCTTTTTGCTATATATATATATATATATATATATATATATATATATATATATATATATATATATATATATATATATATATATATATATATGACATTTATAAAATAAATTATTTTTGAACAAGTATTCATTTATTTCTGAAATATATATGTATGTTTATTCATCTTTTTCAAATTAATATATTTGCACTATTTTCTTTATAAATATAATAAAAATTTAAATCAGTTAAATTTAGCTAAAGTTACTTTTCAAATCTAATTGATTATTTTAGTCATTTTTGTTTATATTATTTTTAAAATGTTTTCTATATAAAATCAGTTACATTTATACGATTATTTATTTATGAAATAGATTTGTATCTGTTTATTAATTCTTTTCAAATTTTTATAAATTGATTTGAATTGAAATGTAATAAAAAATTAAAATCGGTCAAATATAAAACAGATAAAAATATCCGTTTACGTTTTCAAATCGAATCGATTTTTTTACTTTTTATTTAATAGATTTTTTAAATATATTTTTTATATAAAATCAATTAAATATGAAAATGAAAAAAAATGGTTTACTTTTTAAAATGAAATTTTTATTATTATTTATTTTATTTTAATATATTTTCTATATAAAATCAATTATATTTGAACAACAATTATGAAATAGATTTATATCTAGCTTTAAATTTTATATATATATATATATATATATATATATATATATATATATATATATATATATATACACACATTTAAATTATCTGTTTTTTAAATCTAATTGATTTAAAATTGATTGATTCTTTTTATTATTTATTATTAATTGATTTTTAATAAATACCACCCTTAATTTTTCGATATTAATTCAAAGTATCCACTAATGTAAATCCAAACTGATACATTTTAGAATTAAGCCAATTCCTATATTATCAAAATGGCGTCTTATTTGCTAGTAGATTGCTTATAACTTCACACTGCACTCTGCCATGTTTCTAAGGAATTGGTTTATTCTGAGTTCCTCGGCAGCACACTTTGGTTTCCATAGCTTGCTTCTAATGTTGTTGCTACTCTGTGAAACCGTTTGAAAAGAAAAGAGAGAAAGAGAGAAAGACAGATGCACAAAAGCACTGGGGCTTTTAGACTGGACACAGACCCGAAGGAAGACGCATTCAGTGTGCGCCCAGTCACAAAAGAGCCTTTCATCATTCACCACTCTGATGATGGTGAGCCCGAGAGGCCTTCCAGTATCTCAAGCATGGAGAACAGCGTTATTCACAGCAGTCACAGGCCCATTCACTCCTGCAAATTCCCCCATTCATCACAATGTTAGTACTGTAGCTCGGCCTGCTTGGCTGTGCTCACAAACATCTTACAGTCTTACTTTCTGCTTTTGGGTCACAATGAGCTAAATGTCCTGCAGAACTGCTTGACCGCCCCCCTCTCTCCCACATAACACCGTTATGCCCCTCATAGCTGCAGCGAATGGTATGGTATGAATACCAGCAGAGAGTTTTTTGTATAATGAAAATAGTTTATGAAAACCTCAGAACATGTTTGTTTCATACATCCTTTTAAATTGGGTCAGTTCATCTAAATACCCCAGTCTGTCTGTATATATTTCTATTCTTTCTTTTCTGTCTTGATTGTTCAGCTAATACCTGCCATATGCATCTAAGTTCACTCTCTTTTTTTCTTTGAATTGCTTTTTTTTTTTTTTTTTTTTTTTTTTTTTTTGCTGTTCATCTTTTTATTTTACCCCAGTTCTCTCTCTCTGTTCCGCAGTCTACGTCTAGATTTCATTTTCATATTCACTTCCTCCATCATTTTTATTAGTCGCTTGCGCCTTAAATCTAAAAAGAAATGTATTGTCTTAAGCTATTCCTTGTTTTTTTGGTTTTATTTTGCTGCCAAAATGTTTTCTTTGGCTGTTATTTAGTTCCTCTGGTTAAATCCATTTTGTATGGTATTAGATATGAATAACAGGCCTTTATATTCTTGCAGTTTCCTCTTTGTTTAAAGGTCTTTTGAGTTTAACTTGTTTTTTTGTTCCTATATCACTTTATTTTGTAGAGCACTTGTCCAGAATAGTTCTCTTGATGATAATAATTCATTTATGGAGGTTACGTATTGGATAATGTACTGTTTGCTAGTCAGTGATGCAAAATATGCAACATTCAACAACTGTATTTTGATGAGGCAAGAATTGTTTCCAAGAGTGACTTTTACTGTTTTGATTTGGTTTCTTATGGAACCATTTTCAGTGACAAAATAACTGTCCATACTAGTGTAGGGTTCTTGAACGTCTTAATGTGCCCTTCCAAATATTAATGCCTTAAAAGTCTTAAATTCGTAAAGTCAAGTATAACATTTGCCAATATAAATATCTAGATCTCCTTAAACTAAGATACACTTACAGATGCAAATCAAAGATTTTTTTTTTTTTGAGAAAAAAGGGGTCATATGACGTTGCTAAAAAAAAAAACATTATGTTGTGTAATTGGTGTAATGAAAGATAAGAAATACAAAGCTTATCGTTCTAAAAAAGCAAGATGTGCTCTGATTGGCTAGTTATCCAGCGCATTGTGATTGGCTGAATACCTTAAGCGTGTGATGAAAATGTTACGCCCCTTACCATACTTTGATGCCATTTCCCAGCAGAACGAGACAAAACCAATAAAACACATTACAAAAGAACCATTTGTTGCATCCAATGGGGACATAATTAATGATTATAATGACTTATGCTGTCTTTTTATGCATTGTTGCATACTCCGCTGTTTAAACAAAACCATGTCTGCATTTGTGAATGAAGGAATGACAAACAACAAGCGCTACTCTACACTGCTTAAAATTTGCGTTTGAATCATCAGTGGCAAATTCTATAAATATAAGACATGTACTTACAGGCTGTGAGTCAGAAGTGCCAGACCACACGAGAATAAAATTCTTTGTGTGAACATTTGGGCGGCGTTATACAAATCTTCCCACATCGTGACGTAGACATGTGGGGACGTGTTAGAACGAGCCATTTTCGGTTGACTTATAAAGATTATCTCTTTGTATTTAATACTTTAGTCTTTGCAACTTTACAGTACAGATCTTCTTGTAGAGCTTGTAACAATCCAAAGAGAAAGGAAACAATTTTAATTGCATCATATGACCCCTTTAAGTTCTTGTTTAATCAAACTTACTCCATTTTGATCAGTTTCTATTAAAACAAATAAATGTACGTTGATTTAAGAATCTTTAGACTTTCGAACTCAAAAACAATACTGGATACTAGTTAAAAAAATGTTTTTTTGCAGTGTGATAGTAATCAAAATAAAATTAATTTTGAAAAATGTACATTTTATTTTTATTACTTTGAAGTGTTGCTAATACAAGACGTTAACATTTAGAGCCTATATTAATGTTTTTTGTTGCATTCAATTTATTTCTTGAATTCTCTTACTTGGTCTTAAATTTACCTTCAAAAACCGCAAAAACCCTGTAGTATGTATGCTGTTAGCTATGCGTTCTTGCAAAATAGTAAAAGAAAAGTAAAAATGGTCAAATAAACAAAAAAGGCAGCAAAAAAAATTTGAGTTTAAATTATGCATAAAGATAGTACAAGGAAATTGTTGCCTGGGACTTAATTATCCATTTAAATGGTAATTATGCAATCAGTCAATCAAAAAAAAAAATATATATATATATGGTGCTGAACTGAATATGAATGAATTTGCCCCCGAGAGCCGTGCAATAAGAAGGAAAGAGTGCAGGTCTAGAGCATTTGAGAGCTTAAACAGGTGATCTTCACAGACTAAATCACACCACCTCAAGCCATTAACATGGAACAGGCATTATTTAGATCCTTCTCAAAGGATTTAACAGCAGCTATATGTGAAGCTAACTGTTGCGTAACAGAGTTTAGTTTGTTTGATCTGTTGGCACACAGTGTAATCCTCTGGTGTAATTGTGCTTCAGTGAAAACCCCCTTCAATAGTGCCCAGTGATTCTATGAAGTACCACTAAACCCAGTGAACTGTGAATGGCAAGCCTTTAAACTGTGGGAGATGCTTTATTGCAGAATGTTTCTTACATATGCATCATGTGAACCGAGTCGTGTGAATTTGCTGTAATTTGCGGTAACTCGCGTTCAAAACAGGAAACAAGATAAACTAAAACTCTAAACTCACAAAAAAACTAACAAAAAATATGATCTGCAGCAAATGGTCTTTTTTTCTGTGCAGAAAGCAAAAGTAAATGTCCGTCACGTTTACAAAACCAATATAATCTCTTATAAATAAATACTTTTAATAAAGGAAAACCAAACATGTGAGTCATTATCTTACTTTACATCACTTGTTTTATAAGCTTTGATGTATATGATAGTAATTATTAATGATGTTGTAATATAGCCAAAAACTAAAGGGTGTGTATTATTTTGCAACCATTAAGCATTTTAACCCAACGTGGCCAAATCTTTTTTTTTTTTTCCTAAAGACCTTATAGTTCTTTCAATTTCAACAATTTCTCTCTTTTTTTTCTTTTTTTTTATTGAGACATGTTTAGTTTTTTTGTTTATTACAAGATTTATTTATTTAAATCAAGTTTTCAAGTTTTTTTTATCTCAAGTTTATATCAAGTTTTTTTTTTATGAATAATATTTTCTTTCTTATTTGTTTTATTTTTTATAATCCAAGCATTTTTTTTCTCCTTTATTTCTAAAACTCAAGAAATAACTTGACAGAAGAATTTGCTACTATCTACACTGCCCTTTTAATATCACAATTTTACTATTGTGAATATTGTGTTTCCATTTCTAAATTCATGTACACATAACTTGTAATTACAATATTCCCATTGGTACTTGAATGCTGTATTACACAGGTAAGCGTAGATTTTTTTTCCCTTTTCACAAGGACATTTAAGTGTATTTCTCTCTTTACCCTGTCTTCTTGTGACTCCACAGTGTCCCTCATGAACCTTTGTGCTGAGCTTGAACTGTGTGTGTGCGTACATGTGTGTGTGTGTGTGTGTGTGTTGAAGCATCCCTTCCTCCTCCCTTCATGTCCGACTTGTCACTGTGCTCCGCAGAACCACGAGCCGCTGCGAGACAATGACTCAGACCTCATCCTGAACGAAGGAGACCTGACACTGACCTATGGCGACACTCACATCACAGCCAACGGGGCCTCGTCCTCCTCTGGCCCCGAAGCATCGGGCGGCAGCTGGGGTGTGAACGGCAAACGCAGCGACAGCACGTCAGAGGATGCTCTAGAGCGAGAACTGGACACGCGTGAACATGAGCTCTTGAGCCGTGGCACACGTCTCGTTTTCCCCATGGAGGACCACGCTTGACCCCGCCTCCCAAACCTTAAACCACGCCTCCCTTCACTCCATACCTCCACTTTCCTTGCAAATTGACCCACGACACCTCCAAAGATCTCATGCAGGGGGTCCGAACACACAAGGGAACAGAAAGATGGAGATCAGGAGGCTTTGTTCTCAAAGAAACGAAGGAGACATAATTGATGCTGTGGCAGACTCTGATTCCTTGTCTGCCCTTCAAAATGTGATTTGCAGAAAAAAAAAAAAAACCTGCATTTCGGACACTTATTTTCCTTATTGCTGTCATTTGCGATGAGGTATTGATGCCGTACGATCTCTGCTGCCCTTAACATTCACATTCATACGATCACTGCCCGCCGCATATTAACATTTTACCTTAGTCATAATTTGTTTTCTATTAGCAATGCTGCTACAAGCTGGAGATATGATTGATAAATATGACTGAGCTAGTATTTCTTGTATGAACAGCCTGTATTATGTAATTTGCATTCAAATGCTGGTTTTTGCCATCAGGCAAATAAGCGAGCAGCTCATAAGGTTTGTAAATAACCATGGCAGTGGTGTTCGTGAAAGCTCACAAACACAATGGCAGCATTGACACGAGTGCATGCTCATCTCATGACTGCATACGGGAACCTTGTAATATGTAACTCTAGCGTGTTGGAGTTTACACTTCTTGCAAGATCTTGGTTGTACGAATGCCAAGTTGCCAAGCAGTGCGATTTATTTTATTTTTTATTTTTTTTAAACAGCTGGATGTGACAAGAGTGTATGGGCCATGCACTTTAGCTGTAGCCCTTGCATGTTTTGCTTTATTATATTAGCATATTAACCATTGTACACTCTCAGCCAGAATTTGTGATGCAGAATGATGTAATTAACCCTCGTTAATTTGTTAATTTCATATCTGCATCAAACATGTCTTTTGCGCCTCCTCACATTAGAATGTTCTTGAAGGTGGATCTTTCCATCTGTATGAGTTGCTGCTATATAACAGTCAGCGATTCTTAAATCAGGAATATGGAGTGTTCGGCGTGATGTTGACCCGGCTGTTTATCTGTTCATACGGTAATCTTGTGGCCTTGTGCCAGTAACCGCCAATGTGCATTCCTTCCGTCCTCCGTGTCTGGAAAAGAATGATGTTAATAAGTGCAAGTCTGAAGTCCAAAGTTTAGTTAATAACTAACTTAGAGATGTCTGAAATAAGACATAATTCAGTCTGATTTTTACTCAACACAATAAACTAACTTTGCACTCTTGCCATTCAGAAACCTTTGCAATGGTCTGCTCTTGCGCCTGTCTGTTTGCTCGAGTTGTGCAAGGAAATGCATCACTTCAGTACAATATAGTTCAACATCTGATCAGAAGAACATGTATGTGGAGTTTCGGCTAGCGGATGAGCTTCGTGGCAAAAGACTGAATTCACAGAAGTCACTCCTCCTCTGAATGACTCTTTCAACTTGTCTGATAGCTTTTTTTTTCTGACCACACTATGGTGGATTTGTGTGTTCCTTCAGGATATCTATCTACATTCATCTTTTACTTGCTGTTCTGCATGTCAGTATAGAAACAAATGACAAAATCCATAATCGAGCTGCCATTTGTTTGTCTGTGATGTATGAAACACCAAAACCCTCTGTTTTCCCATTTAAATCCCTATTAAGATACACTCTGCCTGTTAAATAATGTGAAAAAAAACTGTGGTATGGATTGTAGTTTATCTATTGTACGTTTATAAAATAAATAGCCAATGTATCAAAGTGGGCTACAGTAGCAATACCTATCTAAGGTATTTGATTTATGTCATAAAATACAATAGAACAATAAAACAAGAAAACTAGTGTTTACAACAAAATTGTATGTTCAAGTTTTATTTATAAATAACATTTTTTTTCATTGATTAATTCTGACGGTTCACGTCAGAACTTTAGAGTAAATGTTGTTTAGAATGACAAAACCATGTTAACGCAATAATAGTGTGAAAGCAGTTGAGCAGTAAAAGCACAAAAACACCTGTATCCTCAAAGAATGATTGTGCGTTTTAGATTTAGATGAGACGTTCTGCCTGTTTAACTATTCAAATTGCAATCCTATCCTCTTCATACACAAATGAACACATTCTGCACAGCCCAGTGCAGACGAAAAGAACAAACTGGTGATGTCCAGGGGGAACTGGGGAATCTCACACCAGGGTTAAGACCTAGGGGAGAGAGAAATCAGAATTTTCTAAATTCTTTCTCCACCCTTCAATTTCTCTAGAACTTCAGCTCACTGAATTGCACTTTGTGCTTCACAGACAAGTTGTGCATTCATGTTTTTATTGGGCAGTACCACAGAAACTGGAGTGTCCTTAATGCATAATCCTCTTTTCATACATGGTTGATGAATGCCTAGGAATGTTTTGGTTCTGAAATCCTCCCGGTGAATTGAACACTCAGTGGGATGTCTGTCTGTCTGTCTGTCTCCGGGCCTGGTGCATGTGTAACAGCACGGGTGCACGTAAAGACCCGGTCCTGTGTGTCTGATTATGGGCTGCTGGGGATTGGGCAGGGATTACTGCGGATGAAATCTGTCTGTCAGGCCGTTTCATTCTCTCTTGCTGAATGTGTTTCCCCTCTTGTTATTGTTAGTCTTTTTCTTACAGGAGTCTTGTCAGTATCAGTTGAGGTCGATGGGTTTGTGAGTGTTTCTCTTCTGTCGTCTACTCTGCACCCTGTGACGGCAATGTGAGGGAGCTCTCGGGGTATTGCTCCTCAGCTCCGTCCGTGTGTCGTAGCTTCATATCAGGCTGTTCCCCCTCTGTCCTCCTGTTCCTCCAGCACATCAGGCTTCTACAGCGAAGAGGGAAGCATAACTTAGTTTTTTTTAATTAATATGGACAAGAAGACATTGGGATGTTTACTGAAAACGATGATTTTGTATACAATGTCAACAAAGTTCAGTCATAAAAGCACAGTGTGTCATTTCTGCATCGCTAGTATTTGTCACAGATATTCAGCGTGTTCCTATAGGCCTACTCATACTAAAGCAAATATTAGTTTAATAGTTATTATTGTGATATGAATAGCTATATTATTTACTAATAGTATTTAAATTATTATAAATGTATTTAAATATAATATTATAATTTATAATTTTTTGGTTTGTTTCTTTTGGTATTTTTACCCTGTAAGACAATGCATTATTATGAGTAGTAGTATATTTTAATTACATTAATACAATATTAGTAATACTAATGTTAAAATATTATGTAATTAATTAAAAGTCGCTGTGTGCATCTGGTGCCATCGTGTCTGTGTCGTCATGACAGAGCCCTCCCAGATCGAGCTGGTGACAGGCTCAGCTCTGGGAGCATTGGTCCCTCCAGGGCCTAACCAAAACAAAGCAGTCCCTATTTAAGCCTGTTCCAACCACGTGTGGTCGCTCTGTTAGGTCACACCAGCCCCCCTCATCACATGATGCTGATGGGGATGACAAAGAAGCCTGTATCATGATCCATCACTCTGTTATACAGCAGCGTTTACAGGCCTCGCCATGAAATCTGACTCGAGCATGATGGCTAATTGATTTGACCCACAACCCAGTCTGATATTCTTACAGGTCACAGTGTGGAGAGGATATTTATGATTTTATGTGCTGACTTGACATCATTTTTAACCATTATATTGGCTACAGTAAAAGTAAAACTGGTCATTTTACTGACCCTGGTCCATTTGGAAATTATAAAAATGCACCACCATATAACTTCCACTTCCCAGAGTTCAGGAGGACCGTATTAACACAATGACTTGACTGGCACCATATTGATTTCAGAATGTATTGGTGACCCTCGACCCTCGATTCCTCTTTTGTCTCTTTTTAATGTTCATGATGAACTGTGCACTGATTCTGTGTTTTTAACAATTACTGACTGAGATGGTCCACTGTAATCCAATGTCTTGTATGTTGACATTATTCTTAAAAGTAGCTCATATAACAAAAAACACTATATTTACAGCATTTAAAATGTCTACATATACATTAACATTAAACTAGTATATTTATAAATTAACATTAACTAGAAACCTGTTGTTTATGATATAAAATGCATTATTTAATGTTAATAAATTGAACCTTGTAAAGTGTTCCCAATGGTAAAAAAAAATACTATTTCGTATCTGTGAATCAATGATGTTGACCTATTTTAGCTATACGAGAATCTATAACTTTATAAAACATCACGTTTTCTCTTCCCAAGAGGTCATTGAACATTATAAAATCAAACTTGGTTCTCTGAAGACAGATTGTGTGTATCATTGTACAGATCAGAACGGACACCTTCAGCCTTTGTTATAAAGCTGTCAGTCACTCGGTGTATGTGCATGACATTCACATATAGCTACTGCACAACAGCACACTGCAGATAAAATCAATGTTCATCTTTACAACTACACTAGTTGCATAATCAATCTGGGACTCACACTCTTCTCATCTAATGGGCGGAAGCATTAATGTGTAGACAGACGTACTAGCTGAATGTAAAACCAAAACTCACCCATCGAACAAATTTAAACTCAGCGCTATCTAAAGCAGCAAAAAAACATTGCATTTTGCACACGTCTGTTTGATGTGATAAAGAAGAGTAGTACAAAAGTTTGGGGGTGGCAATTTTATAATTATTTTTTTCTCTTATGCTCATTGAAGCTACATTTATTTGATCAAAAATACAGTAACAACTGTATATTGTTAAATATTATCATAACTTCTATGTGACAACAGTCTTCAGTGTCACATGATCCTTCAGAAATCATTCTGATTTGGTGCTCCTGACACATTTATTTTTATTATCAATGATGAAAACTGTTGAGCTGGTTACTGCTATTGTAACAAGTGTGATATTTTGTTTTTTTTTTCAGAATTCTTTGATGAATAAAAAAAGTTGTAAATAGAATTTTTTTTAAACAATATAAATGCCTTTACTGTGCCCTTGCTGAATAAACGGCAATAATAATAATAAACTTACTGACCCCAAACGCTTGACCAGAATTATTAATAATATTGCAAAATGAACACTAATGTGAAGTGTGATATACTTAGTCGTCATTGAGCCCAACTACGTTATTATTTCACTAAGTTCTGGGACCATTGGGGACTGAACTGCTGACATTCAGACAGGTACACATACCATAAAGCAATGTTTTGGTGGTTTTAGGTGTTGTCCATGTTCCTCTTCTGATAGCCCAGCTGTCTCATGACCTCGCTGCAGTAGGCTTCGACCTGGTTCACCTGCTCCACGTTCAGCCGTTCCCTCCAGGCGTAAATAGCCTCCTTGGCATCTCTGGATGATATGAGGAAAGGTTTATCCGAGGAATAGCCCTGTCCGTGGGTCATGTTTATCACAAACTTCTCCATGGCCGGAGAAAGGGTGAGGTTGGAGAACCGATAGAGTTTCTGGAGCTCGTCCACGGGTCTGAGGACCAGGTCCTCGTATTTCAGCTGCATGTAGTTTCGCTTCACCCACGGCGGAGCGTTCATGACGAGCAGCATGTCGTTGAGCCAGTTATCGCAAATTAGCTCCATCGCGCTCGAGACGTAATTCTCTGCACGGTGGACCCTGTTGCTAGGCACCAGAAGGCGCTTGTATTTGTCGCTCTGCTTCTTGCTCCTCAGCACCTGTATGCTCTCCTTCACCAGAGCCAGCTTAGACTTCAGCCGAGAGTTATGAACGGCCCGGGGGTCGCGAAACAACTGGACTATCTGGAGGTTGATGGCGGGGTCTCGCATGAGGGGAACCAGAACCGACAAATCTAAAACCCGCACGTCTTTGATGACCATCACAGGGTACTTTTTGCACTCCTTCTCCAGCTCTTTGAGATCTCTGTGGTGGCATTTGCTACACACGTCTCCTTGAACCAAACCGATTTCGTGCTTTTTGTACGCCTTGCAGAGAGGCTCGGAGCAAATGACCTTGTTGGTTTTCCAGCCGAAAATAAAAGAGGTGGTTACGTTGGACGAGCCCGCGTAGAGTTTTAACACGGAGAAATCGCATCTAAACAGAGAGTTCATCATGTCTCTCACTGCTCCTTGTAAACTGCCCGCATCTCCGGGATAAAGCGCCTGCCACATATTCCACATGGGCTCGTATAAATAAAACACATCGGGATGCTGATTAAATAGTTCCCCTAAAAAAGAAGAGCCTGTCCTCCAGGTTGCGTGGAGGTATATGTGCGTCCTGGACTGACTCCTGTTGCCGAAGTCCTCCACCTCCGTTGAGTTTCCCGATCTGGTGCTGCTCCACAGGGCGATGGTGCTCTTCAGATCGGGACACTTTTGTTGCTGATATCCATCTTTAATGTGGGACGATTTGCTCCGGTAATCTAGTACGTAGGGGATTAAAAGCAGCACCACGGAGTATCCTAGAATCAAGATGATGTATTTTTTCTGAAGCCTTCTCTTCATGGCCTCATCGGAGTGAGAGACGCGGATCTCGGCGAACTGAGGCGCCTGCCTCGAAGGACACTGTTAGATTACAGCGGTAAAGTTTGGAGGGTGGAATCTTTTCTCAGCCGTGATGCAGAAAGCCCCGCCTCCTGTGCCAGGATTGGCTAGTGGGAGTTGCTCATAAGTGGATTGTGATTGGATAGTTAGGAAGTCACTCATATAGGCTGAAGTGCGGGGGGAAAATTACACCAACCTCAACCACCTAGCAAAATATGGGCACAGTTTGTATTTAATTATAACCCCCCCCCTTATGAAAAATAATGAACATCACTGTGCGATTTAAATGTGCCATATTTTGATATTATTAAAAGGGAAGGTTAACATACAGAAACACCAAACCATTGTTTGGGCAGGCTAAACAATGTAATTATTATAATAAGTACATTAATTGTAATAAATTGCATAAACATAAACACATGTAATAACTTGACATTATAAAATGTAAACATAAGCAATAAAATCTATAGCCAAGCTATTTTTATTTATTTATGATTTATTAGATGATAATGGCTTTTTCTTATAATGATTTCATTAATAAATACAGATTTAGAAATAAAAAAAAAAGGTTATAATAAGGTATGCAATGCTATACCCACTGGATTGTTAAGAATAATCCAAAGCTGCCACATATTCCACATGGGCTCGTATAAATGAAACATCTAAACTTGTATCTTGACTGTAGTTTCTCTTCCCTCTTTGAAAATATGAAATGTTGACCTTTTAGACAGTAAGTGTATTAACAAACTTATTTACAAAGAACTTAAACATGTTATCACTTATGATTATCAGTGTCATTTTCTGGGAGATGTTGAAAGGACAAAGCTTTTATCTGTTATATGGCATTCCCAGTTGCTCCAAAGGTCAAGGAGACTCATTACAAAATGATGTTCAGGATTTACCCAGTTATTGACTTTATACAAAAACCATTTCATTTCGAGGTGGATCCTTGTGGTTTCTGTTCTTCTTTTCCTGAAACACTTGATCACATTTTCTTTTACTGTAAGGCTTCTTCTAAATCTTGGTTGGATACATAGCTAGTTGTCAGTAAAAATTGAGACAATTCTTAACTCAACAAGATGTCCTCTTTTTTTTAAGTGTGATTTAAATTCATCCTTCCCCGATGTTGTAAATTTAGTTTTGTTGATGGGTGAATATCATATCCATACTTGTCAATGGAAGAAATGTAAACCGTCCTTCAATATATTTCTATGTGAGTTTGCTAAAATGTTTCAGAGCCGTAAATGATTCCAAAAACATAATAGAAAATCTGAAAAGTTATGCTTCTCTTTGTCAAAATATTTGTGTGTGTGTGTGTGTGTGTCTCTGTGTGTGTGTGTACACATGTCTTTTTAGTTTTTCTCTTAGGAACTTTTAGAAAATAGTAAAATACTTTATGGGAGAATGCTTCGCAAACAAAAGTGTTTGAAATATTTTTTTGTAAACTTAATGTATTTTTCCTGGACTTTTATGTAGAGGAGATTTGAAGTGAGAACGAATGTTTTTTTTTGTCTGGCAGTGTTGTTGATTTGTCGTGTCGCGTCATGTTTAAGGCTACTCGATAGGTGGCAGTGAAGCTCCCTCCGGCGTTGTTATTGTTCACGCGACACCAAAGAAGTAGAATCTGGAGGGATGGAGGCAACAACAACAGGGGAAATGATAATAAATGTATTAATTCTAATAAAATAAAATTCGCCATTCGCAATCGGATTATATTCGAGAGATACACGTATATTTTCGACCAATCTCTGACATGTAGCGAACACCTTTGTCATGATTTCTTGTTTTGCTAGCCGCAGCTGTTGACAACGACTCGCTACTGTCAGCATCACTATCACAAAAACAGGTTTGTGCTCATAGACATCTATCTATCTATCTATCTATCTATCTATCTATCTATCTATCTATCTATCTATCTATCTATCTATCTATCTATCTATCTATCATTGTTTTGCTTGTGTTTCAGTTGAAGCTTAAATCATCAGAATGGCTCACTGGAGCAGGTTTGAGAAGGAGCTGGAGCTTGAGACCAAGAGACTCATCTCACATTATACTTCCATTCAGGACGAGGAAGATCAGAACTTCCAAATGGCTCTGAAATTTGCCTGGTCCAATTTCAAGTAAGTATTTTTCAAGTGAATTTATTTAGCCATTTACTTATCACTTTAATCGTGGCTTGTAGTTTATTTGTGAAAAGGACCCTGAAGAAGAAGTGGAGGGAAAAGAAGTGTAAATGAGTGTGGAGCCCTAGCTTGTTTTTCATTTTGCAATTAATATATCTATAATATATTATTTTTTTTGCACATAAAATCTAAAGAAAGCTCACATCATATTTTTCTCCTCTGGATAGGTTTCATCGTTTCCTTGATGCCAACACACATAATGTACAGCGCTCCATTAATGGGTTAGTCTGAAGCTTTAAACAGTTCTGGGCACTCTTTTGTGATCTGCTGATGTTTTGATATTACGATATTTTTGTTATTAATTATTCCGGTTTCTCTTTTTCCCAGGATTCATGAGAAACTCATGATCCACTCGGACTTAAGTAAAGCAGAGAGTTGGTTAAGGCTAACTGAAGAATTTCTCAGTTCTCCTCTTCCTAATACTGAGGGAACCAAGGTAGGATAACACTGACATCATTCAGGCGATTCTTAGATCCCTTCATGTGCTGAATGTCTTTATTACTCTGTCTGTTTTCAGACTGATGTCCACTATAGTGTGCTGGCTTTATTGCTCCATCTGTCTGACTCCCCATCCAACACAAGCTACTGTGAAAGACCTAGACCGAAAGAAACAGGTTCGGCTTTTCTTTAGTGTCAACACATGCATACTGTTGGACAATACTACTTCTACTAATGTTTATTTCTACAGAGAAAGAAGACAAGTTTGATTGGGCCAAGTACCTTATGGAAGGAGAGGATCTTGATACTGGACCCTTTCCAGACACTCCAGTGAGTGATCGATATTACACTGTTAGATCAGATCTGGTCTAGCATCATATACTAAAGGTCTGAGCGATATGGCGTATAAATGATTAGTAGATACATTTCAGCTTATTAATCTAATTATTTATACTTGCTCTGTAATGAAATGGTTGATTTATTTTTTTTATCAGATGAGCCATGGTTTTGTACTTTGAAGTAGATTTAAAATATTTAAAGCATACACATTTTTATATTTTTATTTGAAGTAAAATACTCTCAGATTCTGTTTAAAATAACCAAGCCACTAAGGAAACATAAAGCAGAGTTATTTTAGTATCACTATCTGATATACTATTGTTGTTTTTGATAACATGTTTATTTTAATTTTGGTTGTTATTTTTGCTCGTTTTTTTTTTCAAGCATGTTTTGTATTTATTTCTGTTTATTAGATTTAGTTTAGTTGTTGTTACATGTAAAGTTAAACTAAACAAACTTGGTAAATCTTTTTATTTAAAGTAAATCAATTTATTTTACGTAACTATAATAACTTCGATAATTCTTCCGACAAAGAATAATTGTATTTACTAATTATAAGTAATATTTGCAGCAATATAACAATACGTAGTACTTAACAGCAATATTCACCTGCAATGTCTAATGAAACATTTAAAAACTGTTCTGTACTATATTGACTATAGATATTATCCATAACAGAGCAGCACAGATCATTTAATCTCTTGGCAGGAGTGGTCTGAGGATGAGAGTGAAGAAGAAGATAGCCAGCAGCCCCTGAGCAGAGAGGATTCTGGTATACAGGTGGACAGAACACCTCAGGAGGACCACGAGCAGAATGACAAGACTGTCCAAGTCACCTGGACCGGTATGGGACAGTATCCGCACATTTTCTCATAGTAACCCTCAGTTAATGAAGTCTGTTTTCAGGACTCCTGGTTCTTACCGAGTCTTGTGTTTGTAGTGGGTGATCCAGACTCCAGGGCTTGGCTGGAGCAGCATATTGTCACTTCGTATTGGGTTCCCAACTCTCCCCGCTTTCCACACAGCCTCCACCTGCACTCCAATCTCTACAATGTCTGGTAAGGCATTTAATGTCTTGTTCACTTACTTCACAAGGCCATTAATAAGGACTTTCTTTCACGATTTAATACGATTTTAGAAGCAAATACTGTTTATTTGAGAGTAGAATGTTGTCATTGTGCATATCGCTCTCTTTCTCTCCAGGGATCAGCACCTGTATAACACTGGGCCTCTTTACCTGCCTGAGGAGAAGTCTTTTGTTACAGAGACACAAGTGATTCGGGAAACTCTTTGGTATGATTATATACTGTATATATACCATTCAGGAGTTTGGAAGTTTCTTATTGTTTATAGTCTTTTATGCTCACCAATAGTGTATTTATTTGACATTATCAAAATTTCAAGGAACATAAGAATTAATTTTATATATATATATATATATATATATATATATATATATATATATATATATATAATTATATATAATTATTTTTTTTATTTTATTTTTTTTACATTTTTAGCAACAATTAAATCAGTCTTCACATAATGCTTTAAAAACCAGTCTTATATTCTCATTTGGTGCTCATTTATTGTCAGTTACTATTGGTGCTCAGTTATTATGAGAAATATAAATCTCTCTCTCTCTCTTTTTTCTATATATATATTTACATATATACTGGACAGACATGTTTTTTCCTAAAGGAAAGTGCATGTGCTAAATTTGTGAAAATGACATATGTGGATAGAGATAAGAATGCTTCACACCTGTTGAAACCTGCAGGGAAAGAGCAGTTCTGGAATGGAGTTTTGTCTTCTCAAGATCAGATCTGCTCTGGTTGCTAACACACGTTTGTTTGCGTACGCAGAAGAAAACACATGCTCACATGTTCATTTCTGCCTCTCCTCAGGCTCTTCTCCGGCGTAAAGAAACTTTTCATTTTCCAGTACAATGATGGCAAGGTGACTGTGAGGAATGATGTGGTGGTCACACATCTAACTAACGTGAGTGGAGACAGTTTTTCATTTCTGTATTTATTGGGATAAACTCGAACCCTGCATTAATTAATACAAATATTACTCTACAAAAGCCAAATGACACATTTTATGAATATGTTTTTATTTTATTTTACAATATATCATTTTTATTGAAATATTTTTTTATTTATATTATTGACTAAGGCACATTTAGATGCTTTTAGTTTTTTTTTGAATAAGCTGTTATCCTATTACGATAATGAATGAGAGTCTGTTTAATTATATTGTTATTATGAATACTTATGAAATTGCGCAAGACAGGTCCAAATAGCTTTTTTTGATGCACGTATGTGTTTTTGTACAGAACTGTCTTCACTCTGTACTGGAGCACATAGCAGCCTATGGGCAGGCTGTTTCCCGACTGCAAAAGTTTATTGATGAAGTGACCGGCCACAGTGCAGAGCCTTGTCCTCCAGGACTTAACTCTTCCTCCTCCTCATCCTCCAAGAAGAGCTCTGATCCTCCCTTTAGGACCTACCAAGCGTTCGTGTGGGCCCTGTATAAATACTTCACCAGCTTTAAAGAAGAGCTCAATACTATTGAGAAAGACATTATTGCCAAAGGTCAGATTTTCTTTGTGCCTGCACTCTGAAAAATATATATTTTGAAGTTGTAAATAAATATGTACGTTTTATATGAAATGAAAGTTAATCCTACAACGTTTGTTTTCAGTGTGCAAATGTATTCTCAGTTATTTTTGTGTTGTTATAGTAATGATTCTGTGGTGATTCTTCATAGATGAGACAGTGACTCTGTCTTTTGTGCTGGAACGGTTGAGTCCTCATCTGGCTCAGATCACCATGCTGCACAGGGTTTTCTGCACAGGAGTGGCTGATGTGCCGCCCGGAACGCCCAATGTGTTAAGAGCCTCGCATTTACTCAACACACTCTACAAGGCCATAATAGAGTATGACAGCGTGGGTGAGGCCTCCGAGCAGTCTGTAAGTGTGTCTGTTTTCAATGTTGAGCATTAGATGCATACATTTGAACATTACCCATGTATCTCTGATGCCATTTTTTCTCCTTCCTATCAGGTGGCGCTCCTTTTCTCTCTCTGGGTAGAAACAGTGAGGCCATACCTTGAGATTGTAGATGAATGGATTGTTCACGGTCACTTATTTGACCCCGCTAAAGAGTTCATAATTCAAAGGTACAACAGCATTTTTTTTTTTTTTTCAATGTGTATGAACACTGCCATTCAGAAGTTTAGGGTCACTTTTAAAAAATATTTATTAGGAGTACGATTTTTTTTTCCGTAAAGATACTAATACTTATATCCAGCAAACACAAATGCTGTTTTGTTAACTTTTAATTCAAAGAATTAAGTAAAAAAAAAAAAAAAGGTTTCCAGAAGAACTGTTTTCAACATTGACAAGATTAAAGAAATGTTTCTTGATCACCAAATATATATTAACTGCTGAAAATTCAGCTTTGCCATCACAGGAATAAATGACATTTTTAAATATATTAAAATAGATTACTTATTAAAAATTGAAATTTTTACTGTGGACCGGCTTGATAAGAATAAAATGATTCTTTCAAAAAACATAAAAAAATCTTACCAACCCCGAACATTTGAACAGTTAGGAATTCCATACAGTCAGCTGGTCATTATCGCAAAAAAAAAAAAAAAAAACACTTTTTAGGGTGATGCAAGACCCTCAGTGTCGTGTCAGGGTGCTTTTCACTCTTTTGGGGTCTAATTTGCGCTAACCACTATCTGCATCCGCCTTATCCTGCTAAACACACACCTGCTTATCAAATGAATAAATATATGGACATGTTTACTAGGAACAAAGATGTACCAGTAAACCACAGGGACTTCTGGTACGCCACGTACACGCTGTACAGTGTGTCTGAGACGGTGGAGAGTGAGGAGAGGCTCAGCGACGCTGCCAGTGGAAGCTCTGGTGGAGAGCAGGCGTCCAGCAGCAGACAGCACACCATGGTGTCCTTCCTCAAGCCTGTGCTCAAGCAGATCATCATGGCTGGCAAATCCATGCAGCTGCTGAAGAACCTGGACTGCAAGGAGACCGAGCAGCCTGATGGATCCTCCAGAGGTCAGTGTCAGAGAGGATGACCTTTTTTTTTTCAGTATTAGTTTCAGTGCTTGTCCTGTATAACACAAGACATGTGTTCCCTCTGCCTATGATGACACATGCAGAATAATACAAAGTTTTCAAAAAATAACCATACAGCGCTGTAGCAGTTACTGACAAGGACATGTGCTATAACTGTACCAGTGCTGCTACAATAAGCAGTAACTTGGCATCCATGGACACGTATGATTCAGCATCATGAACTTCATCTACGTAGATCGAGCGTCAGCTGGAGGGTGCGTCAGAGAACAGCTAGTCACCAGTCTGTGTTCATGGCCATTCATTTTATACTGATACACACTCAGTAATTCGAATTTCTTAAAAAAAAATGAAAACAAGCAGCCGTCATTAAAGCAGATACAAGGAATGTCATGGCTTACGTGCTGGTAGTCCAGCGTGATTAAAAAAGTTATAAAAATGTCAATAATTAATGATACGAATGATATGAAACATTATGTCGTTGATGTATTTTGTAGCTATTATCACCCAGCCATACTTGCCTTTTCTTCTAATTTAGTTTTTAGACAAAAGGGGCCTTGGAGTCAAAAATTTTGAGAACCATTGAATTAAATTAGATGCTAATTTAATTTGTAATGTCTTTACAGTGTTACTTCTCTGCAATTCTATTTTGACTTCATCCATATTGTTTTCCAGTTTCAGTTAAATTTTTTGTTGCATGCTCATGTTTGTATATTAGTAACATTTTCAATAATGATAACCTTTTGTTTTGTACGTTTACTTCATTTTCAGAATGTTTCTTATTGCCTAATATGTCTTAACATTGATGACAGTGAATTGTCTCTCCGCAGATGCCGAAAGAAAGAGTCTGTACACGCTCTTTTTGGAATCAGTGCAGACACGTCTTGGGCATGGAGAAGACTCACCCACCAACACGGTAACCGAGCAACAGGCCACTAAAAAGAGTCTGATCAAGATGCAGTCCATTGTAGCACGTCATCTGGAGCTGGACGACATCCATGACCCCCTGCTGGCCATTAATTTTGCAAGGTGACAGCAGAATACAGAATAACTGATTTGACGTCACTGAAGTCCACACAGAGATGTTAAAAATAGATTTGTGTTTTCAAAGATTTCAGTGATATAAAGGCGCTAAACTGTGTTTGGGCGGTCACAATTTCATTAGCTTGTTTTCCATGGAGGTAATGTGTGTTATCTCTTGCAGGCTTTATTTAGAGCAGAATGACTTCCATGAGAAATTCTCTGGCAGCGATGTGATTTTGGACCGCTCCTCTGAGTCTGTGACCTGTCAGACGTTTGAGCTCACGCTCCGCTCCTGTTTGTATCCACACATTGAGAGGAGATACATCGAATGCTGTGGGAACCTCATGAGAACCCTGAAAAAAGACTACAGGTGAGATTGAATCCTTTGTGCAGTGTTGCTTTGTAGCGCATTTCTCCTTAACCCTCTCATTTCTTTTTATCTTAGGCTTCTTGGGTACTTGCAGGCCATGAGAAACTACTTCCTGTTGGAGGCTGGGGATACTATGTATGATTTCTACACAGCCATCTTTGACAAAGTCCTGGAGAAGGAGAGCTGGCAGCAGCTGGCGTTCCTCAATGTGCAGCTTCAAGAGTCTGTTGGACAGCGCCACCCAGAGGACAGCAGCCGGTACTGCACACAAAATCTCTAGAGATCCTGTGGTTTACCAATCAACCCTGCCTGATACCACTCCATATCCTGTGGTTGTTTACACATTTTTCTCATGATTCCAGGTTGTCTATATTTCTTGAAACTATTGACCCTGCAAGAAAAAAACAGCCAGTGAATAACCTTGATGGTCTCACGCTGAGTTATAAGGTTACGTAACAGTTTTTGCTTTTTATGGTTTGGAGATTGTGACAACACGACATGATGTTTTTATATCACGCATGTTATATGAACGCCTTTTTGTTTTCTCTCACCAGGTTCCCTGGCCTGTTGATATTGTTATAAGTTCAGAGTGTCAGAAAATCTACAATCAGGTCTTCCTACTGCTGCTTCAGATCAAATGGGCCAAATATAGCCTGGACACTTTACGATTCAGTGGTGAGTTATGATTTCTCTTCTGAAGTTTTCATCACTTCTGTGTAGTTGTGATAAAGTTAGTGGATATTATTACAAAAAGGATATGCTATTAAATGTCAATGAGATATTGATGTACTGTACTTCGTATTTATGTAACTTCATAGTTCCATTGTATCTCATTTTAGTTTAGTACTTTCAAATCAGGATGGTTTCAATTCACTGTTTCAGATGAGATCTTATATAGAGTCTTCCCACAGATTTGACAGTCGCTGCTAAGAGGCAAGAGGGAGGCCACTCCGAGGAAGGCACAGCCAAAGAGCCCGTAAACCAGCAGATTCACAGGATGTTTCTCCTGAGGGTCAAACTCATGCACTTTGTCAACAGCCTCCATAACTACATTATGACAAGGGTAGGTCTGATGTACATCAAATTATGTATTTGTTCATTTGAGTTCAGACTTTCTTAGCTTGTAGACATACACCTTGCTACATTTCATTCGCAGATCCTGCATAGTACAGGTCTAGAATTTCAACACCAAGTACAAGAGGCGAAGGATCTGGACCAGCTCATCAAAATCCACTACCGATATCTGTCCACCATTCATGACAGATGTCTGCTCCGAGAAAAAGTAAGAGGGATATACACAAGGCAAAAAAATTGCAGTCGTTTTCTTATTTATTCCGTAAGCTGTCTTCCCCATGATGGTTGGCCTAGTTTTTACTTTTAAACTGTTATAGATGTCTGTGTTATTTTCGATGCATCAATTCAGGTTACCGTGTCT
The DNA here is from genome assembly GCF_023724105.1 of Carassius gibelio. Taxonomy (NCBI): domain Eukaryota; kingdom Metazoa; phylum Chordata; class Actinopteri; order Cypriniformes; family Cyprinidae; genus Carassius; species Carassius gibelio. The sequence goes on along the minus strand of NC_068401.1, from coordinate 10,340,185 downwards.
TTGCAGGTCAGTTTCGTCAAGGAGGCCATCATGAAAGTGCTGAATTTAGTTCTCATCTTCTCAGACAGATGGCAGGCTGGTTTTGGGGCCTGGAAGTAAGTTCAATACTCTTACATCATGTTTGGAATCTCTTTAGATGTTTCAGTCTAGCTGCTTGTCCTCATCTTGCAGCTTCCACTTCATTCACTTTTTCGGATTCTACCATTCGTTAAATATTTCCTATTCTCCCCCCAGAATCGAGTCGATTGACAAAATGGAGTCGGACTTTAAAAACTGTCACATGTTTCTGGTGACTATTTTAAACAAGGCAGTGTGCAGAGGCTCATTTCCTCATTGTAAGTCATACAGTGCTGTGCATTTTCAAGAAACTGTGAATCTCACTATCCCTGTTCCTCTGTATTTAACTCCAAATGACAATATACAGTAATGCAAACAAGAGCAGTGCATTATGGAAATACAGTAAAACAAATGTCCCAATGCAAAAACAGATGACATTGTAACATCTTTAAAATTATTTCTTTTTTTCTTTTTTCAGTGATTAATGAGTGAAGTCAGAAATATTTAGTTTAACTCACCATATGTCCCTGTTTTCTTTCATAGTGGAGTCCCTGGCATTGTCGCTAATGGCTGGATTTGAGCAGTGTTAACAGATTGAACATGGATTCAATCCAGAGCACCGAACACAAGACAAATTATTTATTGTACTGCTGCATGACGGCTACTGTACTGTTCTTGTTCGTCTCTACCAGGATATCTGACATCATAGCACATGAGAGAGACAAAATCACAATAGCACTACAATAGTACAGAAGTAGCACTTTGTGTCTATAAACAGTGAGACTTGTGTTAAGTTGTCCACTCTGTCTACAGCACAGTTAATGCATCAAGATACTTAACGTAATGTTTTGTGGACAATCTGTTTGTATTTCATTGTTGTTGGCCTGTGTTATGGCTCAATATGTCAGATGTAAATGTAAGTGGCCTTTACATGCAGTGGATATGTGAAGCGTACATGACAAGCAATTTCATTTAAAGGTGATCTAATTATGTATATTACATGCAACAGTGAAAATAAACCTTAGACTTCTAATTAAATCTTGTACATAATATAAACGAACTGAAAAATGTGCGCTACATTTGTATGTAGTTCAAGCCTATATTTGTATTAGTTGTAGTTGCTTAATGCCTTTTTTATTGTGCTGAATGGATTGCATATTTTACATTAAATTGACATCACTTTGAGAACCAATGCTGCCTCATACTTGTTTTATAATTCAGCATTTAAAAAAAAAAAGAAGAAATTAATACTTTATTTTTTTAGTGAGGATGCATTACATTGAAAAACCTTTTGGATTTTTTGTTACTTATTATTATATTTCAAATAAATAACTTTCTATTGATCTTAAAATGGTGAAAAAAAATTATTTCTACAACAATATAGATTAGAAATAAATATATTTTTTAAAGTGACACTGAAGCAATGGCTGCTGAGAATTCCGTTTTGCCATCAGAAGAATATATACATTTTTAATCGTAACAATATTTAGCAAAATTTGTATTTTAACTGTATTTTTGATCAATAAAAACTGCCATGGTGAGTGTAAGAAACGGAAACAAAATGTTACAATATTCCAACATGAAATACTGCACTGAAATACACAAAGGAAATGTAAAAGCAAAAAAATAAATAAAATAATTGAATGGGTAGAATTTACAAGATTTAGCATACATATAGTTTGGATATTTAAATATTTACATTTCACACTATATTCTACACAATGGAAACTATGCCTGCGTCCCAATGTGCATACTATCCATCCTGTGAAATTAGTCATTTTCAGTACTATTTAGGACAGATAGAGTGGCTAGAATGCATTTCACATTTCTAAATGCCGCTTCCACACTCACTCACGGCTGTTTTATTTAGTGAGTATTTTTCCTGAAGGACTGTGTTCCTGAACGCCCCCTGTTGGAAGTGCGCTGTACTGCGGCGCTGGAGTTTCCTGTTGAATCTCCCTGTAGAGCGCAACAGGAACTTCCAACCCGAGCTGCGCCAGCGACAAGCACTCACCGCGAGCAGGATTCCTCCGCAAACTCCCTCAACTACTCCAAAACCGCCACATATTAACCACCGAAAACGGCCCAACGGGTTTCCTTCACCCTCTCAGCCACACCAGAACTGGAAACCACAACATAAAATGCATGAATGAATAGTTGAAGCGGATTGTTTTGTCCTGGAAAACTCTAGTAAGTTGTGCAGCGCTGACTAACTTTCATTCTGGGTGTTGTCTTTTTTTCAACCGCTGTATTTGTAGTTAGTCAGTCAAAGTTTGTCGCCGTTCGCGTAGTTTTGTTCTGAAATATGTTTGTTTTAGTATGTGACAGACCGAATGGAAAGGTATTTTAGGGTTGACTTTCTCTGAGCTCTTTGAACTTTTACGTTGTGGGTGATGTGGGCCCGCACGCGACTGCGCAAAAATTAGAACGCTCATATTAAAATAAACGAGGCTGTCTGAACTGCAGACGCGAGAGAACGCTTCGGAGCTTGTAATGTGTGACTTATGACGCGTAGCTGGGGTGAAATATGTGTATATATCAACTGTTAGTTGTGTTTCTGTATGTTCTATTGTCGACCAGCAAGTAATGTAACGTTAGTTATTTGGAAATCTTTATGTAAATTATTTCTTGTGTCTTAACATTTTAGATATTATATATTTTGTCATGCTTGCCTTTTAAATACACTCACGCATAAGAGCATTTTTTCTGTATGTCTGTCTAATAAATCTGCCCATCCTTTTGGGAAAAATGACCCAGATATGTAAAATATAGGTCTGAAAATATTGGTTTGACACTTCAATCTGTAGATCTATGTAGTTGTTGTGTTAACTGAGTGCTGAATGTGAAAATAATAAAAAGTATTGTTTGAGAAAAATGCCCCTGACAATGAGTTCAAGTATATGCAAATATTGCCCTTTAGTAATAATAATAATACAAAAATCAATAAATTAACATTTTAGAAGAGATTACATATATAATATGTTCCTTACGTTTAAATGTTTTATTTGACATTACATTTTAAAATGAAGGTTTACAGAAACGGAAACCTTATAATCAGAGCAATCAACTTCAGTTAATCAGAGCACTGTAAACTTTCAGATTGTCTTTTAAATCCATGCAAGTTTGCTTCTTTGGTGCAGATTAAGACTAAACATGGATTAAACCTCTCTGTCAGGGGTGGTTGACATCGAAAATCCCTTTAGTCTAGAACTAGGCTTAGTCTAGTCTATGTCTGTAGTCGTACTTCTTTTTGGACGGAAAATGACTTCGAGACAGAAAAGAGGGGAATGTCTTCATTGGCTGGAGGTCAGTGGGATTATTGGAAGTTCAGGCAGGCCGGCCGTTCATCAGCCCACACCCTTATGAGTTTCTGATAATGATGCTTTAGGAAGTCATTTGTTCCTCTGTGGCAGTCTGAGTGGGTTTTATAATTCAGCAGATCATTTAGAACAAATGAAGCCACCAACAAACAAAGACCATAGGTCATTTATTTCTATTGGCGAAATTTGCAGGGTGTTCTTCCCACCATTTGTGTACGCAAAATGCTTTTTAAAATATATGGACCATTTTCACAGGCTGTGAATGTAATTAACATTGTTAATAAATCTTTTTATTTTTTATTTTTATTAGTTACCATTTTTTAAGTCTACAATTATATCCCTATACTTTGTGTTTTATTACCATTGCATTAAATAACAGAAAACTGGTTAACACTGCTGTCGCTGCATGAGGGATTGACAGTAATTGGGAAAAGGGTCCATTGGTGGTCATTTGATTTGTGTGTTCATTATTTATTATTTTCTAAGGTGAGTAAGTGGAGGGCCGCATCACGCCTGCCTCTAGGAGGTGAAATGCAACAGTCATACGCCAATGAAGCGCCAAAGGGTGTCTTTAGGCTTAATAGATTCAATCAAGTTGGTCACAAGTCTACTTTGATGTACTTGAAAAAATGTTTGTGTAATGCAGCAGAATATGCTGTTGTTCGTTCTCACATGCAAATTGAGTCTGTGCATTTTTTTAGTGTGCATACTGAGATGTGAAAGTGGCATTTATCAGAATAGTGTTTTTTTTTTTTTTTTTCCAGTAAGGTACAACCAGGGCGTGCTTCAAGTTGTGAAGTTTTTGTAGATGTGCCACCACCTCTGCTGCTACAAGAGGCAAATGTGAGTGTGAAGATCTATGCAGGTGTTAAATCTGCAGAGAATGTGGTGCAGAAAAGGCCTTTTTCATTCTGTATGCAGTTGAGGTCATGTTTTGGCATGGCCAGATATTATGCATCAACACGCGTGGAAATCTTCTTCTTAGTGTGCTAGAGAGCCGCTGTTCTTTAATTCTGACTTAGTGGACGTCAGAGAATAAAATAGCTCAGGGCAGGCGGCCAGACCAGGGCATATGGGGTCAAACTGAACATGGCAGAATGAGTCTCAGGGAATGTTTAGCCTGGCTGGTTTTGAGATTTTGAGATTTTCAAAGGACTTTGTGACTTCAGAAGGGACAGTTCACCTGAAATTGAAAATTCTATGATTTACTCACTCTCTGGTTGTTCCAGATCTGTATGAGTTTTCGGTCACACTTTATTTTAAGGTCCAATTCTCACTATTAACTAACCATTAACTATGACTTTTGCCTCAATTAACTCCTGATTTGCTGCTTATTAATAGTTTATAAGGTAGTTGTTAAGTTTAGGGTATTGGGTAAGATTATGGATGTCATGCATTATATGTACTTTATAAGCACTAATAAATAGCCAATATGTTAATAATAGGCATGCTAATAAGTAACTAGTTATTAGTGAGAATTGGACCCTATACTAAAGTGTTACCAAGTTTTCTTCTGCTGAAAACAAAAGATCATGTTTTAAATAATTTAGGTAACCAACATCTGGTCCCCATTGACCTCCATAGCATTTTCTTCATTACTATGGAAATCAGTATGTTCAACAGAAGAAAGAAGGTTTGGAATAAATTGTTGCTGAGCAAAAGATAACAAAATTTCAATTTTTGGATGAACTGTACCTTTAATGTAGTGTGTACTCTTTCTCTGCACCCAGATATCCAAGTTTATTTGTTCGCCAGGTGACTCAAAATGGGTAATATTTTGTCTTTTGACAACTCCAAGGCTTTTGCTAAAACTACAGATTGACCTGCTGCATTTTTGTACTTCCACCCTAAATCTGTTCGTCCAAAAGAACAGATTTTACAGAGCAAATGTTTTAGCAGGTTTTCAAATTTTCTCTAATACTGTGTCCCTATTTGTTTGACTGTGCTTGATCATTACCTGCCCCATAGAGAAATGTTCAGATGTGAAGAACTTCAGTGACATGATGAGGCTTGTAAAGCCTGTGGAATGATTGTGGCCTCTAAACATCATTGCATTGCTGTATCTGCAGTGGTCTGATGGAGCTAAACACATCATTATCAAGGACCGGACCTCTAGGCCTAATGATCTGCCATGATTACTGCCATTAAGTAATAACAAAAGACAAGATTTCTGATTGCATGTCAGCATCTTTTTCGAGGAATGAGTCAACTGAAAAATGCAATCAGGGAACTACTGCAGTGTTAAAGAGGAACGATGTTCAGCTTACTTAAGACAACTTCCTTTTTGCCTCACAGCGATTAGCATAGTCAGGGACTGTAATCCCAAACATTTATGGATTGTGATCATTTAGATCCGCATTATATTTGAACCTAGAGTGAAATGCCCTAGACTGTTTATTCAGCTACGGTGTTTGTTCAATTTTCACAGATAAAACCACAATATTGTTCTGACATTTTCTTGTTGTCCACAACTTCTTACCCACTTCCTTTTTGATGAAAGATACTGACCCTAACGGTTTCATGCTGTTAAGCTAACAAACAAAATTTTTTTTTTTTGACAATTTAAGGGACAGTAGTTTGCATCATGGCTGGATTAGCTGCTCGTTTATGAATATTCATAATATGAGTTTAATAATAGAGCAGGCCAGAAGTGGGTGTAACATGCCTTAGGAAATAATACCAGCTGCTATTACAGCAACAGCTGTCACTGTACATTCCTACACACTAAGAGCAGAGTAATCATGTGATGTCAGTTCTGAGTTACATCACTTTATTTGTGTAGATCCCGGTTCACTGTGAAAGCTCAGATTGCTGCGATGTATTTCTGTTTGGGTTTGATAGGTTCTGTTAGTGCTGCATTATGACAAGTTATAATTATTGATTTAAAAAAGGACAAAAGCTGTCACTGGTGCCGTGAACTGGGGCATTATTTACCCCTAATGCATGTTAGTACCTTACCATAAATGTAATTACATACCAGATTCTAATCTGGACATTCTAATGTGTGCAGTTATGTATGCAAAAGTAGTTCCAGGCTGGTCTTGACCGCACTACATGTCCATATCACTTTGCCAAATGATTTCAGTTATTTTACAGCAAAAGAACAAGCAAACACACACATGCAGTAGATGGACACACACGGAAACATACTTACACACACAACAGAAACGTGCTGTTAGCACTGCTCTCATGATTTTATCAGTAAAATAGTTTAGCTATTTAAAGCTACATGACATTTGTCACAAGCAAGGTAACAACTGCGCTGTTCTTGAAGAAGATGAACTTTTCACTATTTGACAGTTGCGCTATTAGTAGAGATGCTGCTACTGATCACTGCTCAGAGATGCACAGACTCAGGTAATTCTCTCTATTTATCTCTCTATCTATCTGTTGGTCTATCTCTATCTATATTTAACTTCATTAATGACTGCATACGTCTGCTATCAATGGCTCAATACTCTGTTACTAGGTCTAAAATGACGTTTAGAGGTTGGATGAGCGTAAGAAACATATATTGTGTGGGTCTTAAAAAGTTCTTAAAGAGTCTTATTTTACCTGTCCCCAAATGAGGGCTTCAAAGTGAAATCGGAGCAGAAAGTTAGGCTGATTAACTTTTTGTGTTCATCTAGATATTAACATTTAGAAAGAATATTTCACAAAACCTGCAGAAACCCTGTGTATGTGTGTGTGTATTTAGTTTTTGTAATAGACATAAAAATTGAGTTTAATCTCAATAATCAAAAGTAGTGTTCTATCTCAAATTTCATCACCTTTGACTTAAACTCTGAATAGCAAAAGTAATATTATCCAAACAGGTTTCCAAAATGCTGTCCCTTCTGTCCATCCCTCATCTGCCAAAGGAATAGTCCGTCCCTGTTTACATTCTTCAGGAAGTCAGTCTACAGGTGGATTATACTTAGTTTTCTCTGCACATTGCACAGAGATGTTAACATTAAAACAAATGATGCTCTTCAGCTTCGATTGAGTGTGTACGATTTGCATTTAAAAGTACAGCTGCTCACTCAGTCAAAAGCAGCTGCCAGTGTCAACCGCAGCAGTGTGTGTCTGATAACATCACTGTGTTTCTCTAGAGACTCGCTGTTCTTCATGATAGACTGCAGACCCTACTCTTTTCTATTCGCTTGCTTCCTGATAATGCCTCCTTCTGCTTTTTTTTTCTCTGTGAAGTTCTCTTTTAACTCTATAAAGTGCACCACCATGATCAGCTACACTTTTACTTTTTAAATATGTCTAAATGTGTGTCAGTAATAGCCACAGCTCACTATGGATATCTACAGTGTTTATCTGTAGGAATCTCTCCGAAACCACAGCAGCCCCTCTCCATTTCCTCTGGCTTTCATCGCGTTTCCTCTTTTGATGTCCTTTAATTGTCTGTCAGCCACTTCTGTGTGCTTGTGGCCAGTATTAGTTTCAGCAACAAGCAAGCAATTAGTTTTCCTTCTAAATGTGAAACTGCTATAAAACATGACACCCAATCACAGTTAAGCAGATGAGGTTTGTTCCATCTACAGGCTCTGGACCCGTGAGAAAAAAATCGAAATCATTGTATCTCAGTAATTTGTTTTCAATGTAATAATAGTTGGAATTTCTAGCAATTTAATTACTGTCAGCATGAAAGCCTCTAGTGTATACAGTGAAGTAGTATTATTATTTTTGTTGCATCGTGCCAGTTTAGCACACATATGAGGTTTTGCCCCACAAGGGGAAGAGAGGAAGTAGGAGCACTTTCATTCTGACAGTCGATGCTGTGAGGTGTGAAAAAGTTGCCCAGTTGCAACGATAAGGGAGAGTTTTTTTTGGTTGTTTTGAGGTTTTATATTTTTCCTGTCAGCTATAAACCTCTCGCTTGCCTTTGCGCTGTTGCTATAGTTTCCAAACATTGACTTTATTTGTTGATGTTTGCCATTTGTGATATCAAATATGAAACATCTTTGACAGTATGAAACAGTATTGCGCAAAGACAAACGTGTGAATGGAACTGTTCTGATGAATTCCTCACTTTTGGGTGAAATGGAAAGTATGTGTTTGGTTCCAGAGTGATGGCGTCCGCGGTGACTCTGGAAGATGCTCTGTCTAATGTGGACCTGCTGGAGGAGCTGCCTCTTCCAGATCAGCAGCCCTGCATCGAGCCCCTGCCCTCCTCGCTCATTTACCAGGTGACAACCCACCTAGACCTTCAGTTTATTTATAGAAATAAACCCAAAATACCTGAAGACCGTGCATAACCAGGATTTTTCTTTTTACCACCCTTAGCCCAACTTCAACACCAACTTTGAGGACCGCAATGCTTTTGTGACAGGCATTGCACGTTACATCGAGCAGGCCACCGTCCACTCCAACATGGTAAGATCTTCTCAACATTTCCACACAATCAAGCAGCTGTTCAACTCCACCTTCTCTAGCTAACCTTCTTTAAATCACTAAACCTCGACTCCATCACATGTCTGTTGAGCTGACCTTGACAGTCCGAACCAGTCCACCGAGCCAGCCTTCTGGAAGCCCTTCTAAAGGAGTCTGTCAGGGGTTTGAATGGATTTAAGAGAGCCCATTAGAGTCTCTCATTGTCCGAGTTCACCGTGCCCATTTGAGGAGCCTGGCCAAGCGGAGTGGGCTGCTCTGAATGGTTTTTGTATTGAATGTGAATTGCTGTGTGCTCTGTTTGTGAGAGGTAATAGCTGTCAGGGACTGTTTTGCATCATTTGAGGAATTGAAGAGTGTGTGTGGAAGTAGTGTGGTGCCACACCCGCACCCACAGAGTTTCGGGGTGTCTATGAAAGAGCGTTTCGTTACCCTAGGGAAGATTTTCTTCAAAGTTTTTCTTTAGAGAGTTCTTAAGATTAAGTGGGTTAATCTGTTCTTTTGCATTACATTCATCATGAGATAAAGGTTTATTGTAGAAGCTGTATTTGATGTGTAAATTGGGCTTTAAAATTCTGAGATCACTAGTCCAGCAATCTGTTTATTTTGCATTGTTGTAAATATTATTATTTAGTTTTTTTATTATGTGCTTATTAATTAATAGAAAATGTTGAATTAAAAAAATAAATGACTAGCATCACAATTTATGATACCTGAAAAAAATGACAGTATTAAAATGTTTTTATGAATTATTGGTTATTTATCATTTATTTAGTATAGTTTGACAAAGTTTTAACCTTGAAATATTGTAGATTAAATCCTAAATATTTCAGCATTTTACTTTCTTGTTCATTATTCTAAAACAAATTAGAAATAATAATTTTAATATAATCAATCAATTGATATAATCATTTACATAGAAAATTTACATTAAAGATATCATTCATATTCAGAACACAAATTATGATATTTTTGATGAAATACAAGAGCTTTCTGACCCTGCATAGACAGCAGTGTAACTAAAATGTTCCCAGGCTCAGAAAGTAAGGACACTGTTAAGATAGTCAGTGGTTCAGCCGTAATTTTATGAAACGACGAGAATTTGGTTGCAAAGGAAACAAAAATAACAACTTTATTCAACAATTCTTCAAAATATCATCAGAAATATCTTAATGTGTGGTCTGGAGGACAACGTGATGGTGAGTAATTAATGACAGAATTGTAATCTTTGAGTAAAATTCCCGTTTCATCTTTTGTCCCCACTGTGTGCAGAACAAGTCTGTGTGCTTATCATTTCACGGGGATCTTTTGCTGTGTGTTACAGAATGAGATGTTGGAGGAAGGACAGGAGTATGCCGTGATGCTGTATACCTGGAGGAGCTGTTCAAGAGCTATTCCTCAGGTAAATTAGTCACGCCTAAAGCCACTCAAAAAAACTCACACACCATCAACACGGATTGGAAGTATGTTGTTTTGCCCCTCTCTCAGGTGAAGTGTAATGAACAGCCTAACAGAGTGGAGATCTATGAGAAGACAGTGGAGGTGCTCGAGCCTGAAGTCACTAAACTGATGAACTTCATGTACTTTCAGGTAAAGATGAATGCTGTTTTCTAGATTTCAATATAAGATGTTGTAAGATACACTAATGCTTCATTTTACTTCATTCTCAGAGGACAGCAATAGATCGCTTCTGTGGGGAAGTGCGTCGACTATGTCACGCCGAGAGGAGGAAGGACTTTGTGTCTGAGGCCTATTTGCTCACGCTGGGGAAGTTCATCAACATGTTTGCAGTACTGGACGAACTTAAGAACATGAAGTGCAGCGTCAAAAATGATCACTCCGCCTACAAGAGGTAACTGGGAGCCTCGTCATTAATACTTTCATCCTCTAGATGGCAGTCATTCTACATCTCAATTTTTCCGGTCAGTGTTATCACTGTACTATACACACGTTTTTGGCATTTTACAGACATTTCAAACTAATAAAATATTTAAAGCATTGTATGTACCAGTATGATTTTTTAAATATTTTTAAAATCAGCGAGGATGCATTCAGTTTGTCAAAACTTCACCGTAAATATATTTCAAATGTTACGAAATATATATTTTATTTTTTTATATTTATATTTCAATTTAATGATGTTTCAGTTCATGAAAAATATTTTTTTTTTTTTAAATGATGGTTTCCAAAATAATTTCAGAGATAATACTAACAAGAATAAATGTTTCTTAAGCACTAAATCAGCATATGATGAATGATTTCTGAAGGATCATTTGACAGTGGAGGCTGCTGAAAATAAATAATAAAACAGAAATTGTTTATTTGAAATAAATGCGGCCTTGGTGAACATACAAGACGCTTTCAAAAACATAAAAAAACTACTTTTTAATGTGTACGTACTTGTACATCATATACAAAGCATATTTTGTATGGACCTTTTCCAGGTTGAAGCAGTAAAATGGGATGTTGTAAGTGATATATTTTTGTTCATTAGCTGCATACTCATTATCTTATACAGTACTTGTTGAAATAGCTATAAAAGATTCCACAGTGTCAAAATAAAGTTATGTTAAATGGAACAGAGTTGCTGCACATCTATGGCTACGTTCACACAATCTCAGTTTTTGGGATTGACAACCGCATTCAGTGACAGGTGTGAGTCTCAATGTCCCGTTCACACAGCAGCTTACAGTTGCGTCTGGAATACTGTATGAACGTGAAAAGGGAGTCAAGCCCGTATTCCTTACCAGTAACAATAGTGTCAGTGACCAAAGATAAGTCAAAGATGGCAACGTCCATAAATCTGAATGTCCCAATCGAGCTGCGAGTTCTTCCATCAAATCTTCCATCAACCGACCCACCTGCTTAACACTTTTTACGAAATGTCAGATTTGTCAACCACCCATCCAGTTTTCAGTTTTCACCCATCTCATGTCTTCAAATGCTTTTCTTTCATTCTCTTGCTGTCTTTCTCTATATCTCGTCTTTTTCTGATTGTGTTTTTCTTTCTAGGTTAGATTTCTTTTCCTGCTGGGCCATTAGATCAGATTTACTGCCAATATTTTCCCTGTTCCCTCCATAATAAAACAACAACATATTTATATATTGTCAGACAATAATTGTATTTGTCTAATACAAGTATGTATTTATAGTTGTTTGTCATAGTGACACACCGTGTTTAATTTGGCCTGATTGTGATCTGTTCTGTTGGTCTTTTCTTTGCTGATGTTTTTCTCTCTCTTTCCATCAGAGCCGCCCAGTTCCTGAGGAAAATGTCTGAGCCATCCTCCATTCAGGAATCTCAGAACTTGTCCATGTTCCTGGCCAACCATAACAAGATCACTCAGGTAGCACACCGTCTTCTGTAAGCTAACACCTAATACTAAGAAAGTGCATTGACTGTAACGTAGCTACATAAACAAGATGTGTTAATTTGTTTTGCAACTGTTGTGAAGACATATTTGAGTTTTATGTAGACCAGCTCATGAACTCTTGACATTCACTAAACTGGATATAGCAGCATAATAAACACAAATACATGCAGCAGGGCTTTAGACACGTTCTGTGTATGAGTTGCTGATGTTGACGGGTGTCTCTGCTTCAGTCCCTACAGCAGCAGCTTGAAGTGATTCATGGATTTGATGAACTGTTGGCAGACATCGTTAACCTGTGCGTGGACTACTACGAAAACAAGATGTACCTCACCCCCAGTGAGAAGCACATGCTACTCAAAGTAGGCATATATTTTGAATCTTTTTGAAAGGAATCTTTTTATGCTCACCAAGGCTGCATTTATTTGTTCGCAAACACAGTAAAAATGGCAATATTGATGAATATTATTACAGTTTAAAAAATATTTTCTATTTTAGTTTATTTTAAAATGGAATTTAGTCCTGTGAAGGCAAAGCTGAATTTTCAGCAGCCATTACGCCAGTCTTCAGATGATCCTTGAGAAAAATCAATCTAATATGATGAATTAATGCTCTTTTATATATATATATATATATATATATATATATATATATATATATATATATATGGAAAACAGTAGCACCACTTAATATTTTTGCTTGAACCTTGCTTGAACCATTTTGTTCAGGATTATTGGTGAATTGAAATTTTAAAAGAACAGAATTTATTTGATGCAGAGATATTTGATTAAATGATTAAATAAATTTGTCCTTGCTGAATAATAAAAAATACTTGTATAGTATAATATTTACAATTACAGAAAAATGGAAAAAATTGCCTCTGCATTTCTAGTTAAGGATAGTACTATGTTTTTTCTAGTATTTCTTAAACTTCTGACAGTATTAAATGTGGATCATAATCTTGACCAAGTAGACACTGTTCCCAAGTAGTACACTGTTTAATGTAAAAATCAAGATATTAAGGATTTTAACGCCAGTTTTTCACATAAAAAGTCTGGTGTGATTATGTCTTGTAGGTGATGGGCTTTGGTCTCTATCTCATGGATGGAACCAACAGCAGCATCTACAAACTGGATGCCAAGAAGAGAATCAACCTCACAAAAATTGACAAATTTTTCAAGGTGTGTGTCTTTCTGTGTGCTTTTGGTAATAAAAACAGACATCAGATTTCTAAGATTTACAGATGGAAATGCATTTAACATGCATGTTAATACCTGGTGTAAACCACTTTTATTGGAGGATTTTAAATTGATTTGACCTTCTGCCATGCCATTACAGCAATTGCAGGTAGTACCTCTGTTTGGGGACATGCAAATTGAGCTGGCCCGCTATATCAAAACCAGCGCTCACTACGAGGAAAACAAATCCAGGTGGGTGTCCTAGGATGCCATATTTAAATGTGAACACTGTCTATGTAGATTGGCATTGGCTTAATCCAACATGTAAATCTGCCTTTCCAAACTCATGTAACTTAAAGATATGTTCAATAATGTACCTTTTTTCCAAGACACCAATAAATGAAGAATTAAGATTGCAAAACCATCATTAAAATTCTATATGTCCACATCCTTTTGGCATTGCGTGATTCCAAATTTTCTGAAAGTTCACCAGAAATGAAAATAGCCAAATGTTGTTCTGTTTACTGGACCCTTCCATGTTTTTTAATTGCCTGGCCTCCTCCATCCTCTAGGTGGTCGTGCACATCTGCAGGCAGTAGCCCGCAGTATAATGTCTGCGAGCAGATGATTCAAATCCGTGAAGACCACATGCGCTTCATTTCTGAGCTGGCTCGCTACAGCAACAACGAGGTGAGAAGTTTTCCAAAAAGAAAACTGTCTTTTCGTCACCGTCTTTATAAACAAATGAAGCGCAGGCTCCCCAGTTGCCATGCACTGACTCATGCTGCCAGTGACGTTAGGGGATGAAATGTCTATTACCTAATATGCCAAATGACTTGCTATTTCTAAACATAAGACCTCTGACGAAGTTTGTTTTCTGAGTAGCTCTTTGATTCAGAAACTGGCAAAAAAAAAAACGTGTTGTTTAGCGCATTCAAGCAGTTGATGCTTATTAGGGTTGGATTTAAATCACAGTTTTGGCTGCAGTAATGTTAATTATTTGCTCAAGAATACAGTAAACATTCAAGTTGCGAAAATAATATAACTATTTTCTGTAAAATAACTTTTTATTTGAATACATTTTACGCAATGAAAGTCACATCAACCTTCAGAAATCATTCTAATATGCCGATTTTGTGCTCAAGCAACAAACTTTTATAAAATGTTCATATTTTGTGAAAACCATGATATACTTTTTTTTCAGGATTCTTTGACGAATAGAAAGTTTGAAAGAACAGCGCTCATTTAAAATCTGATTAATTTGTTTCTGTGTGAAGCCTTTAGGATCACTTTTGATCAATTTAATGCATCATTGCTGTATAAAAGTATTCATGCGGAATATTCGGTATATTCTAGTTCTTATGGTAACTATGGCAAAAAATACTTGCTAATTAAACTGAATAAGCCTCTCCCTAGCAGATGCTGAAAAATATACTTTAAAAGTGTGTTAATGGTGGGAATCATACATCTTAACAAGAATCAGAAGCTACAGTGGCTTACATTGCCCTTGTTGAGTAAGTTTTCTCATGTGAGTAGATTTAATAAATATTTATTAGCAATGGGAGGGCGAGCAGCTCTCGCTTCATACATGATTCCCTTTTCCTTGGCTGAATGGATTCGAGGCTCAATCTCTGCAACTCCCCAAGAGTTTGCATTCAGAAGCATGGGGGCTGTATGCTTACAGATAAATATGGAAATGTGACTGGAGGATGCCAGGCTGGGATTGAATTAAGAGATGGCAGCAGCACTATAATGAAACCGTACTGGCAGCTAGAGGACAACTGGGGTTCGCTATCAGTGACAGCAGCCTGGTGACAAGGAGGAAACAGGGGAGGAATTTGTTTGTTCATCCACAGCCCTGGTTGTCAGATGTCAGGGGTTTCGACACACAGTGCTTGTGTCATGTGTTGTCTTGGATAGCTGAAACAAGGGCACAGAGACCGGGTTTTGCATTTCCTCCTGTGTTTGTTCATTTCGAATGCAGCCTTTGCTTCTGTAAATGCGGCAGGGATCCTGGAGTTTTGTGTGAAGAGATTTCAGTGGTTCATTAATTTTCTCTCTAATGATAGCAGTTGTGTTGGATGTTATATTACCCTGTTTGCTTGTTGTGTCATTGCCTTCTTTTCTCGTTTTTGCAGGTAGTGACAGGCTCAGGGCGTCAGGAGGCCCAGAAGACAGACTCTGAATACAGGAAGCTGTTTGATCTGGCTCTGCAGGGTCTGCAGCTGCTCTCTCATTGGAGCGCTCAGGTCATGGAAGTGGTGAGTGGCATTGTTACACTCATATTTATGTATGTGACCACCAACCAGGAAAAGCTGAACTCCAAATGATGAGTAGTGGTGATTATGTGGGTGACAGATGGCTGGAGCCCTGGTTTCATACTGTTCTCTTAGAAATCTGCCTGATAAAAGACAAAGCCCCCAGAATCACTTAAAAACAGTCTTATAATCTCTTCAAAATTACCTAAAACTGTTTTGTGCTAAATAAATGTAATTGTTTTCAGTTTTGAAATTTTGGAACAAGTGGATACTTTTGCTTGTAGTGGACATTTAAAATCTGGGATTCAAAACCTGGAATTGTTTTTTGTATTTTTTTTATTTTTAAATGATTTTTTTTTTTTTTTTTTTAGATTTTATGCTCATATATGGTATGGTGTGCAATAAAATATAAATCTTTATTATATCAAAGTATTTCAAATATCCTTTATCAAATATGATTTGTGCATCAGCAATGAGTAATTTTTTTTTTCAGTTATGTCCTGGTTTCTTTCCCCTCTCTCTGACTAGTTTCCAGTGACTCTCAACTGTTGTTTAATGACAAAATTACAATAATAAAAAAAAAAAAAAACAGAAGCACACACATCACTGGTAAAATTCTCAAACAAAAAATATTGATAATGAAATAAAAAAATATTGGCACACCTAGGCTCCAGAAAAAACGTAAAAAGTGACATAATATCACCAGTCTTCAGACTTACCGTGTTCCTCCCTTTCAGGCATTTAAGAGTAAGGAAGAAAAAGAAGCCATATTAAACTTGAGATTCTTAAGTTGTCGGTCAACTCTAAAATGTTTTTGTGTTGGGCATACAGTATACAGTCTTCCATAAAGAAGTTAACGAACATGCCAAGTTCTTTGAAACCGTCTATCATCAGTAAGAAACACCAGCCTGTCACAAACTCTTTTAACGAGTGCTCTCTGATAGAAGTCTCTGAGAGCTGCTTAACTGAGTTGCTCAAAATGGAAAAAAATGTATTTTCTCAGAAATGAATTTGCTCAGGTCCTGCTTCGTGTATGTGGAAAGACATCTTGAAAGACATCTTGTCGCACATGCTAAAGACTACCTAATCTCTTTTTTTCTCCAGTGTCGGCGACCCACCCATTCAAGACAGCTCTTGAACTCATTCATTGAATAGACAGGGCCTGTCAGTCCCCTGGTGTGCACTGCTTTTTGTTTCCACAGGGCCAGCAATGTTTTCACCTTTCATTTGAATCACTTTAATAGTCAATTCCAGCTCTACTTTTTTTCCCCCTCTGAACAAAACATTTTATGCTGTCGATCTCGTGAAATATTGTTGCCATGGAAACGGGTCCATTCTTGGCCATTAGTGAAATGGATTTTGATATTTGTAGCAAATTAGGCTGGGGGTTTCTGAAATTTGTGAAGTAGCTTTGAAGTTGTTCTTACATCTCATGCAGAATAATCATCACAAGCAGTTATACATGAAAGATTGTCAAATGTTTTCCTTTTTGCAGTATTCCTGGAAGTTGGTGCACCCCACAGATAAATACTCCAACAAAGAATGCCCAGACAACGCTGAGGAGTACGAACGCGCCACCAGATACAACTACACCTGCGAGGAGAAATTTGCTCTGGTGGAGGTCAGTACAGCTCAGCTGGGATTTACAAGCACAAATAAATGCACAAACATTTTAGAAGTCATTGCACCTCATGACCTCCACTGAAAATACATTTTTTGGATGATGAACAACAATTAAATCGGTCATTTCTTAAATAGATTCATTAACTATATAATTGAATTTTTATGTAATGTAATTGATTTAATTTGTAGAATTATTTATTATTTAATTTTACTTTGTTTTACAAATTTTATTGAATTTTATTATTTAGAATGACTACAATTTTATTATTTAACTCTGTGTAGGCCTGTGTTTTGATTCAGTCCTTCTCTGAATGAGCTCACTGAATCTTATCAGTGACTGAATTGATTTTTGATTCTAAATCAATAACTTTTCTCATCTTAATGTTCATAAAATTCAGTGTCATTGACTGATGTTTAGTGTGTCTTCTGCGTGTCTTCTGTCTACATGTGTTTAGGTCATTGCCATGATAAAGGGCCTGCAGGTTCTGATGGGCCGTATGGAGAGTGTGTTCAACCATGCAATCCGTCACACCATCTATGCAGCTCTGCAAGACTTTGCCCAGGTCACGCTCCGAGAACCGCTGCGTCAGGCCATCAAGAAAAAGAAGAATGTCATCCAGAGGTACAACAGAGCACCAAACTGAGTGATCTTTCTGTCTTATAGCTCTAGTTGTTTAAGTCTGTTTTGGCTGACCGTGACATTGTTGCAGCATCCTCCAGGCCATCCGTAAGACCATCTGTGATTGGGAGACTGGCAGAGAGCCACATAATGACCCAGCCTTGCGGGGTGAGAAGGATCCTAAAGGGGGATTTGATATCAAAGTTCCTCGTCGTGCCGTAGGACCCTCCAGCACTCAGGTGTGCAACTCTGTAATACCCAATACATAGGCAATTTGTACATACAGAAAATGTTTGACGGTAAAAAAAACTCCTTCAGATGTCTGAAGTTATGATTTGCATTCTGAATGCAGCAGCATGTAATACAACTCTTTACCTGAAACAACCTAACCAGCCATACAAGCAGAGCAGAGGCAGTGCAGAAGCTGTGCGCTAAATATGCTGTTGTGGTGTTCATTCAGATTGTTTCTACAAGTATTGACAGTGACATAATCTAGAAACAATGTGAATGAACACCACAAAAGCTAAAGTAGCAAATTTAGCAAAACACAAAATTTGTGTCACTGCCAATACTTTTGGCCACGACTGTAATCTGTTAACATGGGCGCCTAAAAAAAAAATACATTGTGCTTAGACGTGTAGTGTGAAACCGGGGTTGCACACACATGCACACACACACGCACATACATACACACACAGCTCCCCCAGTGTCATTCAGAAGAGCTTGTAATCTTCCACTCACTTCTGCCACAGATGTTGTATGAAGCACGTTTGATCCGGTGTGCCGGTGAATGGTGTCGTATTGAATGTCAATAGCGCCTCGGGGATTTGATCTGTAATTGGTGCTGCCACTCAACGTGATCTCAGTGCTCTGCTGCTTGAATCATAGATGTTACAGTTTAATTTGATAAAGTATGTGTTGAGGATTGTTCCCTTGCTTTGTTTTTAATTTGAATTCTTGATTCAATGTTTTTGTTTTTGTGTGGATTGATTTCAAGCTTTTCTGCCATTGCCTTGAGCTCTGTAATGATTATGGTTGAATTTCACCACAAGAGGTTTCTGTCGAGACACGGTTCTGAACTAGGGTTGCAAAGATGCCTAAAATTTTGGCTTTAAGTATGATACCTCAGTGAGTAGTTTACTATTATATACCTGCTTGTTAATACAGACAGAACGGGGGACAAAAGGGAGATAAGTTTGTTTTCTTTTGTATAATCCACATTTCATTAATGAAATAAAGATAAAAGAAAATACTTTGTTCAAGACAATTTGACCTAAACAATGACTGAGCATTTGAATAGAGTGCCAGACGGACACACACACACACACACAGATGGAATCCAAGGGGAGAGATGCAGACGAGCACTTGACATCTCCAGGGAAGATTTGACACCTCTGTGCCCTCCATCAGCACATTAATGCACACGGACCAGAATGCAAAAGAGATCCTTCCATCTGTGGAAAGATGACCAGAGCAGAATCTGTTTATGGAGCGGTGGATAAATGTGCATGTGCAAAAAAGACTTTTTAAGGAGTAAAGATCCAACTTTGCACAGTCTTTCATCTGCTTCCTCTTTCTGTGTCTCTGTGTAGCTGTATATGGTCAGGACGATGCTGGAGTCTCTGGTCGCTGATAAGAGCGGTTCAAAGAAGACTCTGCGCAGTAGTTTGGAGGGTCCGACCATCCTAGACATTGAGAAGTTCCATCGCGAATCATTCTTCTTCACTCACCTGCTCAACTTCAGTGGTAAAGAACAGTTCACACCAATCTAGCCATTTGTTACAGCATTCACCATTTTAACAACAGTAAAATGATTACAAACTATACAGCTATACTTTTGTTATTTAACCAACCATTCTGCATCAATACCCATTCCTGAGCTCTTCTGTGTCCACAGAGGCCTAAAGAAATGTGTGTAGACACTTAAAAAATGTCATTCATTTATTAAAGGCTTTTATTTGAAAGAAAAATATCACAAATACACATTCCTATTGGACATCAAATTAACGTTGACATTAGATGTTGAATTGACATTGAAATTTAGTCATCTGACGTCACAATCGAAATTGAATCAAATATCAACATCTTGTGACATCGTTGTTGTGCCTGCTGGGATGTTTGGTCTCTTACACACTCGTGATGTGTTGCAGAGACGCTGCAGCAGTGCTGTGATTTGTCCCAGCTCTGGTTCCGGGAGTTCTTTTTGGAGCTTACAATGGGTCGCCGCATCCAGTTCCCAATTGAGATGTCCATGCCCTGGATCCTCACCGACCACATCCTGGAGACTAAAGAGGCCTCTATGATGGAGTGAGAACCACAAATACAATTAACACATGAATTGCCATAGTGCATGTGCATAAAAGAAGGCTTTTATGAAATGTGCTTCTGAGTATGTCTGATCTCTTCAGGTATGTGTTGTATTCATTGGATCTGTACAACGACAGCGCACACTATGCTCTCACAAAGTTTAAAAAGCAGTTTCTTTATGATGAGATTGAAGCTGAGGTAAAAACCCTCTTGACCTTCTACATTAGCGCTAAATAAAATCCTTTGAGGTAGTTATTGCATTGCTAATTTCATTTGATTTACTCAAGTTTGAGTGTTCTTTTAAGTGATTTTTCTTCTCTTTCCCCCAGGTGAACCTCTGCTTTGACCAGTTTGTCTACAAACTTGCTGATCAAATTTTTGCCTACTACAAGATTCTTGCCGGAAGGTTTGTTAACTCCGAATCTGTTTTCAGAATAAACATGTAAAAAAAATTCAATTGTTCTGCAAGTTACTTTGAGGACTTAAAAATGTGCTTTATTTTCAGTCTCCTCCTTGATAAGAGACTAAGAGCCGAATGTAAGAATCAGGGTGCCAATATCCCGTGGCCTTCCTCCAATCGTTACGAGACGCTTCTCAAACAGAGACATGTTCAGGTAAGGACACCTGCTCTTCTGTTTTCATTTTCATTACTGTTTGTTAATGCTGTCTTCAAGTCCACACATCCTGGTTTGTCCTTTTCTCTTGCAGCTCCTTGGACGATCGATTGATTTGAACCGTCTGATCACCCAGCGAGTGTCCTCGGCACTGTACAAATCCCTAGAGCTTGCCATCAACCGCTTTGAGAGCGAGGACCTCACTTCCATCATGGTACCTTATCCTTTAAAATCTGTTTTCATGGAGACCCTGGATTTTCTCAGCTTGTTTTATCTCTGTATTTATGTTCTGTTCAGGACCCATCTCTCACAGCTAAATTTTAATTCAGCTAAATTTTAATAATTGTTTCCTGTTTGTGTGTGCACGTTAATGTGTATATATCTGAATAGACACGTGCATTCCAAAAAGCCATGAAATTGTTCCAAAGCTCATTTACACAACTTGTTTTTGGAGGTCTGTGTGTGCATCTGAATAGAAATGCATTGTTAAATGTCATTGTTGTGTCAGAAAGTGAGAGGGTGTTTTGTTTTGTTCCAATTGCTCTTCTTTTCTGTCATTGATCAGGAGTTGGAGGGATTGTTGGACATAAACCGGATGACCCATAAGCTCCTCAGTAAGTTTTTGACACTGGACAGTATCGACGCCATGTTCCGTGAGGCAAACCACAATGTATCTGCGCCCTACGGCAGAATCACACTCCATGTCTTCTGGGAACTCAACTATGACTTCTTGCCCAACTACTGTTACAATGGCTCCACGAACAGGTGTGTCCGAGGTTTATTTAAAAGTTGCTTACTTATTTCTTTTAAGCATAGGTAACAATAATGGTTATTTTTAAAGCTCAGTTTGGACATGATGGATTTTAGGACATCTGGATTTTTTTTTCTGTAACAAATTGGCACATCTGTAATTGACTAAAATCACAGAGAATTAATTATGGTAATTACTAGCTTTTAATATAAAATATCAAATATAAATATGAAAAAAAAATGTGCAGGCTCTACTAATCTTTAATGACAGGGTTTTGCAATAATATAATTTCTAATGTCATAAATAGGCAGAATTTTAACAGCTATATTAGTGTAGGCAGGAATTTCAGGCTTCAACTGATGGAATATGTATTCATTCATCCATATTTCAGTTTAACAGACGTGATTGAGATTAAAAGTCAAATGGAGAATTGCTTTTGTCTTTAATTTTTTAGAAAATGGTTAATAAATAAGTTAACTCATTACATATTTATATTAAGCCTATGCTTAAAGTCTATGCTTATTCCAACCAGGAAAAGACTGCTATTTTTCAGATACATTTGATACATTCTAGTTCATAGATTCTTGTTTGCAGCTTTTAAGAAGTATGTAATCTGCAGCAAGTCAAGGCAAATCAGTTATCTTTTTATCAGTTTGTTTTCTTCCTTTGTCAACTTTTTGTCTTTTTTACTGTCAAATAGCACAGTACGATCTTTTTTTCTGAGCATAAGGTACAATCTGACCCATATATCAAATATGACGACAAGTGAGAAAAAAGAAAAAGAGCTTTGTAAGGAATCCTAGTGAGGTGAGAAATATAAGACTGAATTTCAAGATGGGCTGTATAGGATAGACGTGAAGGTAGGCCATGAAATAGTCTGAATGTGGGATGAAAAGAAGACTAAAGTTCTCTTTACACTGTCAGGTTAAGATGGATTCAACATTTCATGGCCTTCATGAGGAAGATAGACATGTTGATGACAAATTTTATAATAAAAGGTACCCATTTAGTATAAAAGTGAACTAAGTGAACTCAACTGTGGCCTCAATACAGCTCTTAAATGCTAGAAGGATGTCATGAGTGTTTCAGGTTTGAGAGACTGAGATGCATTATTGGCTTCAGTTCAGCTTTTTTTGGATAAAGGGTGAATAACTCATTTCAGTCATTGTGTCTGCTTGATTCTCTGTAGACTCTCAGAGTGATGGATTGGGTACACACCTGCTCCTGCTGTATTACACTCACACCCACAAGTCACAAGTGACTTTAACCAGCATACTGAGAACAGCACCTAAAAGTTGGTCATGTCACAGCAGATATTTGTATTTATTTGTCATTTTCCCTTCGAAACATGTTCATTTGAAAGCTGTGGTTTGACTTGTGTGATGAGTTTTTTTTTCACTGTATTGTTACCTGTGAATAGGTCCAGAGTGGACATGCTGAGGACAGCCTTATTAAACAGAATTTTCCCCTTCCTTTAGGTTTGTTCGCACTGTGCTGCCATTTTCACAAGAGTTTCAGAGAGACAAGCCTCCCAATGCCCAGCCACAGTACCTGTATGGCTCAAAGGTGGGTTTGCATGAGTTTAAATGACACACTGCCATCTTTTACATCTCCAGTGCCTCTCACAATCCATAACATACGGGGAAATGTTTTTTATTAAGCAAGATGGATAGATAGGTAGGCAAAGTACATTTCAAACATAGCAGGATTTCAATGCAACTAACACAACACAGATTGGCTATCAACTCACAAAGACATCAAAATCAGCACTTTTACAGCCTACACTTTTGTTGGCTCTTTTTTTTGCCTTGCAAAACCAGTAGGGCAGTGGTGTTTAACTTTAAACTGAAACTACAGACACGATTCCAACATTGTAGGTTGACAGGTGATCTAAAATAAATTATGCTTCTGATGTGAATCTTGTGTGTATTGGACAATTTTGTACTATTTCTTACTATTTCAGTACTGTAAAAATTATCATTTTCAAATAATGATTATTATTATTATTTATAAATTATAAAAAGAAGTGTGTGTGTGTGTGTGTGTGGATGAATAAAAATACTTATAAATAAGATAAACCTAGATTCATTCTAAAACCAATTGAATTAACTCATGTTAACAAATGGAACCAATGTAAAGGCATACCAAAAAATAACTGCAGTTTGTAGATTTGTATTGAAGCCAAGCAGCCTCAGGTTCCTTGTTTAATATGTTGGTGATATTTTCATCTTACATTTAAATGTTAATTTAACCCCGTCTGTCTCCTTTCCTTAAAATGGATTCAACCCCGGAGATTGTCCTCATTGTGTAAGTTCTAATAGTTAAAATTTTTGGGGTCAGTGCATCAAAGTAACAATTTGGTGCCCTAGTTATTCTGACCCAGGGCCAAATTATTACTTGGTGATAGAAGTTCACAACCCAGCCCGTTCGCCTTTTCTCTGCCATGCTCGACTCGGAAAGGATTCTCAATCACCGTTGCATTCTGAGAGTCTTCCCCGCCACAACCTGGCGTATACAGACTTTTTCTTCCATTACTTCCCATGTTCCCGCCCATGGGAGTCAGAGCCAGGTGTGGAGGGTTTGGACCTGACTGACTGCCTCTTTCTGGGTCCCTCTTGGCTGGACAAATGGTGTGCAGACATCCCCAAAGCAGAGCCACAGCTATGATCAGCAACAGGATGCTGCTGGCCAGCCAGACGCCCATTGCCAGCTCCCTGCCGCTCTCTCCGAGCTCTGTGCCCTCATCTAGGGTACTGAAGACCTGGCACTGCTCTCTAGTGGGGTTGGCGGACTGGCAGGTGACGCAGAGGATGTAAGTGGTCTGTGGACTGAGGTTGCCCAGACTGGTGGACGTCTGGCTCACGGGAACCCTGTCCTCCCGCAGGAAGCTCTTGCGTGTGTAACCCATCAGCAGGCTGTTCCAGTTAGGGTGATACATGACACTGTAGAACGTGTCCACGCAGCCTGGAGACAACGGCCAGCTCACGATGGCAGAGGTGGATGTTATGTTCTGAATGGTGATAGTCATGTTGAGTTTGTTTTTTAGGTTGAAACTCGGGTCCTTATGCACACAGAGTTTGATGATGTAAGCTGCTTTGAGATGACATGCAATGTTTTTTGAAGAATCTGGAAGAATAGAGGGGGGAAAAGCTTTCATTTAGAATTTAAGGTCAATTCTGGATACAGAACAAGGATATAATAGATTAGTAATGGGCTTGCATCTGGCATAAAAGCACGTTTTATTTATTTATTTTTTCTTTTTTAAGAAATGTCAAACTTGAGTTGTTAGTTCCAGTATTGAAATTGATTTAGAATTGAAGTGCTTTGTCAAAAGGATTTAAATAAAAAACACTGGCTGAGGACAAGTGTATATATTATATATATATATATAGAATGCAGCTTTGCTATAAACTGCAGATGTTTTGTGTTCTGAGCTGTTTTTTTCTGTCTAATTTGTCTTTCATATTGTAGTAATGAACATTGTGAATGGTTGTGTAGGTAACACACAAGGTGGCTTTTTTCAGGGTTATATCCTCTTTTGTAATTTCAATTTTCTTTTGTATTCAAGTACAATTGCCCCGCTCTATCACGGTGTTAGGAAAAGCAGATTTATCTAGAGGGGAAAAGCACCAGGTTATTGAATACAAGAACAGATTTTTATTTATCCGCCTTGATTGCTTTGTATCAGTTTTTTTTCTCTTCAGAACTAGGTATCTAAAGCAGGATTATGTGAATGAATTGAAGAGAAATTTCCAATTGACATTACATCCATATATATGCTTGCCAAGAAAAAAGTTCTTAAGAGATTCTCTCAAATCATTATAAACGGATAACATTACATTCCAATAAATTATAATAAACAATTATTTATTTATTCGGTCATCTGCCATGCATTATGCATAATCTACAGCTACCCCCCCCAACCCACCCCAACAGAGAGACAGCTGTCACTGGGACAGCTGACATTGAGATGTAAAGGAGCAAAAATCTTACTGTAAAAGATGAGAAGAGTCACTTCATACAGAGATTGTCTCTCTGTTGCAGACAGAATCCCCCTGAAGCGTTCCGAGAGTGTGACCTGTAGCTGTCTCTGTTTGGCATGGCTCAGGTCTCCTGCAGAAAGAGCTGCACTTCCACACTGCTGCACAGAAAAGCTCTTCTATCTGATTAGAACAGCAGACAGCAAATAAAGCAGAGTGAGAGAGAGAGAGTGCAGTGGGGAGGTGGGGATGATTCGTCAGTGTTTTGCATAGAATGCAACTCTCTCATTTATCCTCGATCTCTTACACATCCTTGTTCTCTCAGTCATTGGAAAAACACATGGCTCTTTTCCGTCCCCACTCTGCTCTCAATTACTCCGTCAGACTGGTGACCCGTCTCCCCTGACTCACTGCCACAACACCTATGGACATGTATACTCATGAATTTATGATTACTCCTTTATCGGTCAACTTACAGTTCTTGCTTCTTATTAAGAGAACCGAAGGAAGCTTATTTCTTTCATGTTTTGTTACCAAAATATTTAAGACTGTTGGTCATTGTTTAAATTTTATTTATTTATTTTAAATTAATAAGAAAAAGCATATATTTTGAATGAATTCATAAGTGCCGGTCCTTTTATTTTTTATTTTATCAAATAAAAGAAAAGAAAAGAAAAGTATCATGGTTTCCAACATTGATAGCAAATCAGCATATTGATAATTAATAAATCAGAAAATTTTCTGAAGGATCATGTGACACTGAAGACAGGAGTGATGGCTGATGAAAATTCAGCTCTGCATTACAGAAATAAATTGTTTTAAAGTACATTAAATACTGCTGTTGGCTTACAGCAAGATAGGTTTAACATGAAATCTTGAGTTTTGTTCCAAGCACTAACTTGCTCTCTTGTCTTTTTAATGATGATTTAGGCTTTGAATTTGGCGTACAGTAGCATATACAGCCTCTACCGGAACTTCCTGGGACCTCCACATATTAAGGCTATTTGCAGACTTCTAGGATACCAGGGCATCGCTGTGGTGATGGAAGAGCTGTTAAAGGTCGTTAAAAGCCTGGTATGTACATAAGCATGCAAACAAAAGTTTATTAATTGAGATCTGGGGCATTTTGCAATACCTTTGACATGATCTTTTCTCTAATCAGTGGCTCTCAAACATGAGAAGAAATGCATGGTGTACTATTCCTACTAAACCTTCTCAAATGATGACTTAATTGTAGTGGTTTCAACACCAAAGTCATGGGTTTGTTTCCAGGAATGCATGTACTGATATGGTCAGTACCAAATTTCAGTTTAGATAATGCATGAGATCATTTTTAAGGATCTTAACTAAAACAGATCATTGTTGGAGCAAATTTTTTATACTGCTTAATCTAACTTTAAAGGATAACGAATAAAAGATAAAGTTCAGGATGTGTGGGCATTAGCAACATTGCTGCTGAAATCACCTTGTCATCTTGTTTTTTTTTTTCTGGTGCAGCTTCAGGGCACCATTCTGCAGTATGTAAAGACCCTGATGGAAGTCATGCCCAAGATATGCCGTCTGCCTCGCCACGAGTATGGCTCTCCAGGTGAAAATTGCACTTTTTTGGACGCTCCTCAGCAAGCCTTTTATTTTCTGACCCAGGGGAGCCCTTTTGACCCTGTCTAAATATGAGCTCCCACTATCACCAATAGAAGATAAGCAATGAATTATTAAGCTTTCATAAACCCAACTCTTCAGTGTGTACACTGGTGCTTTTAGCAGAGCTTACGCAGCAGACGCTGTGTGTGTTGTAAGACTTAAAGAGACCCCCCCTTGACTTGAGAAGGTTTAGTAATTGCTTCTTGCTCTCTTTTTCCCTTTATGTGTTTGTTATTTCTTTCTGGGTGACCATACTGAGAGGGTGTGCTCCACACTGAAACCATGGCTGTCTGATTATGTGGGCTTCAGTCAGCCTGGACAAAAATAAATGAAATGAAGTGGATGGAGGAGAGAGAGGAAGGCAAAGGGTAGAAAAAACGGCAAAGGGTCTCTACATGTAGTTAAAGGCTTCTGCTTGTAAGAGTATTACTTATTTTTGGGTTCTTGGATGTAGCTGGTGACCAAAAAAAATGTAAACTTGAAACCAGTCAATATTGTAGATACCAACTGTTATTCAGAAATTTCAGAGACTGGGTATATAAAAGTGTGTGTGTGTTAGGGCTGTCACTCTTTATTCGATATTCGAATATGCATTTGAACATGATGTGAAATATCCGTAATCGAACTATAAATAAAATATCAGTTTTTTAAATGCCATGTGTAGCGCATTTTTTACAGTCTATGATTAGACCGTTTGTTTTTTATTTTATTCTTTGCCATCTTATCCAGTAGAGGGCACTCTAGACGTATTGTAGCGTAGGCCCATGACCAAATCAAGCGAATAAAGGCTAGTAGCCAGGCACGTGCGCTCCGAATAAAAAAGAGAGCCGCACTTAATCCAGAACAAGTTGATAGACTGGTGTTTCTTGCAAACAATATTAAGAAATGAATTAGGCTAGGCTATGTGCCTTACTCCTGCTGCTGTTTAAGTTGTCACATTATTGTTTGTGCCTGTTCTGAATCGTTTTTTTATTTTTATTTTTCTTTATTTAGCCTAATGTTGTGGGATATGCATAGTGGCACTTCATATAAGTTGAAATTCTAAGTTGATAACCTTCTGTTTCAAACATTAAGTAAAAATAAACAGATAGTCCTGTTTATGACTCACTGTTAATACATTTGTGAATGAATCTCCTTTAGGCTATGGTGTTTTTTTTTTTTTTTTATGCGCGTGGGGGCGGGCACGTAGATATTCGAATATATTTGAATACATTGCATGATATTCAATATCCGTTTGAATTAGATTTTTCTCAAAAGTGACAGCCCTAGTGTGTGTGTGTGTGTGTGTGTGTGTGTGAGTTTGTATACTTAAATTCGTTAAATTGAAAAATGAAGTGAGTTTAGGCTTAAATAAAAAAAGAAAACTTCACTGGGGTATAAAAAACTTTTCTTTGAATTAAATCGTTTTCTGAGATTTGTCCTTGATTGAATCATAAACTCGATTTTGATAAACCTCTCATCTTATGTAATTTACCTTCTCAAATAATTAAGCTTAATTTAAAAATCTAAACATTTGCACTGGAAAAAAAGACAATTATGATAACATGAGTGAGGTATCTCACTATGGGACTGCCTCAGGGCGTGGCTGATCGCAGAAGCACCTATAACACCACGCCTGCCAACCATAGCAGACCAATCGCTGCAGTGATCAGGGAGTCCTGCCTCCCTGTATATAAACCTCAGCTACCTGCCATTTCTTCATTTGAGATTATATAAAGAGTGCGTTAATGCGGCCTTCACTTTCTGAATTGTCTCAATCACTTTTGGAGGTAACCCAGTTGCATTCAGATTTAGCCTCTCACGGGCCAGGCCCAGAGAGCTAGTTTCTGAGGGGAGAGGTGAAATATTTCCCCCCGTGCTTGTGAGAGGAGATCCCTGCATGCTGGTAACGGCCATGGCTGTCATAGAGCAGTTGCGCATTCTCTGCAACCCAAAGTTTCCCCGGCCAGTATAGCGTGATCAGAATCATTACATGCTTTAGTTCCCGAACTCTTCATAGTCTTGGCTCGATCAGACTCAATGGAGGGAAAGCATAAAGTAACACGTCTTGCCACTCGTGGGCTAGAGCATCCATTCCCAATGGTGCATTGTTGCCCACTAGAGAGAAGAAAAGGGGACATTGCGCATCTTCACGTGATGTAAAGAGTTACAGAGGATTCCCTCTGGACAGTAAATCCGCTCCCCTGTTCATTATTCCTGGAACATGCGTCGCGCGTAATGACAGGAGGTTCCTGCTGCTCCAAATGATCAGTTCTTTTGCTAACAAGTGAAGCTTGTGAGAACCGCTCCTCCCTGTCTATGTAGGCTGTCACCATTGTATTGTCTGTCCTGACCAATACATGATGATTCTTGAGAAAATGCACAAAATGTCTCAGAGCTAGTAACACTGTCATTAGTTCTAGAAAATGTATGTGCTTCTCTCTCAGTGCCGGAGACCAAACTCCCCTCACTGTTCTGCCCTGTGACGCTGTCCAGTTCTGAAAATCCCACATTCTCAACAGTCCCAGGGGAACCACTGACACTCTTGAGGCCATCAGACCCAGTAGTCGAAGACACATTCCGAAAGAGACTAAACTCCCTCATTTAAAGAGGGAAAGGCAGGTGAGAAATGTCTTGATGCGCTCGAAACCTCACTGGATTTAACCTGAGACCCAAGTAGACTATTTCCTGTGAAGGATATAGACAACTCTTCGTGTTCTTTTTATATTTATCCCACTCTGTGACCTCAGCCCTTGGCTTGGATGTGTCAGAGAAAACTTTATTTGTGATGGGATGCTTACAAACTTTTGTCTTTCCTCCCTCAGAACAAACCTTGTAAGTGGAGGGAGAGACAAATCTTTGGTGGGCGCCAGGGGAACATGGGCCATTTTCCCATGAACATTGGACTTTGAACTGCCCACATGAACACTTTGCACTCTTAAATTCCT
This sequence comes from Carassius gibelio, assembly GCF_023724105.1. Lineage (NCBI taxonomy): Eukaryota > Metazoa > Chordata > Actinopteri > Cypriniformes > Cyprinidae > Carassius > Carassius gibelio. Next base: position 10,310,160 of record NC_068401.1, on the reverse strand, counting down.
TCTCCATTTCCCTGTGGGAGGGAGAAAGGAATTGTTTTGAAGGGATGGGACAGAGAAACCAGTGCTGTCTCCAAACCCTTCTTGTTGCTAAACTGATGTCTCAGGTCAACTGCCTCTTTTTGTTCCACTGAGGGGGGGCCGACCAATGTTTCGCTGCTGCGAACGATTGTTTCGGTTTCACGAAACCAGACTTTGACTGAGGGGCCGCACTTCCCGGCTGTGACCTCCTCTACCTGAAGACCTGAAATTCGGACGGCTAGGGTGATAAGGACAAGCTTAAATGCTTCTTCCTCTATTTTTCTGCAGGTCACATTGCTGACGCATAGCTGTTACCGTCACACCGAACATGGCCTTTGAAAAGAAAAAAAGAAAAAGTTCATAGATCATAAAGTCCTATCGATCATAGGGGCATCCAAAAACTCCAAAAACTTTTTCTTTGTCAGAGAGGCCTGACAAACCTAGCCATAGCAATCTCTCTCCCACAACGTCAAACCCATACTCCGATTCAAATGATTCGTCACAGATGATTCTACAGGGGGAGGATCTGCCACCCCCAAATCCTCCATTCCCTGGACATCTAGCCTCGAGAACCCCTTAACAGGTACTCAATGGGAAAAAAGGCTATTCCCAAAACCTCTTCATTTCAGCCACACAAGCCGGGACGGCTGGAATAAACTGCCTCGCTGGAGGGAGACCTGACTTAAGTCTCTTTCCGTCATACAAGTCTCTTTCAGCACCTTTTTCTGCTGGTTGGCATGGCCAGTCAATCGACAGTCTAGCCGCGGCCCTGCGACAGACCTCGAGAAGATCTGCATCCGTCTGTACAGGGGAGGGTGAGCTCTCATCCTATGCACTCGGCGGATGCGACTGCATCGGGGGAAGAATAGCATCTTTATCGTCGTTATCCTCATCCTCGAGGATGGTCGATAACACTTCATCATCATCATCTTCCTCTCCTGCTAACGGATCTTCAGACAGCGGGGGAAGGACGGGTGACACCTTCTCCATCATCTCATCCCAGGAGCTGGAGGCCTGTGGACAATACATCGGTTCCTCTCTGGGTTGAGCAGAAAGGCATGGGTTTGACTTCCCAGCTACTGCAATGCGAAGCCTTCACTTTTGGGTTTTGACCAAGAACATCGCGCAGTGGGGACAGCCCTCGGGGTTGGACAAAGCTGCCTGAGCGTGTTTAACGCCCAAGCAGGAGATGCAGAGAGCATGTTAGTCTTTCGCAGGAATCCACATTCCGCACACATACGAATGAGAAGGAGAGCCCTTTCCTCCGGGGCTCTCCGACTCTTTTGCAGTGGCCATGAAGCCTACACTGTGCTGCGACAGAGAGATTTTTTCCTACTTTTTCGTGCGTGGTGAGAACGCCAAAAACGTAAATAGAAAAATAAATAGAAAAAGAAAAACTTAAAGTAGAAAAATCGCTTTAACACGTTAGTTATCTTACTCTAAGTGGCAAGTCACTCGACAAGCATTAAGAATCTATTGCGTTTGGCATGTTACCTAGTGGCTCCGTCGATAAACTGTTTAGCAATAATTCCCAAGGTCTGCTGAGGACAGCTTCCGAAATCTTCACAGGGAAGAGACCAATAATGACAAAATGGCAGGTAGCAGTGGTTTATATACAGGGAGGCAGGACTCCCTGATCACTGCAGCGATTGGTCTGCTATGGTTGGCAGACGTGGTGTTATAGGTACTTCCGCGATCAGCCACGCCCTGAGGCAGTCCCATAGTGAGAAACTGAATGAATGTTAGAAAGAGAATCTGGCTTTTTTTTTACAGTGTAAACAGAAGGTTCCTCAAATGTATTCTTTAAATTTCTTTACTCGATCTTATAGAGGTCTTAAACTCTTAAATTTACCTTTATTAAACCTTCAGAAACCATAAAACATGCATGTGCTGGTCGAGTCAAGGTTCGTTTTAGGGCCTGGATCAATATTACCGTCACCTAGACATCCTGATCTATTTTTGTAAATCACTATGCATTTCCAAAAACAACCAAAATGAGGCATTCTAGTGAAAGTATGACTTTGTCTACTGGATGCAGGTATTCTGGAGTTCTTCCACCACCAGCTGAAGGACATTGTGGAGTATGCTGAGCTGAAGACTGTGTGCTTCCAGAACCTGAGGGAAGTCGGAAACGCTTTGCTGTTCTGCCTGCTGAGTGAACAGAGCTTGGTATGACCACTGAGCATTCACACTAAACTATAGAAACCATGCCTTAAAATGGTACTGACCAATCCTACCTTAGCAACTGTTGCCACCTGCCATAATCTTTTCTTTAAAGAAGAAATTCCAGCTTATGTAAGAACATCTATTATTTTTATTACCACTTGCAGTATTTTCGCAAAGCAGAGGGTCAGCACCATCAATAAACAGATCTTCAGCAGACTGATAATGTGGTTTTGAGAGTGAAGAGTGTGGAAGTGAACTTTATTCATTCATTTTGTCCTTTGTGGTTTGGCTCCTTTCATATTCTCATATCACCGTGACAAGTGACACACAAGACGCATAGCTAAAGTCTTCAATCATGAATGAATCTCTTAATATTTTAACTTTTTATAAATTATTCAGGAGGCAATGACAGAATGGAGTGATATACTGTATAGATGTACTGTAATGTGTTAGTTAGGTGTGATTAATTTAGGAAAACGCACCCTGGCCCTGCACAGACCTCTATCTGACATGGCATACAGCTGTTGACACACATGATGCAGGGCAATGACTGACTGTGTATTTAACACAATAATGACTTTATCTTTGTGGGTCATTACTCAGCCCAAACTGATGTGATTAAATTAGATTAATCAGCACATCGTGCAACTATACATATATATTTACACACTATACATATTATATATATGTGAATATACATTTTGTATAAAAGTACACAATGCAGGTGACTTCCATTTTTAAATCTGTCACCTGCTCAGTGTTTAGGATCTCTGACTCAGACACACTGTTGTCATGGGAACACATCTGCACATCGGCAGTGCTGTCAATTTCTCCATGTCAGATGTCAACCCTTTTAAGATACAGATCAGCTTCAAAAACATGTTTTTTCTAATCTTTTGTTTTTGAACCAGCCCCTAAAAACCGTCATGTGCATATTTTTCTCAAACAATGTGATCTTGCTGTTGCCTTGCTTATACCTTGCTTATCATTCAAAATCTGAATGATAACAAATCACTTTAATCAAAAGTAAAAGGCGCAAAAACACAGCTTGCTACTCACAATAAATAACAGTCAGGGGTAGCTGAGTCCAAAGACTGACATCATAGCCACAGGTTTACTTTTTGTTGGTGTAGTTAACAGCTTTAACTTTCAACATTAAGATTTTAGGTTACAATGAATTTATGTGTATATTTAGGAGCTTTAACTAATGTTTTATTATTGTGTGATCGCACAGCTTTTTTTGCAGTTCTTTAACACATTGCACTTTTAAAACCAAGAATGCTTTAATTGAAAATAAAAATAATACCACCAATCTAGCACATGCCATGTATGAATTTATTATTTATTATCAATTTGATTAATTGAGTTAATTATCAAGAATATGTGACTGTCCAATCACTGTATAATGGTTGGAGTGTCACTGCAGCATGGTTGAGAATATCTGACATTCATCCAGACACTCAGGAGACTCTTCACAGATGTGATAAGCTGCTGTTTATTTGTCATCCATTTGTCACAAATAATGAAAGTTACCCAAGGAGATGCTGTCTTCCACCACCATCCACATTAAACATCAAATTATATAGCGTCAACAATTAAGGGTTGTCTTGTAAAATAAAGTTTTCTGTGCCTGTGTGAAAGTACCTGCTCTGCATGATGGCAAGGTCAGTGTAATCAGAGCTGTCGGCTGTAATTCTCTGCATTTTAATTTAAATGTCAACAGCCTCATCTGTCATAGCTCCTGTCAGTGGTGTGTGACTGCATGGCTCCATCTGCTGGAACCGTACCCATAGAAATCTGTGTCAAGGATTTCTAAAAGGCTTCATTGGACATGTATTTAAACTCCTCTTTTTGAAATGAAGTGCCATTTCTGTTTTTGTGTTGTCTAGCCAAATCACCCCTCTGTGCCACGAAATAATTCCTCAACACAGTATGAATAACTCATGCCAAATACTGAAGGGAGGTAGTTTGACGTCAGGATATACATAACATTTATGGTTAATGTTAAATTTTAATTTCTACATATACTCTTTTTTTTTTTTTTTTCAAGTTACATACCGTATTTTCCGGACTATAAGTCACACTTTTTTTCATAGTTTGGATGGTCCTGCGACATTGTCAGGTGCAACTTATTTATCAAAATTAATTTGACATGAACTAAGAGAAATGAACTAAGAGTCATGAACCAAGAGAAAACATTACCGTCTACAGCCGCCAGAGGGCGCTCTATGCTGCTCAGTGCTCTTGTAGTCTACACTGAGCAGCATAGAGCGCCCTCTCGCGGCTGTAGACGGTAATCATTTCTCTTGGTTTTAAATAAATGCGACTTATAGTCCAGTGCGACTTATATATGTTTTTTTCCTCATCATGACATATTTTTGGACTGATGCGACTTATACTCAGGTGTGATTTATAGTCCAAAAATATGGTAATCAAATTTAACGTTAATGTATTTTGAACATTTGGGAAAAAATGTAAGTTATTTCATGATATCAACATTATATGAGACAGCATTATTGTAAAGTCTTACCAAGAACTGCCCACAGACATTAAGCTAAAGACTAATGGAATCTGTGCTTTTCTAGTTAACCAGATTAACACAATGCAGCAAAACTCTGTGATTTATGTAAATACATGACAAAGTGTCAATGTTGGCTTGTCTCAGATTGCTTATTTGAATTGAACTCATGCTATGATCCCACTGTTCCATTGATTACTTTGCTTTTTGCCCTTGTGTTTTAGTTTTCTGAAATGAGTTTGTCTCTTTTCCTACAGTCTCAGGAGGAGGTGTGTGACTTGTTGCATGCAGCACCCTTCCAGAACATCTTGCCAAGAGTTCACGTTAAAGGTAAGCTCATGTTTATGGATGTCTGCTAAGGATATGCAGTATTTATTTTTAGAATGCTTTATTTGAGCAATTCCTCATACATATCCAATAATCCCTCTACAACCCACACTTGAGCAGAAGGTGAACGTCTGGATGCAAAGATGAAGCGTTTGGAGGCCAAATACACAGCGCTGCATATGGTGCCTCTAATTGAGCGTCTGGGAACCCCTCAGGTGGGAAAAACATCACGGCGCTGACAGCCGCTTTAGTCGTGCTCTGCTGCTTTGCCGCCTCCAGTACACACATCTACTTATTGTCATTAGCATCTTCAATTACACACCTAACTGCTGGTTTGAGCTCATACCTGAGCCTTCAGCGTTCACTTTTTTATTCATGAGCTCTGTCAGTGGTAACATTTTTCTCTGAAGTTTGCTTAAAGAATTTAGTATTACTTTATCCTGGTAAGACCGCTATTTTTTGTCACCTTTGTTACATTATTTGGCATTTCTACAAATGGAATCAGTAACAGCATTTGTGTTTTTTCTAATCTATTCCGTTCTTAAAAGATAAAGAAAAATTAAGTCCCAGACCACTATTATTTATGGAATAGGTCTAAAATTATGAGATACAAAGCCATAATTAAGTTGAAACAATGAAGTCAAAATGAAAATGCCTTGCTAAATCATGCTAAAATTCAGAGATAAGCCATAATTAAGTTGAAATTGTGAAAAATGAAATTATGAGATAAAGATTATCATGCTACAGTAAATAATGTTTTTGAGCTAAAGGTCTCAAATTAGGGGGACCGTGTGGGAAGTTGTAGCCTAATGGTTAGAGAGTCGGGTGAGTTCGAGTCTCGGGCCGGCAGGAATTGTGGGTAGGGGAAGTGCATGTACAAGTTCTCTCTCCACCCTCAATACCACGACTTTGAGCAAGGCATCGAACCGCAGCATAAATGGCTGCCCACTGCTCCGGGTGTGTGTTCACTGCTCTGTGTGTGTGCACTTCGGATGGGTTAAATGCAGAGCACGAAATCTGAATATGGGTCACTTGGCTGAATGTCACGTCACTTTTAATTATGGGAGAAAAAGCCATAATAAGGTTGAAATTGACATAAATTGAAATTATGAGAGAAAATCATAACTATGACAAGTCGAAGTTATCATGCTTTTGGTAAATGCTTTGGCATTTTGAGATAAAAGCCATAATTATGTTTACATTTACATTAAAAAAAGTTTAAAAAAGTACATTATGAGATAAAAAGCTATAATTTGAAATTGAGATACAAAAGCCATAATTAAATTGAAATTGTCATAAAAATTTAAGAGTTAAGAGAGAAAAAATAATTACGCTGAAATTGACGTTAAAATTTGATACATTTTGGAAAAGTTGATAATTTCAGCTCTGTATCATAATTGAGATAAAGTCAGAATTGGACATGCCATAATTGTGAGATAAAAAGTCAAAATGATCACATCTCAGTGGTGATTTTTATGCCATCATTATTCATTGTTAAGATTTATCACAAGACTGCATAATTGTGGTGACATCGCCATCTACTGTTCAAATTTTATTAACCACTGTAAATATGATTTGAAGGACAAATCACATGCTTTGACAAAACAAATACCATCGTAAATCTTGACGCAGACTTGAGTGACCAGTACTGGTCTGATTTTAATCAATACCCTGTACAATCTCTCCTCAGCAAATAGCCATCGCCCGTGAAGGTGACCTGCTGACTAAAGAGCGGCTGTGCTGCGGTCTCTCCATATTCGAGGTCATTCTGACTCGCGTCCGCGGTTATCTGGACGACCCAATCTGGCGCGGCCCATTGCCCAGCAACGGTGTGATGCACGTGGACGAGTGCGTGGAGTTCCACAGGTTGTGGAGCGCCATGCAGTTTGTGTACTGCATCCCGGTGGGAACGCACGAGTTCACTGTTGAGTGAGTGCAGACTGATCGCCTGTTTTTCTCCTCACGTAGAATGGCTGTTTACAGTGAGATTGGGATATTTGTGCTTTGTAAAGCATATTGATCTTCTTCTAGACAATGTTTTGGAGATGGTCTGAACTGGGCTGGTTGCATGATTATCACATTGCTTGGACAGCACAGACGCTTTGATATCCTGGACTTCAGCTACCATCTCCTTAAGGTGCAGAAACATGACGGCAAAGATGAGGTCATCAAGAGTGTGGTGAGCTTTTCCTCAATGAGAAGTTTTTATTTAACTTCTGTGGTCAAGGCATCAGCTTAACCTTCCTTTTCTCTCTTTTTCTTTAGCCTCTAAAGAAAATGGTTGATCGGATTCGCAAGTTCCAGATTCTGAACGATGAAATCTTTGCCATTTTGAACAAGTACCTGAAGTCTGGGGATGGAGAGAACATGCCAGTCGAACACGTCCGTTGCTTTCAGCCTCCAATCCATCAGTCATTGACCAGTAACTGAGATTGGCATACATTTGCACCAATCAGGAGTGGAAGAGATGGTAGAGAGGAACATTAACAACAAGTTTAGGACCAGTTTCACTGTCACATTCTACATAGAGACTCCTTTCATACACCAGCAGCCTGTAGTGTTCACAGAGCCAGTAAGTTGCCTTGTGATTAGTCAAGTGTGTTGGAAGCATCACTCCATTGTACCATTATTGGTTTTTGCACATCTCAGGCTTTGGTAAATTAGGCCAAAATATGTTTTAAAATGATAGACAAACAGCCCAGTTTTGCATAGTGTCTTTCAGGATGATTTTATTTTGTACACACACTCGTGCCTTATCTTTTATATGTTAATGATAGCACAGCACTACTCATTTTCATGTTTTTTACCAGCGGAAAGCAGTGGGAAAAGGTTGGAAAATGACCGAGTGGGTTTTATCAACTGATTATTTAAGCTTCTGCTGAGAGACCAGTGGTTTATTTCGATGTTGTGTTTTTGAATGATTGCATGCAAGATTATTTTGCTTCTATTATCCTGAATAATATTTTAAGCATAACCAAGTTCTTACTCTCAGTAAACATGCATTTTTGTATTTGAATTATGTAATCAGATTTTAATTCAATAAATATGAGACTGTGTGGTTTCCTGGGTTAATTTTCAACAAATTAAGCGAGTTGAGTGACTAGTTAACTCAAAAATAGTCATCGTTTACTCAGTTTGAGAGTTATATAAAAACTAGATCAAGTCTTCAGTGGTTCTCCTGATCAAAAGCACCTGAACCAGCTAATCAAGATCTTCAGGACTGCTTGAAAGCCATCTTTGAAGATGTTGGAGATAAATTTTGAGGACAGTGGTTTGCCAGAAAGATCTTTGGTCGATGTGATGTGAATCATTATAACAAAGACGAGTGCATATCGGCTATAATTAAACAATCTAAATTAAAATATCATAAACTGTGATGGGAAAAATTAACACCGCTATATATAAATAATGTTTTTGAACAAAATCGAATCCAGTTTGAGGTGATGAAGATGAACAATGAACACCAGTCAATTAAAGTGCTTTGTTTGCAGGTTAATTAACTCACCCAAATGTATCCTATCTGTATTAGATTAATCAGATCCACACAATCACGCAATATAAATGTAATACAAAATTGTATCCGCACAATGAAACTGAACTAATTAATCATCCTAGTTAAAATGTGTCAGTATCACGAAAATGCGCTCTTTACGTAAAAACAACACAATGAGAAAAACAAATAACTAGAAAAAAGCAAAATTATATTGCAATAGTATAGAAGTATAATGTTCAGGAGCTCAGGTTTTCATGAGTAAATTTAAATTTTTGTTAAATATTGATCCAATGTTTGAATATTTAGTTGTGCGTCGACTAAATTAGGTGCCATTTGACAATATAATCAAAGAACCTTAAAAACAAAATGGAAAATTGTCTTTGGTGAAATGGACTAAAATTGATAAAAATGACAAAATAGTAATCAAATAAAAAAAAAAATTGTGAAAACAAAAACTAGGCTATGACTAAAAGTAAAAAAAAACACCATGGGGGTTGGAAATGATGATTCCTTTTTTGGTCAATAACCCCCAAAAATAAATCACAGCACAGCTGATGAACTGAGACCGTCTTCTCATCATTCCACTTGGATGTCTTTATTACAAAGTCAAAGCAACTACTGATTTTATAGAAAGAAACTCAGTGCATGTAAATACAGATATCTGTACATAAAATATAACAAAAGTCTCTTAAAATCGCAGTTGTGTATTTACAGTGCTACATGAGGAATGAGATGAAGATTACCATGTAGTCTAGTCTTAAACGAACAAAACGAAAATGAGCCAAACAAAACCCTTAGTACAATCGATTGGTCCATCTTTTTTGTTTTTGCGTTGGGAGTTGATTGTCTTAGGTTTTATAGTTTTATCTGAAAAGAAAAGTAAAAAGCTAAATGTCCATGGAGCAGCCAAAACATTTTCATAGACGAACTGCTGCATACCGGCTCCTATTTGAACCTACGAGACCGTCATCGTGCCGTTTCTTCTGGAGACGCTGTCGAAAGGCAACCCTGACTCTATGTCATCAAAGTCCTCCGTGACGTCGTTACGTAGCAGCTCGTAACTGGAGTGGTTGTGAGCTGCCATGCCATTTAATAAAGGGCCGTTCTTCTCGTCCTTCCTGATGGACACGGCCAATGTCGCCAAGCTAATGCTAACGTCCTTAAAGGCGTGCAGCAGGAAGATGCCCACGATAATCGTAAAGAAGCCGCTCAGTGTGCCAATGATGTCATCGGTGCCCATGTGTTCCCATTCTTTGAACAATATGGCAGAGCAGGAGAGCACCGAGGTGGTGAAGAAGACGTAATAGATGGGCGTCACCAGGGACGTGTTAAAGATGTCCAGTGCTTTGTTCAGGTAGTTGATCTGTGTGCTAACACAAGCTATCAGGCTCAGCAGCAGCAGCCAGGCCAAAGGTTTTGTCAACACTGGCTTCCCAGCGATGGCCTCCTTAATGGTGATGCCCAATCCCTTCACGCAGGAGACGGACAGAGCACCAATCACAGAGCAGATAGTGATGTAGACCAGGATGTTGGTTTGACCGTGGCGAGGGCCCAATACGAAGATGAAGATGAGTGCTATGATAATGACAGCGGTGGCGAAGACCACGAAGCCTGGAGACAGATGGAAGAAAAGATGAGTTATTAGTTAAATACAGCAGTCAAAAGACAATCAGACTAATCCCATTTAGCATCAATATAAATATGTAGACAAAAGTTTAGAAAAAGACAATTATATTCTGCTAGGACGCATTAAATTGATCAGAGGTGATAGACTTTTACACTGTCAATTTTTTTCAAAAAAAAAATTCTTTAATTTTTCCAAATCCTGTCAAAATTGATGACCATTCCCACCGAAATATGCAACAGCTTTTCAACATTAAAAAAAAAATTCAAATGCCTTGAACACCAAATCAGTATATTAGAATGATTTCTGAAGGATCATGTGACACTGAAATCTGGCTCCTGAAAATTCAGTTTTGCCATCACAGGGATAGATTACATTTCTAATATATTAAAATAGAAAAAAAAATACATTTGAAATTGTAATCATATTTTAAAAATATTACTGTTTTTTTATGTATTTTTGTTCAAATAAATACAGCTCTGGCAAGCGTGGGAGCCTTTTTTTTTTAATAACAGTGTCCTTGTTACACATTACATGCACTAACTATAAAAAAAAAAAAAAAAAAAAAAAAAAAGGCTGATCCCAAACTAAAGCCACTATTTTATTTCAACTTTCTAAGACTAAAGGGTTATGCATCTGGCCCCAGGAGGTCCTTCATTCTCTTTACACATCATTACCTGGATCAACCAGTTTTTTGGCCATGTCTTCCAGGCTGTCGATCTCCTCCTCTTGCGGTGCATGTATCACCATGGTGGTGGAGCCCAGGATACTGAGCAGACAGCCAAGCTTCCCGTGCAGGTTCAGCCTCTCTGTCAGGAAGTACGAGGACAGAACGGCACTGCAAAAACACCCACGCATTAAACCCTTAAAGATATTGTTTACCCAAAAATAAATATTCCCTCTTTATTTCCTCACCCTTAAATAAAAGTACTGTAGTTTTTTGTAAACTAAAAAATGGATTCATACTTTAGAGATTGCATATTTATCATCTAGATCACTTTTTTGATTCCATGACCCTCCACATTATTCACAGAAAATTGTCCAGGTGTTGATGGTTTACGGAATAGTTTTTCTTTGGCTACTATTTTACACAAAAATAAATAATACAATCTACCCAATAAAATATTTGAGTTTGGCATGCCTGGAAAAAATTATTTTCATAAAACATATAAAAATACCATTGGAAATTATTAATCTCATGACTTTTCAAGTTTTAGAATTTTTTAATAAAATTCCAACCCTGGTTCCCAGTTGCTGAGCGGGTTTATTTTTTAGATTTCTATTTTAGTTATTTTAATGTTTGCTTGGTCTTAAATCCTCTTAAGGTCCTAGAAGTTTGTACTGAATATAAAGTAACTAAGATGAGACTGTGACCCATGTTGAAGCTTATTTTTGTCCTTTTGAGAAGTTAATACCTTTAACACCTTGGCATTGAGCACTTTGTGAAGTTGATGCATGCAACCACTAAAATGAAGGACGTACTTGGTTTAAAAACAACAAAAAAGGAAACCACAAGAATTACTGCTAAACCACCCACACGAACCTCTAGAGTTCTGAGTGCAAGATTTCTGAGTGTAACATTTTCTCAAGCAAAGCTGCATTTCATACTTTCCACCTGCTGTCTGTCCCATTAAAAGAAGCAACGGTCTTTTATAAGTCAGAGAAATCCACCGAAGGTTTACAGACCTGACTAGCACGCTGAGAGCCCCGAGAGGAGTGACGAGGGTGGCGGGAGCGAAGGCGTATGCAGCAAAATTGGCAGCTTCGCCGGCCCCCACTGGCAAAGCAGACAGAAGTCAAATTGTTACTTCCCAAAAGGCGAGCCATAAACATGATAAATATACATTGTACGTGAACAGCTGCTCTGAGCAGATGAAAATGAGTTGTTTCATCTGTGTCACTCACTTGATAACAAGCCAGCCCACCAAAGGCATTCTTTTAAGTATGCGTGACCTCCTTGGCCTGGAAAGAGAGATCAATTTTTCCACATTGTTCAAAAATATGTCAGCAAATATTGTGTATGACACATTTTCTATAATTAAATTGCACTGTATATAATATATCGACCCTAGATGTAAAAAAAAACACTCATTGGTGACTACTTGGTAGAAACATACGAATCCCTCAGAAATGATTGAAAATGTCAACAGTTAAACATCTGAATAGCTACAGCAAGGTTAAAGGTAAATGACATCACAGTTAGTGCCAACACTGAACTTAGTATCGACGCTAAACAGAGGATCAGTATTTCCTCAAGCTCTGCAGGAAATACACTACGGTTCAAACGTTCGCATTTCCTGAATCGGTCCCCTATATCAAACTGAACGTTTAAAATGTCACAAATGCTTCAAAAGTCTTGTACTGCTTATGTTCGTTGTCTGACAACCAAATAATGCCAACACGAAACCAGAATGTATAAAACAGAGACTTGACACTTTATAAAAAGCAATTAGTTATAGCTTTTGTCTTTTTACAGTAAGACTCATTTTTGTTGTTTTTAATAAATGGCACGAGTCCATACAGGGTTAAATATCTCCGTACGGTGAAGTCAATGACATGGTCACGGAGTTAATCATTTCTAAAAAGTGTGCAGCAAGTGATCTGTACAGTGCTGCACCTTTATTTTTAAACAATGAAGGCTGCAGAACAGGTGTGTGGCAATCATTTTCCCACCCATACCAGTTAAACCTCTCTGACGGAGCTAGCGGTGTATGTTTCCTTGATACCACTCGATCAAAAGCTTACAAAAAGAAACATACCTGCCCGCATAGAGCCCTTCCTGGCCAGTCGAAGGAGTCCTTTCTTCTTTAAGATGAAACTACCGCCAATAAATATACTGGAACTTACAGCCAAAGCGAGGCCTATATAGAAATCGTACTTTCCTCTGTCTTGACCCATAGTGTTGTTAGTAGAGTTCCCTCGAGTCACATTGACATGCACACACCAAAGATTCAGTCCAGAGGAACAATCCTGGCCTACTGCAAAACCTGGCAAGAAAAAAACTAAAATTACAAAGCATAATCTTAGGATTAAGTTCCTAGTTTGGGGGGGGGGGGGAGAGAAATAATAAGCTTATACCATTTTTATAAGAAACACCACACACATTGCAGCTCAAAAAATCTGAAGTTACATTCATGACAACCCACACACACACAGTTCAGAGGGAGAATGAAGAATGATAGTGTGTGTGATGCACAATAAGTGACATCATGTCATGATAAAGGAAACGGCACTAAACACGCCAGCTCGAAGTCCTGCTACCTACATGTGTTGACATTAGGAAAATATTATCAGCATGGAGTCCAACCCAGTGATAAAGACTCACTTCCGTCTATTTCATACAATGAAAGTGAATGGTGACTAAGATTGGCATTGTGCACCTCTGTGTGTGTGTGTGTGTTCACGGAAGTTATGCATTTAACGTTAGGTTTGAATCAACGGTGGGTGAATGATGAAGGGGTTATCATTTTGGGTGAACTAGCCCTTTAAGTCGCGAGACACGAGCATACAGCTGATCCAGCAAACTTTAGAGTACAATTAAGAGCGATGACTGACTCGTATAAAATCCCATGTCCATTTTTTCTACAGACATAAACTAGTTGTCTTATAAGAGTCAGCGTTTGGTTGTCGAGGCAGTAGGAGAGATCATCTTGGCATGATCACAATTACCTCATTCATACAGCCAACCCCAGCCGGATAGCCTAGCCAATTAGCTTCATAATTCACAGCAAAACACACGCGTGACTAAAAGAGGTTATGAAGACATTAACAGTACCTAGCTGTTTTCCTGTGATTAGCTCGACATCGTGTCCGGTCACTGATATTTCACGGTTTTGACTTTTACATTTTCTCGACACCATGAAATGCAGACGCGATGTTGACGCAAACCCATGCAGATCCACCTACACGATAGCGATTTCTGATTCTTGAGAGAATAATTCTTTTGAATCGAATCTTTTCAACCGAATCAATCTTTCACCAAACATTTTGAACAGTTTTTCTCATTAATTCGATTGGATCCTTTTTTTTTTTTGGCAAAGTGAAAATATACATGCGCTAATGCAAATGCACTGACTTAGTATAGTACATATAACAAGAAATTATAAGCACAACTTATACAAAAGATAATAAAGAACATACAAATAAAATATTGCTTTTCGATAAAATATACTGCATATTTTAACAAAATAAATTTAAAACGCAGCACACTTTTACCATCTTTTTTATTATTATTATTTTTTTTTTTTACACTTTTACCATCTTTTTTTTAATTTTTTTATGCATATAACATTTAATACACATGACCACTTTTACCATCTTAAGGGGTAACCATATGCCGTAATTACGTCATGACGTAAACGAATCACTGAATTGTTTAGAAGAGTCGAAAAGCGGCAGTGAATTGAATCAGTACAGTGAAAGGTGAAGCAAGTGCGCACGCGCGGAATGTCTCTTTTGATTGGTCTTTTGTCGTCTTACGTCTTCTTAAAGTCTTCTTTTCGTGCGTTTAAACATTGTAACCTAATGTAAACCGCGTTTTGACCATCAATATGAAAATTGGTTGTAGTTATAAATATAATAAATCTGAAATGGTACTTTCCTCACCTAGTATCAAAATATAAAAATGCAGTATGTTGCGCTTGTGACGTAGATGCACATAGGTAAGCGTTGAGTCAGGTGTAGTAACCACATATAAACTACAGGAATTAATCTTAACACTAAAATGACTTATATTCTACAGCTAATTAAAACAAACATACAAAGCAATGTTGTAAATTATAAACATATGTTCTTAACATGCAGTATGTAAAAATATAGGGGTGAACATCGATACAAGCACACTCGATCTCTTTCTGGTCTGTTTTCATAAGGCAAACATTCGCATCGTTTATTAAACGATAAAGTCGCTTACAATATAACGTATTAGAATGTTAAACTGTAAATACAACATTAATCCACTTAAGGGAATACATAAAATAACGCACAACCTACTCTGGGATGAAAATGATTTGAGTTCCTTTGGAGGGACGGGATCAGGATACAGGAGAGTCCTTCGACTAGGAAGTTGCTGTTGTGAGCAAAGGTAAAGAAAACAGCCCCTGCTGGCCATCATCTGGCCATGCTTTCAGTTACATTCAATTATTGATGGTAGACTGACCAAAACTGTCACCATGGAGTAATTCCAGACGGAAATCCTGCCAGTATTTATTTCTAGTAACATGGAAATCATTCTTGTTTTTATTTTATATTCACCTGGTTAGGTTTTTCAACAGATGTTACGTTTTAAAAAGTGGGCATTAAAACCACGATGACCTAATTATGTTAGCAAAAAAAAAAAAAAAAAAAAAAAAATTAATAAAACATGTTTATAATTACTTATATTTACAGTCTGTTGGATAAATAGTTTTATACATAGCTGACTATATATATATATATATATATATATATATATATATATATATATATATATATATATATATATATATATAAATGAACAATGAATAAGCAATTAACTACGTTATCCCATTTACATTTACATAAAAATGACAAAAGGCCCTTATTAAACGATTCATCAATTTATTATAATATTAAAAGTCAATCAATGATTTATTGTAATCAGTAGTTAATTAATGAGTTAATACTGACTAATCATAATATTAAAATACAGTTATATAAAAATGTTATAGGACCTCTCCCTTGTTTGGATCCACAATAGGTTAATTAGTATTAACAACTAGATCTGTCAGTTATTCATAAAAAATGATGCACTCATGAATTAGTCCTCTTTAGCTTTGGTTTGGCTCCAAGAACGTTTAGCTTCTTGAGAGATGCGTAATGAGGCAACACCCACAGATACTGTGACGAAACCAGAAACAATATGTTTGATCACGTTAGTTTCTGAGAGTGAGTCCAGGAGGATATTCCTTCACACATGATGATGAAACAGGACTAAGAGATTTCAGACGAAACAAAATGGAGCTTTAAATGTTAAGTGTTGTCACGGCTATACAAAAACATTATTGCTGTATTTTTCATTTAGAGCTGTTTTACAGCAGAATCTGGATGGTCTTCATAGTTGAATTTTCATAATCGATTCTGCTTTTTTCCTGTTTATTATTGTGAAGCTGTTTAACGCAATCTGTTCTGTAAAAAGCACTAAACAAAGAAAGGTGACTTGACTTAATATGAAAACAGATCAGAAAAGTTTCAGATTCTCTTATTCAAAACAGCCTACTTGACGCTATTTGTAGGAATTGCCCTTTTCAAATAACCTGCTGTTAAGTGATGTATGAGTGTTGTGTTATCAGTCTTACTTTCTATAGGAATAGTTCACCTCAATAAGAAATATTTAGTTTTTCAAACCTGTATGATTTTTTAAAATAGAAGTCAATGTGAACTCAACTGTTTGGTATACCAACATTCTTTCACAACCGTTAAACAACTGGGCTACAACCCAAGAATAGATGAATTATGGCTCCACCAGACATGTTTTTTATACCCTGGTCCATCAGTCTCTCCTCTTGATGTGACATTTTCAGACTTGGGTGAGTGAATGATGAGCACAAGTTTGCCAACGAGATTGAGATGTTCCTGGAGGAGCCATGATGACAGAACAGCCCTGATTAATGATGAAAAAACTAAACCACATAAATCAGTTCACGGTAAAGGTGTCCTGATATGCTAATATAAATGTGACTTAAATGTCAAATGTTGTTGTTGCTGTAATAATTATTTTGAGATTGCTCAGACCACTGGATCAAATAAATTAAGTGTAGAACACATTGGGGGCAACATTGTATGCCAAAAAATGTCCTATTTGTCCTACAATCACTATAAAATGACAATAATACACATTTTAAAACACCCATTTTTCATTTGAATTTAATTTATTAGCAGTAGTAGAGGAATGGCTCAATGTACCACATGACCACACAGTTAGCCAGGTGAGTCCCACCTGTAGTAACAGATCATTCATTAAATATTCCATTTATGGGATCTGTGGGACTAAATATGTGGGATAATAGTAATCTGATGTGAAATGCCTGATTTACGGGCTCGCAGTATCCCCGTTTTGTGAAGTGCAAACGTGGATCCATTGATAAAACTGCACGACAACAATCACAACACCAAGGACAGGGAATGAAACCTCATCCATAAATCTATGAGATTTTATGTACAGTCATTGTCAGTCTTTATATCACTTATTGTTTTACTGAGCTGATAAAGCCTTCATATGCCTGTTATGTTTTGGATTTTGTTATTGTAGAAAGGCTCACAAACATTATGACTCGATGTACATTACATCCCGGAAGTTCATTCTCAGGAGTTACTTGCCCAACTAACGACCTCTGCTGGTTAAGGCCTTAAGGCAGAGAGAAGATTAAAAAAATATCTAATAAAGAATACAGTTTTAACACAAATGAAATGAGTGCAGTTATTGTTGTATTGTTTGCATCATCTGAGTTTCACCATGTATGTAATGTGAGGTGGCTGCCCAAAGTTTTAAGCTGTTTATTACAGCACTTGCTCCCCTTGAGCAAGGCATCGAACCCAAAACTGCTCCCCGGGCGCCGCAGCATAAATGGCTGCCCACTGCTCCGGGTGTGTGCTCACAGTGTGTGTGTGTGTGTGTGTGTGTGTGTGTTCACTGCTCTGTGTGTGTGCATTTCGGATGGGTTAAATGCAGAGCACAAATTCTGAGTATGGGTCACCATACTTGGCTGAATGTCACTTCACTTTCACTTTCACTTCATTTACAGCAGGTGGCGTTGTAATATCAAGAGAGACTTAACTTACATCTTTAAACGGGATATCAAAATTACATTCTCAACCACTATACACTTTCATTGTATACAGGAAAAAATGAAAGGGAATTGTGACTGAGGCAGTAAATTATGGCAGAATTTTCATTAAATAGACTTTGGAAAATTTATTTTATTCATGCTAATTTACCAAAAAATTATGGGGTCTTCTTCATGTTTGGTTAATTAAAAAAAATAATACTTTGACTTTAAAACTACGGTGATGATAATATGAAAAATATGGACAATAACACTTAGCTACTATTTTGGCTAATTATTTTACACAGAAATGCAGAAAAAAAAACTTGTATTTGCAGAAGGAATTGATGATCTTCAAGTCCCTAAAACTTATGACAAGCCTTTAAATGGTGTCATTTCTTGGGAGGTATACTTTGATGATTAATATTTTGATTTGATTATTTAATTCAAGCAATAAAAAAAATAGTTTTCATTATATTCTTACTCTTTAACTAAAACAAGAGCATTTTAAAAATGATTTCATTAGTAAGACTAACCTGTACACTTTATAAAACACTGCAATAAAACTAAATTAATTTACCACCTTTTAAAAACATACAAAAATATAACTTTTCCACTTCTTCTAATATAACGTTACTCATGCTATTTTATGGGCTCATATTAATTATGAAACTATATTGAATAGTTGTACTTTTAAGAATTGTTTTTTCATCATAAAAAAAGCAAATAAAACTCTAAAAATAGAAAATGTAGTCTAAAATCATAAAATACATATATTATGCTTAAACTCCCCACATAGGTAAGTTCTGCCAAAAATACTTATTTGTATACCTTATTATAGTTTATGCGTATAGTTTTAGTCAACGTCGTGCTCCATGTGTGTCCATCACAGCCTGTGATTGGCTCTTGCGGTGTCCCGCCCCCCATTTGTTGTACGTCATCTCATTCTTCTTCATCTGTTTGGCTGCCTATGCTGTCAGTCAACACACGACATGGCCGACATTAAAGTGCAGTAAAGCTGGTGATAGGAGCAAAGAAGCAAGGATTCAATAAGACATCCAAACAGGTAAAACATGCGTTTATTCCGAAAACACTTCTAGGACAGGCAAAGGTAACTGGTTTGCGGTGTTAATAGGCTGTGGTGTGTTCAAGAATAGTAAGTCAAAGCGCTGTCAGTATTTAGGAACGTCCTGTCTTGTAGCTGCTAGCGGCAGACAGCCTGATGAGTTCAATCAACAACACACCGAGCACAGATAGCAACCTGCAGCGATACAGCAACATCTGTTGATTAACCAAAAAAAATATATATAAAAATATATTTTTTTTTACTAACATCTAACGTTACATGTTGACTCGGATAATTAGATATGGAAAGGAGAATATGACTAAGCCAACACCCAGTTTGTTTTAATAAATTATTTCAGTGATGCTCTCCTGTTCGATCAGGTATGGATGCTTTAACACAGTGCCACAATCATATTTTGTATCATTTTGAATAATGTTATTTTCAGATTTTATTGCAACAATTGCTCATTTGTTTATTTTATGAACTGTGGAAAGAGGTGGAAGACGCATTTTAACATTTTTTAAGGTTGATTTACGCTTTAAGATAAAGGTACAGTTCACAGAAAAATTAAACATACGCCAATATTTACAGATCCTTGTGTCATTCCAAATCCATGTGTCTTTATGGAAGACAAAAGGGGAAATTTGAAGAATCCGTTGAGCAGTGACAATGAGCGCTGTCTGAATATGTCAAACATCAGTAAGGACAAAAAGTCATGATAATTGTCCATACTGTTTGTGAACTTATATTTCAAGAATTGCTTTATCTAAGTCACAGAATGAGTCTTGGTGATTTTTGATTTCATAGACTCAGCGATTCAGTGATTCAGTGACTCCTCCAGTAAGATTATCAATGAATAACTTAAATTGCAGTGTTGTTTTTTTTTTTCTCTCCTTCAAATACAGGTGCTGGTCATGTAATTAGAATATCATCAAAAAGTGAATTTATTTGACTAATTCCATTCAAAAAGTGAAACTTGTATATTATATTTATTCATTACACACAGACTGATATATTTAAAATGTTTATTTATTTATAATTATTGTATAATTATAATTTTGATGATTATTATAACTGACAACTAAGGAAAATCCCAAATTCAGTATCTCAGAAATTTAGAATATGAATTAAGACCAATACAAAGAAAGGATTTTTAGAAATCTTTGCCAACTGAAAAGTATGAAAATAAAAAGTATGAGCATTACAGCATTACAGCACTCAATACTTACATCAAGAGGCTCCTTTTGCCTGAATTACTGCAGCAATGCAGCGTGGCATGGAGTCGATCAGTCTGTGGCGCTGCTCAGGTGTTATGAGAGCCCAGGTTGTTCTGATAGTGGTCTTCAGCTCTTCTGCATTCTTAGGTCTGGCATATCGCATCTTCCTCTTCACAATACTCTCAGATTTTCTATGGGATTAAGGTCAGGCGAATTTGCTAGACAATTAAGAACAGGGATGCCATGGTCTTTAAACCAGATACTGGTAGCTTTGGCACTGTGTGTAGGTGCCAAGTCCTGCTGGGAAATGAAATCTGCATCTCCATAAAGTTGGTCAGCAGCAGGAAGCATGAAGTGCTCTAAAACTTCCTGGTATATGGTTGTGTTGACCTTGGACCTCAGAAAACACAGTGGATCAACACCAGCAGATCACATGGCACCGCAAACCATCAATGACTGTGGAAACTTTACACCGGACCTCAAGCAACGTGGATTGTGTGCCTCTTCTCTCTTCCTCCAGACTCTGGGACCCTGATTTCCAAAGGAAATGCAAAATGTACTTTCATCAGAGAACATAACTTTGGACCACTCAGCAGCAGTCCAGTCCTTTTTGTCTTTAGATGCTTCTGACACTGTCTGTTGTTCAAGAGTGGCTTGACACAAGGAATGCGACAGCTGAAACCCATGTCTTGCATTCGTCTGTGCGTAGTGGTTCTTAAAGCACTGACTCCAGCTGCAGTCTACTCTTTGTGAATCTCCCCCACATTTTTAAATGGGTTTTGTTAAACAATCCTCTCCAGGTTATCCCTATTGCTTGTACACTTTTTTTTTTTCTACCACTTTTCCTTCTCTTCACCTCTCTGTTAATGTGCTTGGACACAGAGCTCCGTGAACAGCCAGCCTCTTTTTCAATGACATTTTGTGTCTTGCCCTCCTTGTGCAAGGTGACACTGGTCGTCTTTTGGACAACTGTCAAGTCCGCAGTCTTCCCTATGATTGTGTAGCCTACAGAACTAGACTGAGAGAATTTAAAGGCTTTGCAGGTGTTCTGAGTTAATTAGCTGATTAGAGTGTGGCACCAGGTGTCTTCAATATTGAACCTTTTCACAATATTCACATTTTCTGAGAAACTGAATTTGGGATTTTCCTTTGTTGTCAGTTCTAAACATCAAAATGAAAATAAATAAACATTTGAAATATATCAGTCTGTGTGTAATGAATGAATATAATATACAAGTTTCACTTTTTGATTGGAATTAGTGGAAAACTTTTTGATGATAAAAGTCTTGGTACAGAAATATTGTGTACTATATGTATTGGGTATGTTTTGAGGCATAATATCTTCAGACAGTGCAGTAAATGGGAAACATTCTTCAAAAGCTCAAAAATTTTTGCAAAGAGCAGCTTTTTTTATGTGGAGTGAACAATCCCTTTAATTTCTAGATGTTTAAGCGAAATTTTAAACACAGTATTATACAGAATGTGGAATGAATAAATAGTACTGAATTTGGCTATGAAGATGGTTCCCAATGATCTGAAACTGCTGGATTGCATCATGAACTACAGACTGTGCTGCACTGAACAACTGCGCCTTTGGGAAAATCCATATGCGAATAATCAATATAAACTGGGAGTGGGGGGGGGGGGGGTAGTTGTTTTAATTAGATATAGATAGCTTGATGTGATCTGTTTTGCTGGTCAGAGCTTCACAGTGTTAACTTGTCGTTTGATCTGAATGTGAATGTGTCTCTTTAGGGAAGGCTGCATCTGCAGCCTGGACAGCCGAGGGAAGGATGCCATCTCCATCTTTTTCCCTTGATGCCCAGCTGCGCTTCCACGACAAATGGCTGAAGATAGACTTGCAGGTAGATTTTGGAATGAATTTGATCATTGGCTCAAATATAGTCCTTGATGTTAAATATAGAGTGTTGCTGTTTTTTAAGGGGGCAGGGATTTATTTAAGTCCTTATCCGAAAGCTATTTGGTTGCACTGTTGGTCAACATTTACATCTTTTAGCTGTGTTCAGTTATACAGGCAGTGTGCTTCCTAAGCTTCAGCAGAAACAGGAATTGTTTTTTGTTTTTTTGACCCTGGAAATCTTTTGAATCTTGTTTCTCGGTGAGTACTGATTCTGATTGGACATAGATAATTTATTCTGGCAGTACCATATTAAAAGTATTGCTTCAAGTCTTAAACTGTTGAAAAGCTTGCATTGTGTGCGTTTCAGTCAATGTGCCTTTCTGTCAGATCTCTTAAAGCGAACCACAAAGTCTCTTTATGCTTATTTTTCTGGCCTCCTGTTGGTGTTAACAGGGAAATTTCCAATGCGGCCTGATTTTATGATTATTATGAGGTTGCCAGAAGCTGTCTGGGTACCTTTTGTGTGTGAGAAGTATAAAAATAATATATAATATATATTATGAATATTTCTGAGAATACACTGAAAACACCAGATCATGCGCTGTTTGTGTATAAAAAAAAAAACACATAGCAGTGCTTCACTTAGAAACACACAGTGCATATATTTATAAATTAATGCATATATTTACTTATTTTTAAAAAATGCAGTAAGCAGGGTTGGGTATTAAGACAAATTTCACAGTTCATTTAAATTTCGAGTCACAAGTTTGCTGTTAGTTTCAGTTAAAATCTTGATTTACTCTACAATCAGATACAGTATCTTTTTTAAGAAGAAAAATCTCTCTTGGCAAATGCTGTGAACTGTACAATAACCCTTTTAGCTAGTACATAACTATATTAAAGTAATTACACAGCTATTTTAATTTTCTCCAGCCTGCCCGAGTCTGCCAATTATGGTTTCCCTTTATATGTCCTTTTTACATTTTTCATTTGTCACACAAAACAGATTGGCCTATACAAATGTGACGTTTGCTAATTTAAGATGCAGGTAAATGTTCTATACTGCTACATTATTATTGACATCTTGTTTGCAAAAAATATCCCTTCTTGTTTTGAAGGGAAAATGCATGTGCTGTAAATAATTGTACAACAGATTATGTTTCAAAACACTGGATGAATATAGTACTGATTCCTGGTAGCAGTGAAGTGATGTCTTATGAAATCAACATCCCAAAATGCTGTTTATATGTATCTGTATGTGAGTTTGAGTCTGTGACATTTGTCTAGAGTATTGCTCAAGGTGCTGTAGCTGTTATTAGCATCAGCTCGGTTGTTGTGAAAGTCTCTCTGCTTTCTACAGTCTGAAGATTGTTGTGTCAATTAATTTTTGACATTTGAAACTTGAGCCTGGGCTCTGAATTTGAGTAATTATTGCTAAGTCCTCAGTGAGCCTGTGGTGGAATTTCAGTGGGTAAGTTGGCCAAAATAGAAATGTTCAGATGCTAATGGTCAGTCACCAAAAGATAACTGCCCTCTCTGCCATATTTGTATATCAGCTGTAATGAAAGATTTTTTTTATATATATAAATAAAGGCTGTTCTACTAAACTAAACTCTCTATTAATAAAAAAAAAAAAAAACTTGCAGTTTCTACAAAAATAATTTGTGTGTATACTATATACATACATGCATATATATAGACTGGAATGTATTTCAAGGAATCATAAACACACACACACACACACACACACACACACACAAACACACACAGCGATGTGAACTTTCAGCACCATCAAAATAAAAGTCCCTCCTCAAACACATCAGCCAAGCAGAAAAACGTATCGCCTGATGCCGATATTTAAAAAAAAATATATAATTTTTATTTTTACTGGGCACACCAGGAATACATTTAGCTTTTGTTTTCTTATTTTATAGACATTATAAAGTAATATATTAATATATGCAGTATTTTCAGTTAGGTCTTGAATTAATTGAAAAAGATTACATGGCTATAATATAATCTCTTCTGTGTTACAGCGAGCCTTCTCTCCAGAAGGACTGAGCGAGATGTG
Source organism: Carassius gibelio (assembly GCF_023724105.1). Lineage (NCBI taxonomy): Eukaryota > Metazoa > Chordata > Actinopteri > Cypriniformes > Cyprinidae > Carassius > Carassius gibelio. The sequence continues at coordinate 10,286,018 of NC_068401.1, read as the reverse complement.
GAACGAGATGGTGAAGGATGGAGAGATTGTCTTTGACAGAGAAGAATCCGCCCATCCAGGTAAAAAGTCACGTCACCCTCGAATCCTCATGGATTACGATATATTTGTGAAGTCAGCTTCTTTTCTTAAAGTTTTTTTTTGTTTTCTTAATTTCTGTCAACTTCTCAGAGGACTGTGCTGATTGCACCCAAAAGAGAGATGATACGAACGACAAGGAAAAGAAGGAAGAGGAGGAGGTGGCGGCTTCATCTTTCCATCACTCCATCATTGAGATGTGGGACTGGGGGAGGCAGCCAGGTGGGTGGTGATATTTAATGACATGCTCTGGGTTCAAACAGAGAGTGCTGAACTCAACATGCTGATTACTGCATCTGCTGACTGTCATCTTGCGCGGTCATCCCACTCACACATCATCGGCTTCATCTGCATAGGATTCCCACATGCACAAAAACATGTTTTTGCTTGCTGTCTAGATGTTTTAAAAAGGAGGATCATATCCTGTGTTTTAGGTATGTTTAATGTTGGAGAAAGTTACTTCTAGAACCAAACACAAAATAAATAAAAAAAGACCAATCATCTACCTCTATTTTTGAGTTAAACACTCACGCCTCAAAAACCAATACAAAGAAAACCACCATACTTTTTTTTTTTATATAATCTTTTTTACTCCGACCTGTCACAATACAGAAGAAAAGATACGTTGCTACTTCCGGTTCATCTTTAAGTATTAAACTTCAGCGTGTGTCATCATGCATCTAATCGTACACGACACCCCCAACTTCACACGTTGTTCTCCCTCCTCAGCACATGACATCGAAGTGCAAACCCTTCAGCAGTTTCCATTGGCTGAGTTTCTCATCAGCAAAGTGCTGTAATGTAGGATAGCAGATGGATTTGCCACATCTAAATGCGGCCCAGTTATTCAGCCCTGTCACCACACAGGTGACCTACTCCTTCTCTGACAGACCCGCACAGAGTTTGTGTTACCCTGCATGTGTTTCGGTTTGTGTATGTGTGTGTGTTTTCTGGCTGGCGCGCGAGGTGTTTGGGGCTCGGGTAACTGTACATACTGTCTGTGAGGTTATTTTTGCCCTGTGTGTGGTTGTAGGCCAGGTCTAGGTGGAGCGGCTTTCTGGTGGGTAGTGATAAGAACATGCTGATGGAAAGCCACATAGGCCCCCTATGAACATCACATGATAGTAGAGCAGGTTCAGTCCAACACACCACCTCAGCAGGATTTCCTATAACATCCTATTGCAAAATACCATGTCCATAACAGTGTTTACTGCAGAATTTTGTTTTTGCATTGAGGGAGCCCATCCACCCTTTATTTAGTACTGGAAACACTGAGATACACCATGGTATTTTAAGAGATTTGAATTACAAGGTTTTTGCTTAATACTCCCAAGTTACACCACTGTTCAAATATTAAAATTAAGATAAAGATTTGGTATTTTATGCTCACCAAGGCTGAATATATTTGATCAAAAATACTGTTGTGAAAAATTATTACAATTAAAAGTAACTTTTTTTTTTATTGTATTATATTTTAAGTTCAAAGCTGAATTTTCAGCAGGCATTACTCCAGTCTTCAGTATCACATGATGCTTCAGAAATCATTCTAAAGTGCTGATTTCATGTACGAGAAACATTTCTTATTTTTTTTTTTTTCAATGTTAAAAACAGTTTCTCGGCTTAATTATATTTTTCAACCTCGTAAAAATGGAATCATTCGCTCTTCTTATGAAAACAGCAGACAGCTGCGATACTTTTTTTTCAGGATTCTATTGATTGATAGAAAGTTGCAATAAATAGCATTTAAAAAAATAGATATCTTATGTATGTTTGTGTGTGTGTCTTTACTGTCACTTGCTGAATAAAACTATTAATTTCATTAAAAGAAAAAAGTTCTGACCCTAGACATTTGAACTGTACATTAATTCAGAGAATAAAGAGAAGGACAAATAAATAATTTTTTATTCTCACTAAATGGGATGATTATAGAGAAATTAACAATTAATTTTCTTTTAAAATGTTTTCCTCATGCGAATAAAAGAACTGCATCAGATGGCAATTTGATTCTCGCACAGATTGAAAGTCAAATATATGAATTTTAGATTGAGTTTCCTTTTGTAAAATAGCCTGTAAATGTTAAAGTGGGTTTTGATCTGGATCATCTGGCCCATGAAAGAGACCAGTAGAAGAGCCCTATCATTTCTTCTCATCTCTCCATTGTTCTAGCAATAAAAGTGGTGGTGAAAAAGAGGACTTTACTGATAACAGCACCAACTGCTATACTAGAAGCATAATATTGAATTGCAGGAAATGAACAAGTGCTTTTTAGCTTATGTGGGAGCCTGTTTAAAGCTAAATAAATCATCAAATCGCTATGTGGAAGTTAAAGCCGTTCTTTTACTTATCTTTGTGTGACATGCTCAAACCCTTTCTTTTTCTCACAGTACCGTGCACTGTGACCTCTTAGTGCTGCTGTGTACAGACTGCACTGCTTCAGGGCCTGTGAGGGTTAGGCAGATTGGCTTACATAAGGCTTAAGTGGATTTCAGATCGGCTATTTTAATTCACCCTGTCTGCCTGTATGAGGCTTTTATCCAGAGGCTGTGAAGAGCAGAATGCATGCACATCCGTAACAACAGTTCAGTGGAGCCAGACAGACAGTTTCAGGCAAGCATGAGGAAGGCTTTAGACTGGAATGCACTCAAATTGCTCAAATTGCAGTGAACATTGTTATACAGCATCATTATTACTAGATTCAATTCCTTATAGACTTGCGTTTTTAAAGACAGCTCGCTGAGATTATATTTCACATAAACAAAACATAGTTCTTAGTTAATTGGTACAAGGCTGATATCAAATTAGTGCTATCATAATATCAAGAACTTGTTGAAATGCTAAGGCATTATGCCATTAATCACACAGAGACTATTTATAACCTTTATGTAGTCAGGGATTGGAGTAGCAAAAAGTTTTTAAAAAGCCCACATGAGCTGGTCTCTTAAATACAGTTATTATACTACCTATTTTTTGTAACATAAAATATAATAGTAGACGAAAGTTAAAATATTATAATAATATAGTAATATAATATAATAATATATAGGGCTGGTAAGCGATTAAAATTTTGTGGCGTGTAATTGCAAATTAATTGCACATCATATTTGGCTGAGAAATTAGCTTCAGCAAGAAATATTTAGTTTGATATAATTTATACATATACTCTTTTGAACCATGAGGGTGAGTAAATGATGATACAGTTGTCATTTTTGATGGGTGAATTATACCTTTAATAATATATTTCATTAATATTGCTATGGAAATATGAAATTTATTTCTTTAATGAAATGAACTGTGAACTGCCAGTAGGTGGTGGTAAATGTCTTAATGATTAAGTCATAGTCATTTATTCATTCAATTTGTTCAAATGGCTGATTCATTCAGGACACCAAAAAAGAAAGAATAAGAAACCTGGAATGACACTAAATAATGACAAGACACTAAAAACTAAATTAATCAAGTAAAAACAATCCTGAAGTAAAAAGTCATAGTTATTTTATTTACTTGTGTGTATATATATATTTTTTTTTTATTTAAACAGAAACTGGAGAGCTGAAGGACTGTGTGATGGCACTGGTAGACGACCAACAGAAGCTGTCTTCCCAGACGGCTAAGAGCACACTCTCCGCTCTGCGCCTGAGCCAGAGACTGGTGATCCTGGAGCGCTACCTCATCTCACTCACCCACAGTATGATGGAGGAAAAGTACAAAGTGCGCTGGAAAAGTCCCCCCAGCCCTCCACTCTCTGCCGCCGATAACAAAAGGTATGAGGAACAGAGCTTTAATTGAAATTGGATTACATTTGAAACTGCTTTAAATAGAAGCAATGAAAATACTAGGCTGAAATGTTTTTGTCCGTTTCCTCAGTGCTCGGCCAGTCAGTAAAGGAGTGGAGGGTTTGGCCAGGGTGGGATCAAGAGCGGCTCTTTCCTTTGCCTTTGCCTTTCTTCGTCGAGCCTGGAGATCTGGTAAGCCATTTCCAGCATGGTTTGGCTAGCCATTGAAGTTACTTGCAGATTACCCAGCATCCATTGCCCAAAATGGGCTGTGACTGCAATAAAACTTTTGTTGACATAATATTAATGGCATCTGTTTGTCAGTGAGATTCTTGGAAAGAGTGGTTTAGCAAAAGCAGAGGATTTGCTGATACTTTACAACTATTTCCAATTGTTCTGTGGCTCACATGAGGTTATATATAATATATATAAATATATATATTAGTGCTGCAATGACGCTGCGATGTCGTCGATTACATCGACTACAAAAATACGTCAACGTTCGTGAAATGCGTCGATGCGTCACACTGTTTACATCTCGCGTAATGGCATACTGGGAATGGGGAAAGTTGCATTCTATCTCAAAAACAGAGAACAGTGTTATCAAAAGTATGGGAATACTTTAAACCGAGGCCAAATAAAATGGCCCTTTGTTCCCTTTGAAAAACCGATATGGGGTACCACGGCAGCACAACTGCGATGCACGAGCACCTCAGAGGAAAACATCTTGGCGCTCTCCATTGATACGGTTTAACTGGTTACTCTGTGATGACCAACTTCCTGGTTCAGGTGTCTGCTGCAGATGTGATGGAACGACCGCAGCAAATTCGACGATTCTAAAAGCACAAACTGATCTGATATTATTAAGTGTCTAATAAACGCAGACTTGCTCATTGCATGATTCTGATATTCTTGTTAATATTACAAGTTATTGGTATGATCACCCGTAGCGGCTGAAGTAAGGATAAAATAAAAAATAAAGTAAGTCTGTGTTGGCGCTGGTTTCGAACACGCGTTAGGGGCCGTTCACATATCGTGCCTAAAAATGCGTGGGAAACGCTAGTCGTGCCGCTTTCTCCTTTTTTCCAAAGCCCTCGGGCAGTTGCACCCCTGGGATGTCTGTCGTTGCTAAGCAACCATGACCTGCTCTCTCCATGAAGATGTGGAAATTTCAGCAAAGGATAAATGGATTTGCAGCACCAAAAATCGCTTGCGGTAGCTTTGGTACTAAATTTATTTCAAAATGGCAATCCATTTACAGAAATGATCAGCTGTTCCCTCATCTTAGCTGAGCTTTCAAAGGATGAAGCTGATTGGTTAGTTCTTGTCACATGACCCGCGGTGCACTTGCGGCATTCTGAAAAGTTGAGATGTTTTTAACTCGATGCGGTGCAAACAGGCGCATCGCGTCGCTACCATTATGAGCGCGCATACCGCGCACCTACATTGGAACTAACGAACTTGTGAATATGTGAATGGCCCCTTAAAAGACAGCTCGCCGTGACAACCACCGAGCTACCCTGAATCAGTTCCAGATCTCTGGAAACCATGCTAAACCATAGCAGAACCCTGACTACATTTTATGGTTTGTGATGCTAAAGAACATTTCATGTTGTCTCAGACAACTGTAAATTTGTGGCTACTGTGGTTTAATTATAAACGCTATCGTAAACTCATTTACCATAGTAAAATAATTTTCTTTGCCTCTTTATTTTTGTATACTAAAACTTCAACTACATTGGTTGAAAATGAATAAAGGTTGAAATATTATATTAGAAGCTGTACTTATTTTTTTGTAAAGTTATCCAAAGGATTCATTAGCTAATCAAAAAAGGATCATTAGATTATTTATTGTAATAAAAATAATCGTTAGAGTAGTCGACTAATCGAAAAAATAATCGTTAGATTAGTTGACAGAAAAAATAATCGTTAGTTGCAGCTCAAATATATATATATATGAATCACCTGTTCAGAAATCCTTCCATAACAACACATGGAACACCGTCTTTCCCCAAAGAGACATTTAAGAGGGTTTATTCTCCAAATAAATCTAAACAAATATTGTTGCAGAAAAATGTGTTTAGAAATTGTGTATGGTCTCTTGTTCCAAGTTACCTCCCTGTCCACTGATTTTTGCCTCTCAAGAAAGCTGCAAAGCCTTCCAAGAAGTCAGTAAAGCCTTATGTCATGCTTGAGCTTTATTTAGGCTGAAACTTGAAAGTTAAGTTGCACGTAGGCCTGTCGCAATAATCAATATATCATTTGACTTATTGCTCAATATATGTACATGACCTCAATCATTTTTGGTGACGCAATATATCGGCCATAATATTTACTTAAAAATTTATGTCACCATGTTTTGTACATTCCACATGCACCTGTGTCTCTTTGCAGCTTCTCGTACATAACATGGTGTAGTCGTAAGGAGCTTGTTCAAATTTAAACAAAAAAAGTTTCATCTTCAGATTTGTTCTTGTTTATGGATATGTGCCTTTGTGCATGCAGACATCTGACTGCTTAGTAATGATTGTGTTTTTCAACATTAGTGTGCACCCTTTATTTACAGAAGAAGAAAAGAAAGTCTGGGAAAAATCTGTAGATGGGAAAATCTCCATACAAATTCGTTGTGCATTTTTCTTTTTTCTACTCGTTGATTTACTTTTTTAAGGTATCTAATTTGGATACTTAATTACCCTGATCTAAATATTCTCAGTAAGTAAACGTTTGTTGTAATTTGGAAGTGTGTAGGCCTTCTTGCATTTTATGCTGTTATATTATGATTTTATATTCAGTGGTATAAAATGGTCTTTAAAATGACAACAATATTGATTATCACAATTATTTCTGGGGCAATATATTGCACAACAAAACGTTGTTATCATGACAGGCCTAGTTGTGTGACAAAAATTCAATGTTTAGTTATTATTCAGGGCTCTGAACCAGTTCAAGGAATGAAAACGAAAACTGGAAAATGAACAAAATTTTGACAGGAACAGAAACTAAATTACATTTTATATTTCCGAACATAATCGGAAATTTAAAATGGCCATTTACCGGTTAATAACGTTATTTTATTGTTTAACATGAGCCTATACGCGACTTTTAAGTGTGTTTTTTTCACTCTCAAAACACTATCTTATACAAGTAGCGTTTTTTTTTTAACAATGCAACTTTTTAGAAAATCATAAACTTATGTCTTTTAAAGTGTTAATAGATAATTTCTTTTATTTAGTGGCCTACATTTGGTTTAGTTTTCATGGTTATTAATGCATGCAATTTCAGCAATGAAAATGTTTTCTAAAAAGAAAACAAATTGTTATCTTATCTCTTGTATATTTAGTATTGCTCTTTAATAAAGAATAATTTGTATACAATTAATCTATGGAATAATCTATGTAGAATACTTGATTACTAAAATAATCAATAGCTGCAGCCCTAATATGAAGCCTATGAAGGCAGTTAATCATATAATTGACACATTTATTGATCTAGTTTAACATATTAGTGACTTTTAATGGGCTTAAATTAATTTCTGTCAAACCTTTGTATCTGGCGTAGTGTAGGGAAAAATAATTGCTCAGATTCTAGATTTTATGAGCTTAATGTGAAGCACATGAAATTGTTTTTCTGTTGGGCTGTTCATTAATCTTAACTTCAGGTAGGAAGTGGTGATACAGAAGTTTGACTCTGCAGTTTAACCCAGAGTTGGGGGCAAACATAAGCAGAATTTTCTGTTCTGCCTGTAGCTGATTTACTGAGGCTGAGCAGAAGGTTAGAGACTGGTGGGAGATCTAGTTGTGATCTGTTTAGATGTTGAAAACGCTGCAGCACAGTGTCCACAGGGAATGGGTGGATACAGCCTCTCTGGCCCGGGATATAAAGCCTCCCTGAAACCTGAGCCATATACATGTTCCATTGAACAGCCGAGAGCTGGATTTGAGCTGAGCTGCCATAGTTGTGAATATATGAGAGAAAATATGAGGGTTGGAATGGGAGGAAGCAGAGAAATTAGAGGAAGGGGGAATGTTTATCCTGTCAGGTTTTCCTGTCTTTGGTGGGAAAGAGACATCAAAGATCATACATTGAGCTGAAGAGTATCATGGCCTATAGAAGGCCTGCTTCACAATATTTACACTCCAGCCACAGAGGTTCAGTTAAGAATAAAGCAGTGATCCACTCAAAAGGTCATGGACCATATTGATTTGTACTCCTGGAATGATGCGTTTTATAATTCTGGATGGGCTGTTTTGAGTTTATTGTTTTTTGTTGTTATTTTGTCAGTTTTTTCAATAAATAGTTAATCTAATAAAATTTCCTTAAATTATCTGGACTATCTAAAAATAGACATTATTTAATATATATATATATATATATATATATTAGTATTTCTGAATCTGATTGACCTTTTTCAGCGGTGCAATACTCCAGTAGTATCAACACTCTAACTGTAACAACAAGTGGAGTTATGCTATGTTATGTTAATTCCGTGAGCATAAACTGCAGAAGAACGATATACACTGAACAAAATTATAAACGCAACGCACTTGTTTTTGCCCCCATTTTTCATTAGCTGAACTCAAAAGCTTTTTCTATGTACACTAAAGGCCTATTTCTTTAAAATATTGTCCCAACTCTTTCTAAATTTGTGTTAGTGAGCACCTCCTTTGCCGAGATTAATCCAGTCACCTCACAGGTGTGGCATATCAAGATGCTGATTAGACAGCATGATTATTGCACAGGTGTGCCTTAGGCTACGTCTACTTTAATCCAGATGCATTTGAAAAAAAAAGCATTTTCATTTTAAAACGCTCTCCATCGACACTAGCATTTTCAGGCATTTTGCTAACTTTCTCATCCACGTTGAAACATCAGAAAACTTTACATTTGCTTTCTGCGCATGCGCAAACCCTCAAAAAAAGCTCACTGCAGATGATACACATGGAACAGACATGATACGTTTTTATGCAGATTTTCTGACAGGATTATTTTATGAAAGGAACCTGCCATTCAGTGACGCGTCCAAGTCGCACACACTCACGATCTGATCTGTGTCTGATCTAAAACGCAACTGCCCTCATGTTTTGCTGCAGATAGCAATTGCGAGTAAATTTGCTTTCACCTTTGCAGGACTGTGATATGAAGAGTGTACAAAGTAACACTTTTGTAGCAATATTGTGAAAGTGCATAGCACATAACATGCACAATACCAGTATAAACACTGATATCTGTTGGTATGATATGCGTCACATGACTAAAATTGCGTCATCTTTTTCAAAAGCCTTTGTTTTCACAGTCTACACCACAACGTGAAAAAGGCATTTTCAAATTCATCTACTTTGGAGAGCGTTTTCACAAAGCTCAGTTTTCCTTGACTAAAAACACTGTCTCAGTGTCGATTGAAGGCCAAAACAGAGAGAAAAAAAATTGCGTTTTCAAACTAAAATGTTTTAGTTTGGACAAGACCTTAGGCTGGCCACAATAAAAGGCCAAATGTGCAGTTTTATCACACAGCACAATGCCACAAATGTCGCAAGTTTTGAGGGAGTGAGGGAGTAATTGGCATGCTGACTGCAGGGATGTTCACTAGAGCTTTTGCCCATGAATTGAATGTAAATTTCTTTACCATAAGCCATCTCCAAAGGTGTTTCAGAGAATTTGGCAGTACATCCAAACGGCCTCACAACCGCAGACCACGTGTAACCACATCAGCCCAGGACCTCCACATCCAGCATCTTCACCTCCAAGATAGTCTGAGACCAGTCAGCCGGACAGCTGCTGCACCAATCGGTTTGCATAACCAAAGCATTCGAAGGTTTATGGTATATGGGAGAGGTGTTCTCTTCATGGATGAATACAGAGCAGATGGCAGACAGCGTGTATGGTGTCGTGTGGGTGAGAGGTTTGCTGATGTTAACATTGTGGATCGAGTGGCCCATGGTGGCTGTGGGGTTATGGTATGGGCAGGTGTATGTTATGGACAAAGGACACTGGCACATTTTATTGATGGCATTTTGAATGCACAGAGATACCATGATGAGATCCTGAGACCCATTGTTGAGCAATTCATCCACGACCATCCCATTATGTTGCAGCATGATAATGCACAGCCTCATGTTGCAAGGATCTGTGCACAATTCCTGGAAGCTGAAAACATCTCAGTTCTCGCATGGCCAGCATACTCACTGGACATGTCACCCATTCAGCATGTTTATGATGCTCTGGATTGGCGTATACGACAGCGTGTTCCAGTCCCTGCTAATAACCAGCAACTTCACACAGCCATTGAAGAGGAGTGGACCAACATTCCACAGGGCACAATCACAACCATTTTAATCGTCTATAATTTTGTTCAGTGTATAAAGATAGCGCCTATTTGAAAGCTTTTAAGACGTTTTCAGAGAAGTGAGCTCCAGGCTGACAGCAGCCGTCCAGAGCTCATATATCCACCAAGAACCGCTTTATCTCGGCCAGTCTTTGGGAATTTGCTGCTGACTCTTTATGTAGATGATGTTAAACAAGGTTTAATTCATTTTGGTTATATTAAATGGGCAATCTTTGGACTTATTAATCTGTTACTTGTTCCAGGAGAAGTCAATTTGGCTTTAGGAAAAAGTTAAGTTTCATATCTTTATATTTTTATGTAAATAAATCCTATGTTAACTAGAGTGCTGTATATGTCTGTGGTGAGTGGGGCGGGGGCTGAGAGCGGTGGGAACGGAGCGAGGCCGGTGGAGTGATTTGGAAATGAGTGACACCTGCTCCACTCACCGGTCTCGCGTCCCACGGAGGAGATCGGAAGGATACAAAAGAGGAGAGACGAACAGTGAAGGACGAGAAAGGACCAGGCTTGGGCTTTATTTTGTGTTTGGTTTTTGTTTGTGTGCGGCAGTCATCCACGAGGGGCTGTTGTGCTGTTTTGGTGTTTATTTCATCATTAAAGATTTATTTGGAAGTCCACTGGTTCCCGCCTCTTTCTTCCCAAGATTATGAAGTTTGTAAAGTGTTACAATGTGGTATTTGGTATTGTGAAAGGGTCTGTTAGTGATTATAATTTCATCTTCAGAGAAAGTTACATTATTACGATTGTCTTTTGAGTGAGTTACAAGGACTTTTATATTGAAAGGGACTGAAACAAGGACATTATTGTTGCTTTAAACAGCCTTATGAGATGCAACCATAGGGACACAGCCAACAAGTCCGCTGTCATGGGAAATCCTCTTAACTGTTTAAAGTACGAAGACAAAGATATTGCTTTCCTCAGTGGATATTCAAACTGATCTTGATTTATGGATATAAGATCGGCCTGACGAATGAATATAAGATGCAATTAAAAGACTCTCTCAAGCAATCTCTCTCATAATACTAGTCTCTACATGATACAATGAGCTGCAATGAAGCAACTCAACGTTCTTTCTTTTCTAGTTCTAAAGTGATGTTTTTGATTTAGTAACAGAAGCTTAGACTTAACTGTTAAACTGTCACAACAAGACTTGAATCTGTGGTGAAAAGAAGTAGTTCTGCACAAAAGTGGATTTAAAAGGCACTCTTGTTGTTGTCTCTTTTTTTATTTACACACTTGTACTGTTGAACTGTGTTGTATAAACCCAGTATCTCAATAAATTATATCGCATGGCTACTCGTGATATTGCTGCTACGTACATGGATATATTTAATATATAATATAACTACATTTGAATGGGATTTAAGCAGTGATTATCTTTTTACACAGTAGCTTATACAATCTTTCATAGACATACAAGCGCAATATATTAAAATTACTTCTGTATATATTTATATATTATTAAGATACTCAAGCAAGTGGCAAAACTTAAATGCAGCCTGCAGTCTTCATTTCTTAGGTTAAAAGGTAGTAGGCTATCACAAACATTTTAAATTAAAACTTACCATTGACCGAAACAGCCGTCTCATGCCTTTTCTTTTGCATTACGTCCTTATTACAATCCTACTGGTCATACATTTTTTCTTACTCCACGAATGTCATCTATGTTGCCGTAGCGTAGCCTATTTAAAAATATGCATTCGAACATGACGTGAAATATCCGTAATCGAACTATAAATAAAATATGTTTTTTTAAAATGCCATGTGTAGCGAATTTTTTACAGTCTATGATTAGACCGTTTGTTTTTTATTTTATTCTTTGCCATCTTATCCAGTAGAGGGCACTCTAGACGTATTGTAGCGTAGGCCCATGACCAAATCGAGCGAATAAAAGCTAGTAGCCAGGCACGTGTGATCCGAACGTGTGTTTTCCACCACGGGGAACATTGTAAATAAAAACAGAGCCGCACTTAATCCAGATCAAGTTGATAGACTGGTGTTTCTTGCAAACAATATTAAGAAATTAATTAGGCTAGGCTATATGCCTTACTCCTGCTGCTGTTTAAGTTGTCACGTTATTGTGTGTGCCTGTTCTGAATCAATTTTTTTTCTTTTTTCATTTAGCCTAATGTTGTGGGATATGCATAGTGGCACTTCATATAAGTTGATATTCTAAGTTGATAACTTGCTGTTTCAGACATTAAGTAAAAAAAAAAAAAAAAAATCCAGATAGTCCTGCTTATGACTCACTGTTAATACATTTGTGATTGAATCTCCATTAGGCTACGGTGTTGTTGTTTTTTATGCACGGGGGGGGGGGGGGGGGGGCACATAGATATTCGAATATATTCGAATACATTACATGATATTTGATATCTGTTGGAATTAGATTCTTCTCAAAAGTGACAGCCCTAACCCCCATTGCTAAAAAGCTGTCTTTAGGTTTAGGTACTTTTTTGCATTTAGGTTGTAGTAAAACCTGGAATCGAACGCTTCTACCTGGACTAACTCTGAGCAAGAAAAGGAAGTAAAATTGTGTCTCAATTAGACACAGCTTTTAAAAAAATCTTGAATATTTTTAACTTGATACGACATTAAATGTAATGTTCAGGGGAATGTGTTAAAAAGAAACCGCGTGCCGTGAGATGTGATGCAGAAGCCAAATATCTCTTGCCTGAATGCGGCTGTGAAGATGGTGCTTTTGATCAGAGAAATGAAAATAAAGATGTAACTTCATTATAAAAATCTATTGACATTGCAGACCGCCTGGTAGCCAAAGCACTGCATGATAATGGAAGCCTTACAACGTAATTATATTCACACTCATTAATTGTTTGTGGCATCTCAGGTGATGATGCAGACCTGTGCAGTGAGTTACTGCAGGAGTCTCTGGACGCTCTGCGGGCTCTCCCAGAAGCTACACTGTTTGATGAGGGCACAGTGTCGCCCGTCTGGCTGGAGGTGGTCGAGAGGGCTACCAAATTCCTCAGGTTTGCCAGTCATTCACTTTCACTATTCCCAAATGCAGAAGTAGTAATATTAATTCCTGTGTAGTAATTTTTTATCTATTTTAACTAGAAAACTTGCATCAAGATACAGTACACCAAGATTGCATTTCATTTAATTTATTTAACCAAAAATACAGTTACATTTTATTGCAATTAATTTAATTGTTTACATTTTTTAATATATATTTTTAAAATGTGTTTTATTCCTGTGGGGGCAAAGATGAATTTTCGGCAGGCTTTACTAGTCTTCAGTGTCAGATGATCTTTCAGAAATCATTCTAATGTGCTGATTTGCTGCCCAAGAAACATTTCTTATTTTTATTAGTTGAAAACTAATAAAAATAACTTTACAAAAAAATTATTCACTGTAACTTTTGATCAGTTTAAAGTGACCTTGCTAAATTAGTATTAATTTCCTACTTTATTATTTTTTCATGCAAACTGATCATAAATCTACACTGCTTTTAAGCTCATTTTACTCTGTTGTTTTTCAGTGACATTCATGGAATTGCCAGTGGAAAAGCGCCCAGTAACATTCCCCTGCAGGATCAGCACCTGGCCCTGGCCATCCTTCTGGAGCTTGCAGTGCAGCGAGGAACTCTCAGGTATTCAGCATGATGTTTCATATGACCACTGTTCAAAATTCCTTTTGATAAAATGATCAAAATTACTCTGTAGAGTCGTATTCATAAATACTCAATCTCACTTTTTCATGCGATTTTTTGTGTTTTAGTCAGCTGCTGTCTGCAGTTTTGCTGCTGCTGAGGCTCTGGGACAGTGGAACCAGAGAAATGGATAATGAGCGCTCGACCCAGGGCACCAGCGCCCCCTTACTGCCCCTCCTGCAGCGCTTCCAGAACATCCACAGCAGTAAGGAGGAGCCTGTTCCTGAAGAGGAGATTGAGGTGAGATTGAATTCTTGAATCATTTTTATAACTGCACTGTTCTTCCTGGTTTTATGTTTCACTACTTATGTTCTCAGATCCTTTCGGCCCCTCTGAGCCCAAATGAGAGTTTTCTGCGCTACCTTACACTGCCTCAAGATAATGACCTGGCCATTGATCTGCGGCAGACAGCTGTAGTCATCATGGCACACTTGGACCGCCTGTCGGCCCCATGCAGCCCCCCGCAGTGCAGCTCACCCACCTCTAACAAGGTACTACATGCAACATTGTGCACTGACATTTTATTTTGCCCGTGTGAGTCCCACTTTCATTGTTTGTGTTGGAGCTGCTTATTGACTCTAGAGCACAATGAATCTCTAGGAAGCCCCAGGGAACTCTTGTTTGTGGTTATGATCTATAATCCCTCTTTGAGGAAAGCAAAATCATTCTTCACAGAGCTCAATCTCTTCTTGTCTTTCTTCTTTCAGAGTACTCTGCAGGAGGTGATTGGTTGGGGTCTGCTTGGATGGAAACCTTACGCTAATGTGAATGGACCAATTCAGTGCAAGGCACTGTCAAACCTGGGCGTCACACAGATTGTCTGCTCAGAGAAGGGTTTCCTCATCTTGACCATCACTGGTGCCGTCTACACACAAAACTACAAAAGCACTACGCTAGTGAGTCCCTCATTTTGTTAGCTGTATGCTATGTTATTGTTGTTTTGTCTCACAGACTTTAGAGATTAATGTAAATGTGTGTGTGTGTGTATAGCTGTTTCTGACCAAGAACTTCTCTTTATTTTTCTACTTTTGATTTGTGCACTGAACTAACCTGTTATTTCCTGTTAGGCCCCTATGCTAGTCCACGCATTGTCATCCAGGAAAATAATGGAGCTTGCAGCTCACCCGGATGGGCAGCACTACTTGGCACTTTCAGTCAATGGGGAGGTGTTCTCATGGGGTTGTGGAGATGGAGGCAGGCTAGGACATGGAGACACTACGTAAGAGCACACCAAAATCATCAAACTTCCAATCTCATCTTTCAAACCCAAATACTGTATATGCACAACAGTTCAGAAGTTTCAGGTAGATACGATTTTTAAAATGTTTACAATGCTTACCAAGGCTGCATTTATGTTAAAAAAAATATAGAAAATGGTTAATATTGTGAAATATTATTACAATTAAAAATGTCCAGTTTTTCTTTATATTGCATTGTGTTTACTTTAAAACCTAGCTTTGACATTACAGAAATAAACCGATTTTTTTATATTTCAGAAGTTATTCTATTGTACTGATTTCTTGTTGTTATCAGTGCACTTATAAATATTTTTGTGGAATCTGTGCCTTTTTATAGAACAATTTACTTTGAATAGAATTTTCATATTTTTTTTAGACAGGAAGAGCAAAGTAGAAAAACATTTGTTCTCACCGCAGGTGACGTTTTCGAGCCTACATGCTCTTCATCAGACAACAGACAACACATCAAGAGTTCAGCCCTTAAATACAAGCACAACCTAGATCACATGATCACCCACATGACCAAAAAAAAAAACATACAAGGGCTATCAAAAAATCACCTAACATATTGTTTATAAACATAAAACATAAAAGTGAAAACAAATGAATTACATTTCCATTACATTTATTCATTTAGCAGACTCTTTTATCCAAAGCGACTTACAGATGAAGACAGTGGAAGCAATCAAAAACAACAAAAAGAGCAATGATATATAAGTGCTATAACAAGTCTCAGTTAGGTTAACACAGTACACGTAGCATGGGATTTTAACTAATATAATAAATAAAAAGAAAACAGAAAAAAAAAAAAAAAAAAAAGAATAGAGCAAGAGTAATTAATAGCATTAATTACAAATGCTAAACAAATATATCAAAAGATACCAGACTGGAAAAAATGTGAATGAACAATATCTCTCACACATATATATATATATATACTCCCTGACAAAAATCATGTCGCCTGTCCAAGTTGTAGGAACAACAAATAATAACTTGACTCATTTGTAATCAGAAGTGGCTTATTATGAAAGGCAAAGGCCTCTAGATTATGCTTATTTTAACAAAATAAAATCTTATCATGCCTTTACTTTTAATTATTTAATTAGGACAGAAAGGTCAGACTTTGCCTATACAAAAGTATTGTCACTTAACAGAAATAATGTACAGTACAGAGCATGAAGTCTTGGTGCAGTGGAAAAAGAATTAATATTGTCTATCACTCCCATGAGCTTGGAGGACTGCATCCATACCTCTCTGCAATGACTCAAATAACTGACTCCTCTGAAATGGCAAAGAAAGCATTCTTGCAGGACTTCCAGAGTTCATCAAGATTCTTTGGTTTCATCTTCAATGCCTTCTCCTTCATCTTACCCAACATTACTCAATAATGTTCATGTCTGGTGACTGGGCTGGCCAATCCTGGAGCACCTTGACATTCTTTGCTCTCGGGAACTTTGATATGGAGGCTGAAGTATGAGAAGGAGCGCCATCCTGCTGAAGAATTTGCCCTCTCTTGTTGTTTGGAATGTAATGGGCAGCAAGAATGTCTTGATACCTCAGGCTGTTGATGTTGCCATCCACTTTGCAGATCTCTGGCAAGCCCCCATACTGAATGTAACCCCAAACCATGATATTTCCTCCACTGAACTTGACTGTTTTCTGTGTGAATCTTGGGCTCATGCTAGTTCCAGTAGGTCTTCTGCAGTATTTGCTACTATTGGGATGCAGTTCAATAGATGATTCATCGGAAAAATCAACCTTCTGCCACTTTTCCAAAGTCCATCCTTCCTGCAAGCTGTGGGCCTTGGCAAATGCAACACAATTTTTTGCTGTCTTCTGTTTGATGCTGGTTTCTGAGCACTAATTCGGCCATTGAGACCACTGCTTGAGAGAATTCAAAAAACTGTTGTAGATACAGGGGTTTTTGGTGACCAGTTCTTATGTAGCTCTACTCTGACCTGGGCCTGTCAACTGAACTGCTGGGGTTCTTCTTCTACACACCTGAGAATGTTAATTACAGTATTTGACCAGTCAAAACCAACCATTGTACTATGCAATTTAAAAACAATATAGTTCTTTGTATTCTTTGTATGCAAAGAATCACACAACATAAAGCGTGTTTACTTGTGCTTCTACAGGTATTTAGAGGAACCCACCATGATTGCAGTATTCTCAGGGAGGCCGGCAGGGAAGCAAGTTATTCACATCGCGTGTGGCAGCACGTACAGCGCAGCGATCACAGCAGACGGAGAGCTGTACACATGGGGCCGAGGAAACTACGGCAGGCTAGGCCACGGTAACATCTCCAGTATAAATCCAGTTAAAATCCACTGCTGTTTATAACAAGACATATATATATAATCTTACTACAGGACACAGTTAAATGATGCTTGCTTGCTTTTCTGAAGGCTCTAGTGAGGACCAGACAACTCCCATGCTGGTAACTGCTCTGAAGGGGCTTAAGGTCATCTATGTGGCATGTGGAAGTGGAGATGCTCAGACCCTCGCTGTGACTGAGAATGGTATACATCTCATAAAGGCACATTCAGAAGTGGTTTTAAGATAATGTAAGAATGGCATGATCATTTCTCTCACGTGCTCTTTACAGGTCAGGTTTGGTCATGGGGTGATGGTGACTATGGTAAACTCGGTCGTGGGGGTAGTGATGGATGCAAAACGCCAAAACTTGTGGAGAAGTTACAGGATTTGGATATGGTGAAGGTGTGCTGTGGGAGCCAGTTCTCCGTAGCTCTCACTAAAGATGGACAAGTGTACACTTGGGGCAAAGGAGACAATCAGAGACTTGGCCACGGCACTGACGAACACGTCCGCTATCCCAAACTGCTCGACAGTCTACAAGGTTCAGTGTTTTCAGGAATTGCGTTTTCACAACATACACATTTCAGGTTGTCGAAATCTGAAGGCAAAGTCAACATGACATTTAATATATTTTATAACATGTTCCACATCTAATATTGAAAAGTTCCTCATTGTGAATGTTTAATTCACATATTATTCCAAAGAAGGAAAACCATTTAGTTTTCTTTCATTGAAATGTTACCGTGTTGTTATTGTTAACTAAAACTGTTCAAATGCATTTTCAATTAAATAAAGCTGATATTAAATATTAGAAAACGAAAACTATATAAAAACTAGTATACATCAACATCGCATAAAAAATTACTAATATTTTAATTAAGATAAAAAAATAACATAAATGTATGTATAAAAGCTAGTTTAAAATATTAATAAATAAACACTATAGCCGCATAAGTAATTCTAAAATAACGAAATAGAACAACAACATAACAAAACAATTTGCCTATTTGAACAAAAAAATATTTAAATATTTAAAAAATATATTTAGGCATTTGTACAATCCAGATTTAATAAATTCCAGATGGATCAAATCAAGTCTCTCCCTACATTTTTTTGCCCATGGAATATTGACTTTTTTCACTTGTAAATGCTACATTATGGAAGCAAAATGGCATATCAAGTTGACTTTATCAACACATACATTTCAAAATATGGCTTATTTCAACTCTGTCACCAGTTTTCATCAATTTTTTAATCTGAAGTCTGCTTTTAACATTTAATTCTTTGTCAATTCAGGTAAGAGGGTGGTGGATGTAGCAGTTGGCTCTACACACTGCCTGGCCCTCACAGAAGAAGGAGAGGTGCACAGTTGGGGCAGTAATGATAAACTTCAGCACTTTGACACGCTCTTCTCCAATAAGAAGCAGCCTAAAGCCCTGCCAGGCCTTAATTCTAAACACATAATAGGGATCTCCTGTGGCCCTGGCCAGGTATAACCTGTCTTTCACCAGAATGTAATTCATTGTATGCTGCTTTTGACTGCATACTACTTATATTTTGTAATATTCTGTTTTTCAGAGTTTTGCATGGTCGTCATGCTCTGAGTGGTCCGTAGGGCTCCGTGTACCATTTGTGGTGGACGTGTGCACAATGACGTTCGACCAGCTGGACCTGCTGCTTCGGCAGGTCAGTGAGGGCATGGACGGCAGCTCTGATTGGCCACCGCCGCAGGAGAAAGAGTGCATGGTTGTGGCCGCTCTCAACCTGCTCAGATTACAGGTCAGTTGTCTAAAATTTTAGGCTTCTGACTGCCATATAATTGAAAAAATTTACATTGATTTATTCCAAGATACCAGTTTGAATAGTATGTCCTCCTAAAAGCATAATTCATCTTGAATATTGTCATTGTATTCTATCTCTTCCAGCTCCATGCAGCCATCAGTAACCAGGTGGACCCTGAGGAGCTAGGTTTGGGCTTGGGAAGCGGGCTGCTTAATAACCTCAAGCAGACAGTGGTGACGCTGGCCAGCAACGCTGGGGTTTTAAACACTGTGCAGGTGGCTGCCCAGGCCGTGCTCCAGAGTGGCTGGTCAGTGCTACTGCCCACTGCAGAGGAAAGAGCGAGAGCCCTTTCCTCACTGCTGCCCAATGCAGGTCAGTTTATAAATAACTAAGTTCTACTACCGTATTTTTCGGACTATAAGTCGCATCAGTCCAAAAATACGTCATGACGAGGAAAAAAACATATATAAGTCTCACTGGACTATAAAGGCCTGTTCGCACCAAGAATGATAACTATAAAGATAACGATATTAGCACCATCACCAGTGAACGATATTGTTTGTGTATTCTAAGCAGACGCGAGTCTGCTGTTTTAAATTCTCAATCTCATTATAGCACGATTGATTTTGATTGGTTGGCAATGTATTTATCGTTCATCAGAGACAAAAAAAAGTGCAGCAACTGGCTGGTTTACATCTGGTAACATCTGTGGATAAATCATCTTTAAAAAACAAAACAAAAAAACAAGCAGTCAATGTCATGTTTGTTTCTATCACAGCATTTATGGTTAAAAACATTTCTGTATTTTTTAGCATCTGCTAATGAGATGAGTGTAAGTCCTGGCCGTCGCTTCATGATCGACCTCTTGGTTAGTAGTCTGATGGCCGACGGAGGGCTGGAGTCTGCTTTGAATGCTGCCATCACGGCTGAGATCCAGGTCAGCATGTTTTATTCATTAGACACTTCATCATTTATTCACCCTCCATGCATTGTATCTCCAACATTTAACAGAGCACTGCCAAAAACCAGACAGAGGAAACTGATTCATGACCCCTGAGGGAAAAGTGTCAAAAATCATTTCAGTTTTAAATGATTGTGTTATGTGTTATTTTAAACGTGTTAAACTCTGTTATTTATATATCTCTTTGTTTAATTTTTGTTTTGTTGTTTTTATTTTGTTTTGTTTTTTATTTTATTTTGGTTTTAGTTTTGTTTTTAGTTTAGTTTGGTGTTTTGTTTTTTATTTTATTTTGGTTTGTTTTTTAGTTTAGTTTTGTTTGGTTTGTTGTTTTTTTATTTAGATTTTTTGCGCTGTTTTAGTTTTGTTTTGACATTCCAATTAACTACTTTCTCTGCATTTCTTTTATTAGGATATCGAGGCTAAAAAAGAAGCACAGAAAGAGAAGGAGATCGATGAGCAGGAAGCCAGTGCCTCTTCTCTGCATCGCTGTCGCACCACACTGGACAAAGACCTGATCAACACCGGCATCTATGAGTCAACAAACAAGCAGAGCCTTCCATTGGTCCAGCTGGTCCAACAACTGCTCAGGTAATGCAGTGATTCACTTTTCAATGCATGAAACTTAAAGATGGCTTTAGAAAACTCTTAATCAACTGAACGTCATAGCCTTTAGTAACACTCTTCTTTGTGTATTATTCTGTAGAAACATTGCTTCACAGACTATAGCTCGTCTTAAGGATGTGGCACGACGAATCTCAAACTGCCAAGACACGGAGCAGGTCAGCAAGGAGCGCTCGGCCTCTCTGGACCTACTGCTGCGCTTTCAGAGGCTGTTGGTCTGCAAGCTGTATGTGGGGGTCAGTGGCACTGTGGGTGTGGGAGGATACAGTAAGTAGAAGAACTTAATTTTTCAGGGATTTTGTTAAGGTTTGAGCATTCAGTCAACCCTATCTCTTATTGTCACAGCTTTGAGTAACTCAGAGATTCTGGGAGTGGGGTCTCTTTTGAAGAAGTACATGGCTTTGCTGTGCACACACATTGGAGATATCCTTCCTGTTGCCACCAGCATTGCCCTCAACAGTCATCGTCACTTTGCAGAGGTGGCACGTGTCCTTGAGGGAGATCTCACAGGTAAAAATGTTACTATGTTAAATTCACCAAATTTAATTTAAAGCTTTAGGATGATTCTAGCATTGAAGGAATAAATTCATCTAAAAATGACAATACCGTTATATGTATATTAATGTCATTCCAAACATATGTGATGCTTTTTAATTTCTGAGGTCTCTGAAGGCATTTTTAATTGCAAAGCATCCTGTTTCTTCATTCCCCAGGTGTTTTGATGCCAGAGTTGATTGTCTCCATCGTGTTACTGCTGACCCGTGATGCTGGCCTGATGCAGGAGACTGGATCCATTCCTCTCCTCGCCGCTCTTCTGGAGCACGTGGACCGTTTTAACCATCTCTCCCCTGGAATGGAGAGAGATGATAATGAGGATCTCGCCTGGCCTGGACTCATGGGTATGAGACAGATTAATCCACACACCTCCTTCATAACCAAGACGGTCTGACTGCTTAATTGAGTAATGTTTCAATCCAGTATGAATATATTTATGTATTAAAAAAAAGAAAGAAAGATCTTATAGTAAAAGAATTCTTTCTTTGAAGGATTCTTTTTCAATGGGTCAAGCTCAAAGAACAACGAGGAAGTGTCGCTTATCCGCAAAGCTGACCTGGAGAATCATAACAAAGATGGCGGTTTCTGGACTGTCATTGAAGGGAAGGTCTATGACATCAAAGACTTCCAGACGCAAACTTTAACTGGGAACAGCATCCTCGGTATAACAACATTACTCAAATGACTAAAACCTTTTACTTTGTTTTCAAATAAAAAGTTTTCTAAGTTTATTCACTGTTTCCCCTCACAGCCCAGTTTGCTGGAGAAGACCCTGTAGTAGCTTTAGAGGCCGCTCTCCAGGTTGAAGACACAAGGGAATTCATGCAAGCTTTCTGTGTGGGACAATACATGGAGGTCTGCGTGTCTTTTGTTTTATAGATTCAAATTGCTTTCTTCTCAAATTGTTTGGACTTCATGTTGGTCTTCTTTTTTTGGCTGTCTTTCTCCAGCCCAACCAGGAAATGGTGACAACTCCTGACCTGAGCAGTCTGTCCTCACCTCTGATAGATGCTGAAAGGAACCTTGGTCTGCTACTGGGACTGCATGCCTCATATCTGGCTATGAGCACCCCTCTCTCCCGCATTGAAATAGAATGTGCCAGTGAGTCCATTTTTTTAGCTTGTAATATTGCAAACGTTTCAGTGGTATGTCAATAAAAAACCTTGTACCTTCCAGAATGGCTCCAGTCGTCAATTTTCTTTGGTGGTCTTCAGACGAGTCAGATCCACTATAATTATAATGAGGAGAAGGATGAGGACCACTGCAGCTCTCCTGGGACCACCACACCAGACAAAGCCAAACTCTACTGCCGCAGAATCACCCTGAGTGATCACGCCCAGCCCTTCCTGCAGGCCATCGCTGACAACAACACCCAGGACCACACTGTGAAGGTCATACACAGAGAGAGACTATCACTGATTTGTCTCTTTATTTAGTATAATTTATTCCTAATATTTGACTGTCATTTTGATTATTACAGATCATGCATAATTGTTGGATTCTTTCTTATTTGCTACAGGACTTTCTATGCCAAATCGAGCGGTGCTGTAAACAGTATCATCTCATCACTCCCATCACTTTTCCGCCTGAACATCCTGTAGAGGAAGTGGGCCGCCTGCTGCTCTGCTGCCTTCTCAAGCACCATGACCTTGGTAACTTAAAAAGTGCTGGTTTTATGGCTTCTCTGTATTTCTGATTTCTGAAATCCTGCTCTGTGCACTTGTCAAAAACTCTAGACGGAGTTGTCAAGTGTTATTGGTATAATTTCTGTTTTCTTATACAGGTCATGTCGCCCTCTCACTTGTTGATCAGTGTGCCTTGGGTGTGGACCAGGGGAAACAGAGGTCCCTCCCTAAATCTGTGATTGATGTGTGTCGAATGGTGTACCAGGCCAAATGTTCTTTGATAAAAGTGAGCGTAATAATATATGTGATAAAATGTAATTTAGTAATAACATACACTTAGCACTGTAGCTTTATAATTTAATACATGGTTATGCCAGGTGTTAATGGGGTTGGAGTGTGATGATGATTTCTTTGACCCCCCACTCTCTGATCTTTCCCCAATCTGCTACAGACGCACCAGGAGCAAGGCCGCTCTTATAAGGAGGTGTGCGCCCCAGTGATCGAGAGGCTGCGTTTCCTGTTCAATGAGCTCCGGCCTGCTGTCAGCAATGACCTGTCCATTGTGTCCAAACTGAAGCTGCTGAGCTCTCAGCCTCGCTGGAAAAGGATCACGCAGAAACTGATCAGAGACCGCCGCAAAAAGAGAGGTGACTAATAGTTCTTTTAAATGTGAATGTGTAAAAGCATGTTCAGTTTATAATTCTAGCATGTTTTGCTTATTGTCTCAGTGCCTAAGAAATCAGAGTCCGCTGATTTGGAGGAGGACAAGATGGAGAGGGAAGGGACCAATGAGGAGCTGCCTGCTCCAATCAGTCCCGCCCCTGTGGACAAGAAACAAACCACTGTCAGATCCCCAAAGGTTTGCTGTTGTCCATTTATCCTCAGTATTCTCTCTCTACTGCTTGATTTGGGGATTTACTTTTTGTTCGGCGTACACTTGTCTTTACTAGTTTATTAACTAGGTTTACTATTTGTAAACTTATTTTCTTACTAGTTCATTATTTATTAACATTTTAATGGTTTAATAGTGTCTCTGTGCGTTAATAAATTTGACATGTCTTTACTGAGGAGCTTTTGTTTATGATTATACAATTAATTTGAATTACTGTAAAGCATGTCACGTAATTCATTCTATTACATTTCTTTATTTGATTAACAGCCTTGTTCATTTTCTTCTCCTTTATCTAGCAGCAGGATAAGTGGCAGCCTCTACTAAGCACCATAGGCAGTGTTCAGAAGTACCGCTGGTTAAAGCACAGCGTTCAGGGCTCCTTCTCTCAGTCCAGCCTCATGAGCGCCATCGTTGAGTTTGCTTTGAAAGAGGAACCGCTGGATGTGGAGAAGATGAGGAAGTGCCTTCTTAAACAGGTAGTTAAAATGTTTTGTGTTGTCTAAAAAGGTAGTTATTAACATAAAATGGACCTGTAAATGACAGTATTTAACTCCTAACAATAACTCCTGTGTACAGTTGGAGCGAGCTGAGGTCCGGCTGGAGGGTATAGATACTATGTTGAAGCTGGCATCCAAAAACTTCCTCCTGCCTTCCGTACAGTACGCCATGCTCTGTGGTTGGCAGAGAGTCATACCTGAAGGGACCAATATTGGGCAAGTTTAAAGATATAAACGATCTTCAAGCAGGATATTTGTTTTTCATGTTCTGTTTTTAGCAGATTCTTTTGTGTTTTGCAGAATATTTTAGTATGGCTGTACAGTATCTTGCATTGGTTTGTATTTACATTAGTATCTGTTTTGCCCTGATAGAGAGCCCCTGGCTGACTGCCTAAAGGATGTAGATCTCATTCCTCCATTTAACCGCATGTTGCTGGAGGTGACGTTCGGTAAGCTCTATGCCTGGGCTATCCAGAATGTCCGCAACATCTTGTTGGAGGCCAGCGGCAAGTTCAAGGAGCTGGGTATGAGTGATGTCATTACAATGATTATAAAACGCATTTAATTCATGTATTTATGTGCACTACCCCTTCAAAAGTTTGGGGTCAGTAAGATTGTTTGAAAGAAGCCTGTTATGCTCACAAAGGCCACATTTTTTGATTAGAAAATAGTCATAAAGTGAATATTGTGAAATATTATTACAATTTAAAATAACTATTTTCTAGCCATAGAAAATAATAATAGTAATAGATTTTAAAATGTAAATTATTGCTGTGGTGGCAACGCTGAATTTTTAGCATCCATTTCCCCAGTCTTCATGACTCGCATGATTCTTCAAAATCATTCGTACTGATTTGGTGCTCAGTAAAAAATTTTTTTTATTATTGTCAATGCTGAAAACAGTTTTGCTGCTTAGTTTGTTTATGAAAATTGATAAAAAAATTTTTTTACGATTTATTCAAAAGAAAGTTTGGCATTTACTTGAAATATGTATTCTACTGTCACCTAAATGTGAACGTCTCTGACTTATTGTCTACATAATGCATCCTTGCTGAATAAAAATAATTTCAAAAATATTTTATTTAAAATAACAAAAAAAAAAAACTTACAGTCCCCAGCTATTTGAATGGTGTTTGGTATTACTGAATGTTGTTTCCTCTCTTCCAGGGGTGCAGCCAGTGCCTTTGCAGACCATCACTAATGAGAACCCAGCAGGCCCCAGTTTGGGAACCATTCCTCAGGCACGCTTCCTGCTGGCCATGCTCCATATGCTCACTCTCAAACATGGAGCCAACAGCCTCAGTCTCCTGCTGAACTCTGGCATCCTCGCCCTCACCCAGAGTGTTCTTCGACTCATTGGTCAGGACCTTCTCTCGACTTGCTTTCTTAAATCAGATGGGTTTTATTTTATAGAGCCAGTTGTATACTGTCAGATGGACTTTATTGTAAAGGGTAATTTTCAACAGGGAGAGGTTGATCTCTTCTATACTGTTTAATGTGTTTTGTGAATATGTCGGCATTGCATGGCACAGGTCCCAGCTCTGATAGCTGTGAAGAGGAGCTGAGCTCTGTAGCTCACGGAGACTCTGCTACAGTTCTCGAGGAGTCCAGGAAGGAGACGACCCCCACCCCTCTTCCTGCCTCTGGCCCTGAATTGGCAGCTATGATGAAGATTGGCACTAGGGTGATGAGAGGACCTGACTGGAAATGGGGAGATCAGGCGAGTTAAAGCTGATGTGTTTGCCTTCTTATTTACACTTGCAATGGAGTGTTCCTATAAGTGTGCACAAATTAGTGTGTGCGATATGTATTGCCTGCAATTAATATAGTAAAGTTGTTATTTTAACATTTGACATTTTGAAGTTTTTTGCAGAAACCATGCAGTGCTTATTTAGAGTGCATTCTTTCACTGCACGATACAATCTGTTAAAATGCATTTAGAATGATCACAAATAAAAAAAGACATTGGGGCAGAAAATATATATATTTATACCACTTCATATAATTAATCAATTTCACACAAAGAGTGACGTATAACAAGAAATTAAGAGATTTAGAGACCATAATTCCTTTTTTTTTTTTTTTTTTTTTTTTTTGCTCTATTTAGACAACATGATAGTGTTTAGTTCCTGAATGAATCAACTGTTTAAATGATTCGGTGACAGTGACTTGCTGCCACTACATTTAAAGTGTCTTTCATTGATTTAAATCATTTAAAATTTTAGTATTCAACATTTTATGTTTAATGTCAAAACATTATTTATTTGTAATTGCAGGTTAAATGCATTCATGCCTTGCATTAAACAGTGTACCTCTAAATGCCACTTCAGATGCATCTTCTATGTTTCATCTGCATTGTGAAGAATAATTTGATCAATACTGATTTCATTTGCTTGGTAGCAGTCTAATTGTCTTGTTATTCTAATTCACTGATTAAATGTAAGATTCTGACTCAAAAGATAAAGGTCACATTAAGAAAATATGGCTTTACAAAGGTAGAAATTCCCATGAAATGCAAAAATCAGTAAAAATCAGTTTTAACTTATTGGTTAATTTTTTAATATTTAAGACTTTAAGAGTCAGTTGTCCACAGCAGTCCATCAGTACCAACACAATAACACACTCAGCAAAATATTGCCTAATTATCTTTTATTGATAAAATACCAGAAAATATTGAGATTTTATTTTTTGTCAA
The DNA here is from genome assembly GCF_023724105.1 of Carassius gibelio. Taxonomy (NCBI): domain Eukaryota; kingdom Metazoa; phylum Chordata; class Actinopteri; order Cypriniformes; family Cyprinidae; genus Carassius; species Carassius gibelio. The sequence continues at coordinate 10,258,972 of NC_068401.1, read as the reverse complement.
TATCGCACACCCCTAGCACAAATGCATTGTCAGGTCAGTTTATTCATGTTTCTGTTTGGTGTGTGTTAGGATGGACCACCACCAGGCATGGGCCGTGTTATTGGGGAGTTGGGAGAAGATGGCTGGATTCGTGTCCAATGGGACACCAGCAGCACCAATTCCTACAGGATGGGCAAAGAGGGCAAGTATGACCTCAAACTGGCCGAGCCGCAGCCTGCCACCCAACCGGTCACAGAAGACTCTGACACAGAGGACGACACAGGTTTGTGATGCACATGGCACTGCGTTATTCAAGAGAACAAAGCATTTACCACCCAGTCTTGGTGCTTTTCTTGTATTTGTAATTGCTGCATTGATTTATACAACCTTTCCCTCTTTGTCTCAGAAGGGGAGGTGATGGAGAAGAGTGTTCACCCAACTGCAATCATGTTGACCAGCACAGTTAATCTGTTGAAGACACTGTCACTGTCCTCTGGGATTCACGCTGAGGTGATGCAGGCTGACGCTATTAGCACTCTGTGCGGTCTACTCCGGATACTGGTGGAGAGTGGAGCCAATGACAAAACTGGTAACAGCCCAGAGTTTATTTGTTCATTATTATTTCTTATTATATAATATAATGTTTACATTATATTTGACCCACATTCCTCCCTTTCTTCTTTAGGTTGTTCATCTCACAAGCTGGTGTCCTGTGAGCAGCACAGGAGCTGGTGTACACTGGGATTTATTCGCAGTATAGCTCTCATGCCTCAGATGTGCAGTACCCTGAGTTCCTCTGCGTGGATCAATCTGCTCATACGCATCGTGGAGGGCCACCAGTCCTTCACTGCGGTCACGCTACAGAGACAGGTGCCAACATTGCTTCCTAGATTCATTTAACACTTACTGTGAGTTCTGACTGGCTTTTCCAAGAGGATGAGAGCTTTCCTTGTCTCTTTAGAGTAGAATTGTTATTCTAAAACCTTCATGAGTACCACAGGGTATGTATGCTATGTTTTAATCCATCTTTCCTCACTCCCTGGCAGATTCTTGCCCTGCGGCTTCTACAGGGGGTTTTACCCTCCTGGGATAAGACCGAGCGCTCACAGGATATGAAGTTTCTGGTGGAGAAACTCTTTGGGTTCCTTGGCAGCTTGCTCAGCACGTGTTCCTCAGATCTGCCCCTCCTCAGGGGTACTGTACATTTATTAACTCCTTTCTCACTGTGTGCTCTTTGTGAGGTAGTGTAAATGCTGATAGCAGGATGCCACTTTAACATCACGTTTTCTGCTTTACAGAAGGTTCGATGCGTAGGAGAAAGTCCCGCCCTCAAGCCTCTCTGACAGCCACTCACAGCAGCACCCTAGCCGAGGAGATTGTGGCTGTACTGCGTACACTTCACTCCCTTGGCCAATGGAATGGCCTTGTTAATGAATACATTAACTCCCAGCTCAGTGGTATCAGTGATGTCATGGCAGGCAGACACACTGAAGCGGTACAAGTCCAATTTTTTTAACGTTATTAGCCAAATAATAGTAGTGTTGAAAAATAATGGAAGTATTTTACTAAAGGCACCATATACTGGTTTTAAGCCCTGGTTAGAAGATACTGAATTTTTCTACATTGTGTTTCTGTCAGGCTGTGCTTGAAGATTACCTTCCCAATGCTGAAGCCCCGGCGGTGGGCAGTCTGATGGCAGTTTTGGCAGTCATCGGTGGGATTGATGAGCGTCTGCGTCTGGGAGGACCGGTGGTTCATGAGGAATACGGGGAGGGCACTGTGACTCGCATTACACCTAAAGGACGAATCACTGTTCAGTTCCATGAGATGAGGAACTGCAAAGTCTGCCTGCTCAGTCAGCTCAAACCGGTACATGTGCACCAACACACAGCACAGTAATTGTTGTTGTACAGTGTGACAAATTACGTTATATTGATGAGCACGAACCCAGCTGATGAATCTGTATACCATCTAGCCTTAACCATCATTATTGTTCTTCATGGTTGATATCGCTGTTTATTTTCTGTCTGTCTGGATATCTTTGCAGCTTCATATGGTTCCATTCAGTGTTCAGAACCTGCCCTTCACTGAGCCTATGCTGACAGTATGGGCCCAGCTAGTCAACTTAGCAGGAAGCAAGCTAGAGAAGCAACGCATGAAGAAATCCCTCAGCAGAGGACTTATGGGTACGCCACATGCAGCAATCACAAATCAATTGTCATTTTGATGATTTTATTGGGAAAAGGAATAGACTCTCTTCATGCAACCATCCAAACAAAAACATCTGTTCTACACTAATCTACGTATGATGATAAATATTCCGGTTTGTGTGTTTGTCATTGCAGCGGATCAGGTGGATGTGCATTTGTTGCGGTGTCAGCAGCTCAGACTGTACATCCTGAAGGCAGCGCGTGCTCTGCTCTCCCACCAGGACAAACTCCGACAGATCCTTTCTCAGCCAGCTGTCATAGACATCAGCCCCAATCCTACAGGTGAGACCAGAATGTCACCCTTGATCTCACTTCTAGTTACAATCTGCATGCATTTTCGGATTCACTTATTTGCTCTCGTCTTAATCTCGGTGCAGTTATATGTCTGTGGTGTCAAAAGTTATACATTTTTTCCTCACAGCTTACACCAAGCAGAAAATGCAGGAGTGATTATATCTGTTAACTGTTTATAGGGCTCTGGGAACGACTGACTAGTGTTCAGTTGCATCACATCACTACCCCCTGGTGGTCACATGTAGATTCTTATTGTTGTTATTATAATTTTGATGAGTGCTTTTAAATATGCCATCTTGTCTGACAATTTTGTAATGCATATGTTATGATTTTGTGTTCAGAGGATCAGTGTGTGTCGTCTCCTGAGGTGGGAGATTTGTCTCCTGAGGGTCCTCAGCCTCCCCTCATTCTCCTCCAGCAGCTGCTGTCAGCATCCACTCAACCATCCCCCATCAAAGCCATATTCCACCGCCAGGAATTGGAGGTCAGAGACTGTATTTACTTTTCCTGTATGACAAATTTAATGGTCCAGTCCAGAACATTGACCCAAAAAATTATTATCATTAATATTAACTATTAGCTCTAATTTTTGTTACATAATATAATATAATGCCAGTGTGAAGTGTGCGATTAATCACAGAAAAATGCTTAATTAGATTTTTTTTTTTAATCGATTGACAGTCCTACTTTTAAACAAATAAATGCAATGTGGGTGAGCATAAAATACTTTTTGAACACATGAAAAACAATCATATTTTAATTATAGTTATTATAATCTAAAATATTTAATATATTATATTTTTGTGGTAATCAACCTTATGCTTTAGATGCTGCTGATTAGAACTTTGTGATCTTAAAGCCTTTCTGTTAACAGCTCAGATGTTACATCACCCAGTTCTTGCATTTGTATTTTTCTTTTTTTTCCTCCCTGAATTTCAAATGCTTTTGTGCCGGTATGTGTTATTAGGCAGCTGCTCTGGCAGTGTGTCAGTTCCTGGCAGTTGAGTCCACACACCCGTCCTCCCCCCTGTTTGAGGACAGCAGCTCCAGCGAGGCCACCACACCGGTCACTGTGCAACACATGCGCCCGCCCAAGCAGAAGAAACACAAGACTTCACCTGTGCCCCCTGCTCCCATCGTCCTGCAGCTGATGGAGATGGGCTTTCAAAGGAAAAACATTGAATTTGCCCTTAAATCACTGTCTGGAACCACAGGCGCTTCTGGAGTGCCAGGTACTGCACCACTAGCTCAAGTTTATGAAATGTTAAATTGAATTCTGTCGGTACTGCATGCTTGAGTACTCAAAAGTTCCTACACTTAGAAGAGAGTACTATTGCTTGCATGGTATTTAAGTAATGCCGTGGTCATTTGGGCACTACCGTGTTGATTATACCATTTGTTTTCCCATTTTTGTTAGCAACTGATTCATTATGCTTGGGTTTTAGGTGTAGAGGCATTAGTGGGCTGGTTGTTGGACCATCCAGACGTTCAAACTACAGATCTGTCAGATGCAGATACTGTATCAGATGAATACTCTGAGGAAGAGGTGCTGGAAGAGCTGGAGGAGCCTGAGCCAGCCTTCCCTGTGGTGCGTATAATAACACATACACGCAATGATCCTTCACACACCAGATTCACTTGTAGTCAGTGAATGCGTAACAAATGCTCTTTCCCTTGCATGTCAGCCTCCTGGGGTCGTGGTGACTGAGAGTCAGACTTTTAAAAAGAGGTCGGATTTTCAGAGCAATGATGATTACGCTGTATATGTGAGAGAGAACATTCAGGTGAGGGGCTACGCTTGTTTATTAATGGTTTTGGGTGGTAATGGAGGAGATGAGCTGATCAGAGGCCTGTGTGTTGCAGGTGGGCATGATGGTACGATGCTGCAGGACATACGAGGAAGTGTACGAGGGAGATGTGGGGAAAGTGATCAAGCTGGACAGAGACGGCCTGCATGATCTGAATGTGCAATGTGACTGGCAGCAGAAAGGAGGAACTTACTGGGTCCGTTATATCCACACTGAGCTGCTGGGTAAATCCTCTTTATCTTCTGCTCTTAAACACTTTATATGGACTGAAGTCCTAATTGCATTTTGATTGTATCAGTAATATTTAGTTTTCCTGTTGCTTATAGTGGATTTGTTTATTTATATACAGTATTTGTTTAAACTAAATAAATGTTGTTCTCTATTATCCAGGGTTTCCTCCACAGAGTTCTCCGTCTCATATAAAGATAGGTGATAAAGTGCGGGTGAAGCCCTCGGTCACAACGCCAAAGTACAAGTGGGGATCTGTCACTCACAGGAGTGTGGGTGTTGTCAAAGGTAACACGATTTCCGTATTTTTCGGACTATAAGTCGCACCTGAGTATAAGTCACATCAGTCCAAAAATACATCATGATGAGGAAAAAAACATATAAGTCGCACTGGACTATAAGTCGCATTTATTTAGAAGAAAGAGAAAACATTACCATCTACAGCCGCGAGATGTCGCTCTATGCTGCTCAGTGGTAGACTACAGGAGCACGGTAATGTTTTCTCTTGGTTCATTTCTCTCAGTTCATGTGAAATTAATTTTGATAAATAAGTCGCACCTGACTAAGTCACAGGACCAGCCAAACTATGACAAAAAAGTGTGACTTATAGTCCGGAAAATATCGTATGTTTAAAGAGGTTTAATCTAGTGCTGTCAAATGATTAATCGCATCGAAAATCCAAAAAGTTTTTGTTTACGTGTGTGTGTGTGTATTGTGAATATTTATGTGTATATGTAAATAGACACACATGCATGTACATATTTCAGAAAAATTTAGTTTATACATGAAATAATTTATATATAATATAAATTAAATAAATATATATTTTTTTCAAAATATATTCTGTGTGTGAGTGTTATATAAATATAGTATTTATATAAACATAATAAATATACACAGCACACAGACATAAACTATGTAAACAAAAACTTTTATTTTGGATGCGGTTAATCGTTTGCCAGCACTAGTCTAAACATAATTTTCACTTTTAAATTAACTGCTTGCTAGTCGTCTTCAGTTATGGTTGAACCATACTTTTCTACGGAATGTTTTGCGATGTATCTCGAACCTGTAGCACAGGGCTTTCTCTTCAGGGATAAATAAAAACTGTTGTTGCTGTTTTGTTTTTTTTGTCCAGCTTTCAGTGCCAATGGGAAAGATGTGATAGTGGACTTTCCTCAGCAGTCACACTGGACTGGGCTGCTGTCAGAGATGGAACTTGTTCCCAGTGTACATCCTGGTGTCAGGTACATAGAGTACAAGTGAAAATCACCTCTCAACAACAAATAAATAGATAAACTAAAAGAAATGATAATGTTTCTACATTTTCCTTAGGTGTGACGGATGTCAGATGTTCCCTATAAATGGCCCCAGGTTTAAGTGTCGGAGCTGTGATGACTTTGACTTTTGCGAGAGCTGCTTCAAGACCCGTAAACACAATCCTAGACATTCATTCGGACGAATAAATGAACCAGGTCTGGGAGAATTTTTATAGCTACTGTGTCATTTAACATTTCAACAGTGTAACCTAATAATTTCCCTTTAGGTCAGTCACCCACCTTCAGTGGGCGCTCGGGAAAGCAGCTAAAGAGGCATCACAACAATCAGCGTGGCATGCTGATTGATGAGTGGTCCAGAGTGGTGAAGAACCTCAGCGTTTCATCCTCTGTTAACCAGGCGTCTCGGCTCATAGACTGTGGAGAGCAAAGCTGGCAGTCCTCAGGCTCTCAGGGGAAGGTCAGTCTAATCAAAGTTTTCAGCAGTACTGTATGGTTGCTTGTTTAAATAGCAAAGATCAATTGGAAACACTTGATTATAAGTCTAATTGAGAGGGAGGGAAAAATCTATGCTATGCTTTGTTTTGTTGGTTTTCAATAGCACTGGATTAGGTTAGAGCTTTTCCCAGACATCCTGGTCCACAGACTGAAAATGACTGTAGATCCAGCTGACAGCAGCTATATGCCCTCACTGGTGGTGGTATCAGGTAAAGAACCATGATGCCTTTCAGGTCATTCATAGTGAAACCTTTTCTGGGTGACCTGATCAACTGCGTTTGTTCTCCAGGTGGGAGCTCTCTCAACAATTTGATTGAGTTGAAGGCCATCAACATCAATCCCACAGACACTGCTGTCTCTCTGCTCAGTGACTGCACAGAGGTCGGTTTGAATTTCCTCACAAGTATTAGAGCGAATTTTCTGTGTGGCGCACTCATGTATTTGTGTGTTCAGTATCACAGGTACATCGAGATTGCCATAAAACAGTGCCGGAGTTCAGGGATTGACTGTAAGATCCACGGCTTGAGCATTGTGGGGCGTGTCCGCGCGGAGGACGAAGATCTGGCCACTGTGCCTTTCCTGGCATCTGACAATGAGGAAGAGGAGGATGAGAAGACCGCAACTGGAAGGTGTGTGTTTTGGTGCATTTGGTAAAGCAAAGAAAACATGAACTGGTACCTTATTTAGTTTCTCTTTCTATCTCCTTTTGCAGTCTGACTCGAAAAAGGTTGTCAGGGCTGGAGTCCGCTGCCACTATCAGAACCAAAGTTTTTGTCTGGGGTCTCAACGATAAGGACCAGCTTGGTGGACTTAAGGGGTCTAAGGTCAGAAATGTGTAAAAACACATTCAAATTTGTATTAATATATTATTTATTTAATATAAACTTATGTTTTCTATAGAGGTCTTGATTTATATGATCGCATAACTTAACTTTCATTGCCATAGCACGCAATGACAAATCTAAGTGTCTTGTTTTTTCTCTCAGATCAAAGTCCCATCATTCTCAGAGACCATGTCTGCTCTCAATGTAGTGCAGGTGGCTGGAGGCTCTAAAAGTCTTTTTGCTGGTGAGTTGTTTTAAAAAATTTGCTGCTCAATGACATGCATTACCTTGATTGCACCACCGGTTTATGAAATTTCAGTTCCAACCCTGGTTGTATGATGCAAGGTGGTAAAAATCACTGTAACGCATTGCTTTGTGTATCATTCTTCTTTTGCAAATTATGCAAAATGTGATAAAAGACACCGGTTTGTCTTTCTAGTTGTATTTTTATATCTTAAATGAATGTTTTATTAGCATTGGATGCTTATTTTGCAGTTAGATAACAAAGTATTACATTATACTCTTTTAACCAAACAAATGATTGATTCTTTCTCTTTCCAGTGACTGCTGAAGGTAAAGTATATGCCTGTGGAGAGGCCACTAACGGAAGACTTGGTTTAGGATTGTCCAGTGGAACCATCCCTATACCAAGACAGATATCTGCCCTCAGCAACTATGTGGTCAAGAAAGTTGCTGTACATTCAGGTATCCCCTTTGTCCATTTCAAGAAAAACATCCTGTTTTATTCTCAAAATGTGTTCTTTTAAAGTAGGCAAACTTTGTGTTCAGGTGGTAGGCATGCCATGGCGTTGACTGTGGATGGAAAAGTATTCTCTTGGGGTGAAGGAGATGATGGCAAGCTTGGACACTTCAGTCGAATGTAGGTCATTTATACCCCTTTCAATAGGAATGTAGAATATGTGGAAGGTTTCTAGAGGGATCTCATGAGAATTTTCCTTTTTTTTCACCAGGAACTGTGATAAGCCACGGCTAATTGAGGCATTGAAAACCAAGCGCATACGAGACATTGCCTGCGGCAGCTCTCACAGTGCTGCCATCACCTCGAGTGGTGAACTGTACAGCTGGGGTCTGGGTGAATATGGCCGTCTGGGCCACGGAGACAACACTACTCAGCTCAGACCCAAACTGGTATTTGTTTTACTTGCAGGATATCATTAAACTCAGAGCTCTGTTCTAAACTGCAGGGTTACCTTTGTTTTTGTTTTTTTTTGCAGAGGAATCCTTTTAAGTTGGAGTTGATGGAAACACATTTTTATCATATACTATTTTTAATATATAGTTTAAAATTAGTTTTTGCAGAATCTTTGAAGATTTAAGCCTTGCCCCATTTATGTAGATAGTAGCTGCACTTGTATGCCTATTGATATGTTAAAAAAAAGAAAATGTCAAGGTGCCAAGATGGCTGCAGAGTGGAGTGACTTGCTTTAAACTTGCTTATTCTCATTGTGCTTATTCTCATTATTCCCCCATTGCACTAAATCAAACTTGTCTGTGTGTGCTTTGCAGGTCAAGGTGCTTTTAGGCCATCGTGTTGTCCAGGTGGCTTGTGGAAGTCGAGATGCCCAGACCCTTGCCCTAACAGATGAAGGTATATTATCCTGCTTTTTCTTTTCTGAGTTTTAATGTAAGGTTCATTTGTTTTTGTTTTTTTGCTTGGCTTTCTTTGGTTCTGTTTAATTTCTTCTGGTTTTGCTTATTATTTTTTTTGCTTTTGTTTGTTTGGTTGCATTTGATTAAATTTTGTTTGGTTCTGTTTAGTTTCGTTTAGTTGTTTTGCCTTGTTTCACCTGGTTTTGATTAAGTGTGACTGAGGCTGTCTAGTTTGTTTTAGTTTAGCTTCATTTGATTTTGTTTAGTTTGTCTCCATTTAGTGTCATTTCGTTTGTTTAAATTTAGTTTTGATTAGTTCTGTCTGATTCTGTTTGTTTTAGTTTCATTTGCCTTGGTGTTATTTGATTTTTGTCTAGTTGTGTTTGGTTGTTTCATATAGCCTGACTTGGTTTTCTTGGCGTATTTTTATTAAGTCCCAATAAGCTCTGTCTGGTTTTGTTTGCTTTAGTTTCAGTTGGCTTGGTTAGTGTTTTTTATGTATTTTTTTTTTTTGGTTACGCTTAGTTTCATTTGGTTTGGTTTTATTTTTAGTTCAGTTTTGTTGTTGCAGGCATATGAATGTATGTTTTTATGTTCTTTAGGACTGGTGTTCTCATGGGGAGACGGAGACTTTGGAAAGCTGGGTCGTGGTGGAAGCGAAGGCTGTAACATTCCTCAAAACATAGAGCGTCTGAATGGGCAGGCGGTGTGTCAGATTGAATGTGGAGCTCAATTTTCCCTTGCCCTCACTAAATCTGGAGTTGTCTGGACCTGGTATGAATATTAGAAGATATTTGATTTTTAAGATGTATTACAGTACAATTCATGAATGAGTCTTAAAAATGCTCCTTTCCTCAGTGAAGCTTTTTAACATGCTGCTGTTGCATTGTGCAGGGGTAAGGGGGATTACTTCCGACTGGGTCATGGCACAGACGTTCACGTCCGCAAGCCCCAGATGGTTGAAGGACTGAGGGGGAAGAAGATAATTCATGTGGCCGTAGGCGCCCTGCACTGCCTGGCTGTCACAGACACGGGACAGGTGCGCTACAAGATTGTTGTTTTACATTTAGCTGCTCTTTGGTATAGAGGAGTAGCACAACTACTACTTCCTCCTACTGTTTTGTTTTGGTACATTAAACTACTCATGGTGCATGGTAAACAAAACTCACCTTTTGTTGACAATTTATTCACTTTAGTGCTGGTGTAAGATGAAGTGTTGTTTGGGTAGGTGTACGCGTGGGGGGATAATGACCATGGGCAGCAGGGGAACGGCACAACCACAGTCAACAGGAAGCCTACGCTGGTGCAGGGTCTAGAGGGGCAGAAAATTACCCGTGTGGCCTGCGGCTCCTCTCACAGTGTGGCCTGGACCACCGTAGACGTCACAACACCCTCCGTCCATGAGCCTGTTCTCTTCCAGACTGCTAGAGACTCTCTGGGAGCCTCCTACCTTGGTAATTTCCACCCAATCTCCATTTATTTTCTGTTGTTGTGTACCTCTTGCTTAAAGTGAAGGTTTTGTGGGTGTTTCTTTATAGGTGTACCATCAGACAGTGACCCATCTTTATTAAGTAATAAGCTGAATGGCGTGAGCAGTGTGAAGGCCAACAGGCCATCTCTGGCAAAGATCCTACTCTCTCTAGATGGTTATCTTGCCAAACAGCAAGCCCTGTCCCATGTGCTCTCTGCCCTGCAGATTATGTATGCCAGGTATGACCTTAATGCATACAGTATATTTAAGGTATTAGAATGACTCTGCATTCCAGATTGATTGTTTTCTGCTTCAGCAAATAAAATAAAAGCTCTGGAATCACTTAATTACTCTCATGTCACACAGGGATGCAGTGGTGGGAGCTTTGATGCCTGCCTCTATGATGCCTCTGGAGTGTCCCTCCAGCTCTCCAGTGCCCCCTTCAGATTGTTCATCAGCGTCCAGCCCCTCTGAGGCTGAGGGTCCAGCCCTGCCCTCAGAAACAGAGGAGAGGGTCAGTCCACACCCCTGGATGGATGGCAAACGAGGAGAGGTGAGGAGTGCTGCTTATGCATGACTTTCTTCACATTTGCTGTACATTTTTTTTAATATTTATTTCTTTTCAGTAGTCTTCATTCTGCACCAGTCACTGTCATATGGAATTGTATGTTATTTTGTGGTCTAGGTGACGACATCTGAGGATGCCACTACCCCTTCTTCAGCGGTGACCCCATCCACTGCCTCTGCTTCATCACGGCCCTTTATCCCAGTCACAGATGACCCTGGTGCTGCCAGCATCATTGCTGAGACCATGACCAAAACCAAAGTGGTCAGTCACACATGCTTTTATGCCATGTTTTAATAAAGTTAAACATTTATTTATTGATTGATTGATTGATTTTTTTTTTGTTTATTGTTGTTTTATTTTTAATCATTTGTAACATTTATTAAAAACAATTTTTTGTTGGTATCGGCTTTTTACATTTCTGTTTTAATTAAAACAATAAAAATAAACTGCTATAATGAACTATAATGTAATTATGGATGTGTGTGTTTCTTGTTTTGTTTACCATAAGGGATTGTCTTACCAAGATAGCGTTCATTTATGTATTTGTAATTTTTTGATTAGGAAACACTGTTAATATAAATGCATGGTTTGTTGACTGTGCATTATAGAGGAAAAATAACAGAATGGCCCAAGTGAATTCTAGCCTGCCAAGTCATAGAAATGTTCCTGTTAATCATACTTTGGAGATGTTTGCTCCTGATCATTAAAATGAAACGCATGCATTTTAAGTCAGTTTACAAAGGATTAGATTTGTATGTTGACTTTGTTTCAATCCCTTGTATAAACTGAAGTGATATTTAGAGTGGTCTGGTTTGATTTATTGGAACAGGACTCTGAGAGCCAGAGTAAAGCAGTGGGCCTAGAGCCACAATACCTGGATGAGTTCACCAGTCTGCTGATTCCCGATGACACGCGGGTGTTGGTAGACCTGTTAAAACTGGCTGTGTCTCTGCGCTCAGGCGATAAAGGAAAGGAAGTGCTGTCTGCTGTGCTGTCTGGCATGGGTACAGCCTTCCCACAGGTAAAAACCAACCTCTTTTCTATCTCACTGCATGTTTTTATAACTCAAATGGTATCATTTCATCTTTGAAATGCATGTACTCGTATCTAAATGTGATTGTTGGCCCTCAGGTGGCAGATATGCTGCTGGAGTTGTGTGTGACTGAGTTAGAGGATGTAGCCACTGACTCTCAAAGCGGACGGCTGTCATCGCAGCCTGTGGTGGTGGAGAGCAGTCACCCGTACACTGATGACACTTCCACTAGCGGAACTGTGAAAATACCAGGTCACCTTGTGTTTTTCTGTTTATTCAGCATCTCAGCAGCCATAACAACCTCATTGCTGGTGCTCGCCAAAGCATTATTATTTTTATTTGAACAAATTCCTAAACCGAAGTATTAAACTTTGGCACTGTTGCTGTAGACGAAGTATTGCACAAGCCAGTAATATTTTCTTGAGGATATATAAATATCTAGTATTTTATAATTGATGGAAATGATCCTATGCTGGATTTATTTGATTAAAAAAATGCAGTTATATTGTAAAGTTATATTACAATTTACAAATAATATATATATATATTTTTTCTTGTACTTTATTCCAGAAATGGTATGTTGAATTTTTTGCTTCCATTACTCTAGTCTTCATCGCCAAATGATCATTTGTGTCCTTCAGCTTCATTTCTAGAAACATTTCTAAGTGTATCAATGCTGAAAACAGTTGTGCTGCCTCATATTTTTATAGAAACCAAGATGCTTTTTTTTTATGCATAGCAGATTTAAAGATATTAAAATTTGATCTTGCGTGTGGTTATTTTAGGTGCTGAAGGTTTGAGGGTGGAGTTTGATCGCCAGTGTTCAACAGAAAGAAGACATGACCCTCTTACCATCATGGACGGAGCCAATAGGATTGTGTCTGTTCGATCAGGTCACATTCTTTTTCCTTTTTTCTTTTAAATACTATTCAAAAAGTGGTTTGATCATTGGCCGCATGACCTTATTTGTTTCCACCCCTTTAGGTCGTGAGTGGTCTGATTGGTCCAGTGAATTGAGGATTCCAGGAGATGAGCTGAAATGGAAGTTCACCAGTGATGGCTCTGTTAACGGCTGGGGCTGGCGCTTCACTGTCTATCCCATCATGCCTGCTGCTGGTACAGCAGTTTAATATGAAATCACTTTATATGTAACATGATATTCTGAAGAGCTTGACCTTTTTACTGAATTACCTGCAGGTCCTAAAGACCTCCTGTCAGATCGGTGCATTCTGTCCTGCCCTTCGATGGATCTAGTAACATGTCTGCTGGACTTTCGCCTCAACTTTGCTTCAAACCGCAGCATTGTGCCAAGGTTGGCAGCTTCACTTGCTGCTTGTGCCCAGCTCAGTGCCTTGGGTAAGGAAAAACCTCAGATTTAATCTTGAAATCACAAATTTAAGGTTATAGAATCAATATTTAACTGTCTCTTGTGTGCTTGTTCAGCGGCTGGTCATCGTATGTGGGCCCTGCAGAGGCTACGCAAGCTCTTAACCACTGAATATGGCCAATCCATAAACATCAACCGCCTCTTAGGAGACAGTGAAGGAGAGGCTCGCTCTATGGTTAAACAATGTTCTTTGTAATTCATTAATGTATTCATTTATTTATTATATACTTAACATGTGTTGAATCCTGTGTAGAGTTTCACAGGAAGTGCACTAGCCGCTCTGGTGAAAGGACTTCCCGAGGCTTTACAGAGACAGTACGAGTATGAGGAACCCACAGTCAGAGGTGGCAAGCAGCTGCTCCACAGTCCTTTCTTCAAGGTATGTTTGTCTTCCTAACAGATGGGCACAGTAAGAGATGCCTCGTGAGTTTTCCCCAAAATCTATTTTTCTTGTCTTTTGTAGGTGTTGGTGGCACTTGCGTGTGATCTGGAGCTGGACACTCTTCCATGCTGTGCTGAGACACACAAATGGGCTTGGTTCCGCCGCTATTGTACAGCATCTAGAGTGTTAGTGGCTCTGGACAAGAGGACTCCTTTGCCCCGCCCTTTCCTGGATGAGGTAGGGATTTCTAATATTGGTTGGAAATTAGAGAATCTCTTACTTAACGGAGAGCTGTTGTATTTATGTTCTGTGAATTTTTTACATTTTTTCCACTAGGTGGCAAAGAAAATCCGTGAGCTCATGGCAGATCATGAGAACATGAACACACTCCATGAGAGTCATGACCTGTTTAAGAAGGAGCAAGATGAGCAGTTAGTTCAGTGGATGAACAGGTAAATCAACTAAACAAATCTGAGACCATTGTTGTTTGGCGTGTGAAACAACCAAAAATTTCTTGGTGCTCTTCAAGTAATATTTTAAATGAATGGAATTCTATTATAACAGTTTTTTGTTCAATTTCACAATTTGGTTGTTTTCTGTTCTCTAGAAGACCAGATGATTGGACTCTCTCAGCGGGCGGCAGTGGGACCATCTACGGCTGGGGGCACAATCACCGGGGTCAGTTGGGTGGTATTGAAGGAGCAAAAGTCAAGGTTCCCACACCAACAGAAGCTCTTGCCACACTGCGACCTGTTCAACTGATCGGTGGAGAGCAGACCCTGTTTGCCGTAACCGCTGATGGGAAAGTAAGGCTTTTACATTTTTTCAAATGTTTCAGATTCAAAGCCAGTAAAGGTTCCTTTTAAAATCTTCAGTACACATCTCATTTGACCTTTTTTTTTTTTAATTCACAGCTGATAATATATATATTTTTTTTTAGTACAGACCTATGCTGTATATTCAGCAGTTGTTCTAATATTTTATGTCAGCTGAATAATGTCCTTAATGACTTGTCTTTGACTTTGTCTTCAGCTGTATGCTACAGGATATGGTGCCGGTGGTCGACTGGGAATAGGAGGCACAGAGTCCGTCTCCACTCCGACCCTGCTGGAGTCAATCCAGCATGTGTTCATCCGGAAGGTAGCTGTGAACTCTGGCGGGAAGCACTGTTTGGCTCTCTCCTCTGAAGGAGAACTGTACTCCTGGGGAGAGGCTGAAGATGGAAAACTGGGACATGGAAACAGAAGGTCAGCTCCACAATGTGGTTACCATTGTCCTTTCACATGAGCATCTTTGGTTCATCTCATGTAATGACCTTCTACATACTTAACTTTCAGTATTTAACAGTTTCCCATTGTAAAAGTGAAGACAAATGCTTAAACAGAAAAGAACATGTTGGACATGATACTATGGTATACTTAAGTGTCTTTGAGTACCATGTAAATTCTGAATACTGTACTATGGGATATGTAAGAATTAGAGCTAATTTTTAAAGTTTTTGGGGCCGATACATATATTAGGAAGTAAAAAAAAACAGATATATTTGTATTTGAAATAGTTTTTTTGCAGATTTGATTTAAGTGTAGAGACCGGTTTATATTTATTCATCAGAAATTAGACCAATACCATGAAATTCTGCATTATACAGTAAATTACGCTTTTATGAATGGATTCCACTACTCCGTCTGCGTTTAACATATCACAGAAAACACAGGGCCCTAGTAATATAGCAGAAAAGTGTGACATGCTCATTGTGAAAGTAAAAGACTTTGTTGATTTACTTTATAGCATTGAGTCTCACCAACTAGGTGACAACATGGCATTAAATCACCATTTTAAAGACTTAAGCCACCACCACACTGCCGACTATTGGACCGCAGAAAGATACTAACTTTTCAGTCTGCTATGTTATTGACTGTACTGACAAGATATGCTGAAACAACACTGGATTTGACAAAGCAACCACTGAAAATAATTTGTACTTTGTGTCAGATACTTCAAAAATGGAACAAGGCATCAGTTTACTGTTGGGATTTGTTGTGCTGCGTCACATCCAGTGTAGACAGCATCATTGATTATAATGGTTCTGTTGTATTTTGCCATCCCATTCCGCACCACACTGCTTGTGTCTGGTGTAGACACCCAGTTAGGAAATGTGATGTGACCGATGTGATAAGCATGAGTTCTGGGCCCCGACATGGCCAGTATAACCACAAGCATTGACTTGAGTGCCCGCGAACAGCTCTAGTGGCCGTGGAGCCATATGTGCCGCAGATGGGAACAGTGGTTCATAGATCAGTTCTAACGTCACTGAATCTACTGTTAAAAATGAACCATCCATTCATCATATCATCATGCAAAATTTAGAATCATTGTAATGTGTAAAGTTTGAGCTCATCTGCGCATCTCTACAATGACCTGAGTCGCCAGTAGCAAACAATGGAACGCGCTCTGCTGGACAAACTAAGAAAATACACAATTTTGAAGCATTTCATCTTTGTTATATGGCAGCATATTTGCTGATACGATATATCTGTGCCAGGCTAATATCGTCTAATATCGACAAAACGATATATAGGTCGGGCTCTAGTCAGAATATCATATTACCGCCTGTTCCCATGACTGGATATTATCACAGAACTTAAAAAAGCGAAGTCATTACCCACTCCTATATGTGCGCCAGACTATCACTGATTTGGTTTAGCAGCTTATACTAAGAGGTACAGTATGTGTGACTGGTAGTGCTGTCTTTTCCCAGCCCATGTGACCGCCCACGTGTGATCGAGTCTCTCAGAGGGGTGGAAGTGGTGGACATTGCGGCTGGTGGAGCCCACAGCGCCTGCATTACAGCCAGTGGAGAGCTCTACACGTGGGGCAAAGGTCGTTATGGTCGCCTTGGTCACGGAGACAGTGAGGACCAGCTTAAACCAAAACTGGTGTGTTCATTACATGTTATGCATATCTATCGGGCACAAAACAAAATGATTGCAAAAAGAAAATGACGCAAATTTACTTCATGGAACTATTTTTCTAAAACAAAACCATGATACATGACATTGAATAATGAAATGTGCATTACTAAATACTGTTACTTTTGACTTTTGTAATATAATAATCATATCATATTATGATTTTATATTACACTTGTAATTTTATGTTACTACTTGTTTCACTCTAAAATGGTTAATTAGAAATGTGTAAGTGCAATCTCTATAATTAAAAAAATGTATACAAAGTTATGGCATGAAACTCTAAATGGCGGAGTCCAATGGATCTTACTTCGTATGACATAGTGACATCATTATCACATGGCACAGCTGATTGGTTCTCTCTTGTATCGGTAGCCAATGAGCAATTTTTTTGTATAAACGGCTGGTAAGTTTGGTTTATAACACTGTATATTCTGTGAATTGCCTGTGCGTGTTTATAGGTGGAGGCACTGCAGGGTCACCGGGTGATAGACGTTGCATGTGGCAGTGGAGATGCCCAGACCCTGTGTCTGACTGATGATGACATGGTGTGGTCATGGGGGGATGGAGACTACGGCAAACTGGGCAGAGGAGGAAGTGATGGATGTAAAGTGCCTATGAAGGTACGACTGCTGGTGTAGTTACTTAAGAGTCAAAATCTTTCACTCTCCTGTGTGAATCTTCATATCTCATTCTCTGCTTAGATTGACTCATTAACTGGATTGGGTGTTGTGAAAGTGGAATGTGGCTCGCAGTTCTCTGTGGCTCTTACCAAGTCTGGAGCAGTTTACACATGGTAATCAATCCCACAATGCAGTGGTATATAAACTGATGTTTTATTTAGTGAGAAGACATGATTTTACATTTGTGATTGTTTTAGGGGGAAAGGCGACTATCACAGACTGGGACATGGCTCGGATGATCATGTTCGCAGACCTCGGCAGGTCCAGGGTTTGCAAGGCAAGAAGGTCATAGCCATAGCAACTGGTTCTCTTCACTGTGTATGCTGCACAGAGGATGGTAGGTCATCATGTGGCGTGTTTATATGGAACAAATATCAGGTTTTCTTTTGTCGGGCATAGTCTATACCTATTTGGAGTTTTTGGTAAAGACACAAATTTAAACTCGCAGGCGAAGTGTACACATGGGGTGACAATGATGAGGGTCAACTTGGTGACGGGACCACTAATGCTATTCAGAGGCCCAGGCTGGTGGCGGCACTGCAGGGCAAGAAGATAAACCGTGTGGCTTGTGGCTCAGCACACACACTTGCCTGGTCCACTAGTAAACCTACCAATGCTGGAAAACTGCCTGCTCAGGTACTGTATCACCAAATAGATCTGAATCATGCAGGACTTCCAAAAAAATCTCAAAGAACTTTGTGTGTAATGTCATGTTTAAGTAATTCAATATTTTTTTTCTGTAGGTTCCTATGGAGTACAACCACCTACAGGAGATCGCTATCATAGGCCTGAGGAACCGATTACTGCTCCTGCACCACATCTCTGAGCTCTTCTGCCCCTGTATCCCAATGTTTGACTTAGAAGGAAGACTAGGTGAAACTGGACACGGCGTCTCCGTTGGCTTTGATACACTGCGTGGAATCCTTATTTCGCAGGGCAAAGTAAGAATATTTTTGTGGGTAGTACTTGCATTATTTATTTATTTATTATTAATATTTTTTTTATTATAAATAACAAGTTTTAATTATATTTGTTTTCAATATTTCTAGGAGGCAGCATTCCGTAAAGTTGTTCAAGCCACTATGGTTCGAGACAGGCAGCATGGGCCAGTGGTGGAGTTAAACAGGATACAGGTACACTTGTTTAAACTGCACATGTAGTTTGAGATTTACAATCTATTCTAACCTAATTTGGCCTCAAGTAAATCTCCCAGTCAGAGTCCAAATGTAATGTTTTGCATAAACAAATGTGTATTTATTTTTTTCATATTTGAAATCTGTTGGAAAACAGGTTTTTATTTCTGTATATTCAATAACAACTCATTGTTTTGTTATTATTATTATTACTATTATGTTTCAACCTCATAAGAAAAAAATACAATTGATTTGCTCTAATCAGAAAGAGTCAGACAGTTATTTTTGTTGCAATTTTAACCCATGTATTTATGATTCAATTTTGAAAAATTATGACCAAAATGCATGTTATTTATTCACCAATGTTGTTTTTGCTTGCTTTTTTAATTTGGTTTGAGAGTTTGTTAGGATGGTAAACAGAATCCAGAATGAACAGTTATTTTTAATGGGCAAAAATAGCTAGTGGAGCCTCCATAAAATTGTCTCCCTTTCCCTAATAGTCGTAATTATTGTTGCATTTCCTGCTCCTCTCTGTCAGCACGGACACGGAAGTACTATGTACACCATATGATTATTATTATCAGTTTTATTTTTGTTAGAATTTTGAGGGCATTCATATTTGAAGAGATTTGTTCATTAAACATCATATATAAATGTGTGATTTATTTTTGGATCTGCTCAGAATAAGGTTCTTTATGAGATTTACCCCCAAATATGTATATTCATGGACCAGTGGCCCTCTAATAGGGCCCCTGGAGCCTGGCACTGATCTGGCAAGTCTCGCAGCCAGAAAGCTTAACAGTGGAGTTTATACATCGGAGCAGAAATGCTGTATAAGGAGAAGCCTGTAATAACTTACACTCATTCTCTCGACAGGTCAAGCGTTCCCGCAGTAAAGGAGGACTGGCAGGGCCGGATGGCACCAAGTCAGTATTTGGGCAGATGTGTGCTAAGATGAGCTCTTTCAGCCCTGACAGTCTGCTGCTGCCACACCGGGTCTGGAAGGTCAAGTTTGTGGGTGAGTTTGTATTTTGAGAGGGATGAAAGATGGTAAAAATTGGAAAATGCCATTGGATCGTATCTTAACATGTTTTTTTTTTACCCTCTGTGTGTGTTTTTAGGCGAGTCAGTTGATGACTGTGGTGGCGGATACAGTGAATCTATCGCAGAAATGTGTGAGGAACTACAGAACGGTCTCACTCCTCTCCTCATCGTCACTCCTAACGGCCGAGACGAGTCGGGAGCGAATAGAGATTGCTTCCTGCTCAACCCAGCTGCCAAGTCCCCTCTGCACATCAGCATGTTCCGCTTCCTAGGTACTTTCGGCTTGTGTTTCCCACACTGAAAATGCTTTCAAGGCTTGATGTAGCAGTCTAAAATCGTACAGCTGTAGTACTTCCCTCCATTCGATCTGTTGATCTGCCATACTCTCTTCTTTTAATTGTGTATAGGAGTGCTTCTGGGCATAGCAATCCGTACAGGAAGTCCTCTAAGCCTCTACCTGGCAGAACCTGTATGGAAACAGCTGGCAGGCATGAACCTGACCATTGCTGATCTCAGTGAGGTAGGACCGTGTGTGTGAATCCAGATTGTTCAATTATACATAAAAACATGTTTGTTTCGCTGCTTTTTAGGTGTTTTTTTATTTTTATTAATACTTCAGGGGGTATTTCAGAAAGAATTACTTATGATGACACATGGTACTACATACCTGGGCTTAACTTTCATTGCAAAAATATACATTGTTACAGTAAAGTTATATAATAATTAAAATTCATATGTGACACATCTACTTTAAACTTTAAAACAAATATGGAACCTCAATTTTTTTTTCAATCATTTTATTTCAGTTTTATTTAATTGTCTGTGTTTAGAACTATTTGTTTTGATTTTATGT
This sequence comes from Carassius gibelio, assembly GCF_023724105.1. Taxonomy (NCBI): domain Eukaryota; kingdom Metazoa; phylum Chordata; class Actinopteri; order Cypriniformes; family Cyprinidae; genus Carassius; species Carassius gibelio. Next base: position 10,238,720 of record NC_068401.1, on the reverse strand, counting down.
ATTTATTTATTTTGTCTGTGGGTGTATGTGTTTGTGTGTGTGTATGCCTCTGGTTATTTTTATTTTTTTATTTAGTTGATTTGATTTGATTTGACTCACAAAACCAAAAGCAACACGAATCAAACCAAAACAATAAATCTTAGACAAAACCACAATCAAAACAAAAATCAAAGCAAAGCAAAAATGCTTAAACCACGAAACAAAAGATCAAACCAATACAAAAATGTCTAAGACAAATCAAAACGAAACTAGAAAACAAAAGTGCTAAAACAGAATCCATTTAAAAGGAATGATTGCTTGAACTAAAAGAAAAGACTGATCAGTCTTTCTTTTTTTATTTATATTTTTAGTGACGGAACAAACTTCCAGCCAAATTTTGCAACCCATAACCATGAGTAATAAGGTTTAGATTAATCAGCCAAGAGTTATCCCTGCTTTTTCTGGAATACCCCCAGCATTACATTGATTACATGACATGGTAAATCTGTCTGTAGTTGGAGCTTATGGCAAGCCCTTTTGAATTTATGCAAAAGACATAATGAGAGTACATGCCAGAGTCCATGCATTCTGTACATTTGTCTTTAATGGTGGTCAGCTGACCTACATGACAGCCATAAACCTACCACCTCTAATGCATATGTACTATAAGCAGCTTTCTCTAAATCTGTGTGGTATGTTTGTGCTACATTAAGACATTTCTCGGCAGTTATTCAGAAATCATTTTCAGATATAATAATTTTTTTCCTTTTAATGATCTCTGAGATGTGCTGTTTGAGATGCACAGTGAAGTTTTTGGTTGTGCGCACACACATGCACGTGTGATGTGTAAAAATGAATGTGAGTGTATGCGTCTCCTGCATTCACGCTGAGATCATGTGTTGCTGAGACGTCTGCAGTGATGGCGTTTCTCAGCGCAGGACGTCTCTTGCTCACAGAGCAGCTGTTGTTTGTTGCTTTTGCCTGGAGATATTAGAAAGGTTAAAGAGAAAGATTACCGAGCACAAGACAACAGTGAGACTCTGACCGTGATGCACTCAAAAACCACCCACACGTTCTTCTCATTCCTTTCTTATAGTCATTTGCACAGGTTTAGACAATCTTCAGTCATTTTTGTTGAATGAATCTAGGTCACGGAGACGGTCTCCTCCGCAAAATATACTCCTGCTAGATCTCTCCGATCATCCAACTGCAATTTGAAGATTTGCTGGTGCCTGAATCTGAAAGTGGCAAACTTTTATTTAAATATGCTCAAGTCATTCAGAATACTAGTGTTACTTACTTACTTATTTGTGTTTTTTTTGTTTTATTTAAGTGTTTTTTAATTAAGTCTTGTATGCTCATCAATGCTGTTTATTTTATCCCAAAGAAAATCAGTATCAGTAAAACCAGAAATATTGGTAAATGCTACTAAAATGTAAAATAACTATACTTTAAAATTTAATTTATTCCTGTGAATGCAAAGCTTGATTTTTAGAAGCCATTACTCCAGTCTTCAATGTCACATGATAGTTCAGAAATCATTCTAATATGATGTGGTGCTCAAGGAACATTTCTTAGTATTATCAATGCTGAAAAAGTTGTGCTGCTTAAAATTGTGTGGAAACTTACCTTTTTTTTTTTTTGGTCACAAAGTTGAAAAGAACCCATTTGACCCCGTTTTTGTGTTTGTTAGGTGGACAAGGACTTTATTCCCGGTCTGATGTACATCAGAGATAATGAGGCGTCTGCAGAGGAGTTTGAAGCTATGCCTCTGCCCTTCACTGTGCCCAGTGCCTGTGGACAGGAAGTCCAGCTCAGCTCCAAACATTCCCACATCAGTCTGGAGAACCGCAGCGAATATGTGCGGCTAGCAATAAATTACAGGTGTGAATATATGCTGAAAAAATGTTACCAACCAATTTTTCTGAAATAAAAAGTGAATCAAATGGATATGTTGTGGTTTTGTTTGTCCAGGCTGCATGAGTTCGATGAGCAGGTGTCTGCAGTAAGGGAAGGTATGGCACGTGTGGTTCCAGTGCCCCTGCTCTCTCTCTTTACTGGCTATGAGCTGGAGACCATGGTGAGTGTGTCATAAACGCAGACTGAGCAAATGTCATTCTTATTTGACTCCACATCACTTGTTTGTGTTGTTTAGGTGTGTGGCAGTCCGGACATCCCCCTGCACCTGCTCAAATCAGTGGCCACATATAAGGGGGTGGAACCAACTGCTCCACTCATCCAGTGGTTCTGGGAGGTGATGGAGTCTTTCTCCAACACAGAACGCTCGCTCTTCCTCAGGTTCGTCTGGGGTCGAACGCGCCTCCCCAGGACCATCGCAGACTTCCGTGGACGAGACTTTGTGGTGCAGGTAACTTGTGGCTCTGAAAAATGTCACTTAAAGGGACCGTTGACTAAAAATGTATATCTACTTAACGGCATATATATGTATATATACTATTCTCACCAAGGCTGCATTTATTTGATCAAAAATATAGGAAAAAGCAGTAATGTTGGGAAATTTTATACGAATTTAAAAAACTTTTTTTTTTTTTAAATAGTTTGAATTGTAATTTGTGTCTTCAGTGTCACATGATCCCTCAGAAACCATTCTTATATGCTGATTTTATAGATCAACATTTTATATTATAGTGCACAACATTTTTTATGTTATCAGAAATGAAATATTTTTTTGCAGAAACTGTAAAACATTGTTTGAGGAGGAAGTTCAAATGAACAGCATGTATTTTAAATTTGATTTAGATTTTATTTTTCATACAAAAGTTTAATTATTTTGTTTCTTTTTTAAACTGCATAATTATACTTGTTTTTTCAGCAATTCTGCATTTATATCATAATTCTGAGTTTTTCTCATAATTGTCAGAATTGCAAAATATAAACTCCGAATTGCAAGAAATAAAATCTGGAGAAAAAAGATCAGAATTGTGAGAGATCACTATTATCTTTTTATTATTATTTTTTAGAGAAAAATTTAATTGCAAGATGTGAACTCAGAATTCAAAGGAAAACTTTTAGAAAACTCAAAATTCTAAGAAAAGTCGAGTTTGTCACAATTCTTTTTTTCCCCCTCAGATTTAGTAGTTTCATATTTCATATTTATATATTACAATTTTGAGAAATAAAATAAATAAAATAAATAAAAGTGCTTGTGTATATGTATATGAATGTTAGATAAATGATATGTACAAATAAATATTAGTGCTGATTATTCGTGTATTTTTCCTGTTTGACCAGGTGCTGGACAAATACAACCCCCCGGACCACTTCCTCCCAGAGTCCTACACCTGCTTCTTCCTGCTCAAGCTGCCTCGCTACTCCTGTAAGCTAGTCTTGGAAGAGAAACTAAAATACGCCATTCACTTCTGCAAGTCCATTGACACGGATGACTATGCACGAATTGCTTTGAGCGGAGAGCCGGCCGCAGATGACAGCAGCGACGACTCAGACAACGAGGATGCAGACTCCTTTGCTTCTGACTCCACGCAGGATTACCTGACAGGCCACTGAACTCTTAACCCCTGGTTAAACTCCATCTCACAAACATGCACATGCACACAAACACACACACACATAGTGTAGGAAGTCTTGAAAATAAGCTGACAAAAAGACGTTTAAATGAAAACTGAACTGAAGATGTCGGTTTCAACCTGACTTATTGATATGTGCATAGACACAAATACAACTAAATGAAGAGAAACAAGTGTATATCATTATGTGCAATTAGCTTTAAAGCACTATAAAGCTGGTGAAAAGCAAGATAGAGATTTTATCTTTGTTGTGAATAGAATCAGGAAGATGGGAGAAACTACACATCTTTGTTAAACATTGTGTTCACGTTTTATTACAGGGGAAAGACCGCTTAGCCTAGCACTGTGGTAGACGACTCCTGACAGACTCCTTATCGATTTTGTGTTAAATAGGTAGTATTATGAATTGTAGCTTTGTCTTTTTGTTTGAAAACAGCAGTGTTTCTTAAAGAGCATTTTTAACTTTGAGCAGCACATTTAGTTTTTTCTCAGTTGGTCAGTTGAAGCCTGATCAGGGGTTGTTTTTAGGTCGTCGGTCACCGTATTCTCTCCTCCTCCTGTATGTGTCTGCACTGTTCTCCTGATGGAATGTATATAATTTGATTGTGCCATGTGTTTATGAGAGGTCTCATTCCCATGTTATAAATAAATGTTCATTTCTGTTAATAAATTTAAACCAAATTTCTCTTGTAAGATTTATTTTCTTGTTTGACACCTGTTTTCCTAATTTTCTTTTGAATTTATATAATTATATATTTTTGTGTCTTTATAGAGTGTGTATATTGTTTGTATTTGGGAAATAATTCAATGCAGATTTATAATAACAAAAACAAAAAAACTAGTGATAACAGTATAGTTTCCAATATATCGGTCAAAATATTGATTGATATATCATAGATATAGATTTTTTTCTAAATTACTTAATTATACTTGATAAAACCTTTTTTTTGCAGAATGTATGTTAGCTTTTAGTGTTATTCTCTAAGGAAAACCGTAAATAACATTTTAAGCAATATCAATAAGTAGTTTTGATTATATCTGATAGTTAATATATATTGTATAAAAATCAATATTCAACATCTGATAGAAAAGAGTGTTAACAGTTTATTGTAAAATTCAAAATTGTTTCAATTTGAAAATGTAAGCTTTGAAATGACTTGCCTCTGGTATCAATACTGGTGTACATGTTTGTGTGTGTGTGTGTGTGTGTGTGTGTATATATATATATATATATATAGAGAGAGAGAGAGAGAGAGAGAGAGAGAGAGAGAGAGAGAGAGAGAGAGAGATTGCAAAAAAGTATGAAGTTATCATCTACAGTGCATAATATCCAAAAATTCAGAGAATCTGGAACAATCTCTGTGCGTAAAGCTCAAGGCTAGAAAACCATACTGGATTCCCGTGATCTTCAGGCCCTTAGACAGCACTGCAACAGATGTGTTGATGCCATGAAATTTAAAAATCCATTTATTTTTCCTTTAAAATGATACATTTTCTGAGTTTAAACATTTGATATGTCATCTGTTGTATTCTGTATAAATTATTTAAATTTTACACTTCCACATCTTTGCATTCTGTTTGTATTCACAATTTGTACAGTGTCCCAACTTCTTTGGAATTGGGTTTGTATATCTGTATATACTGTATGAGGCAAGTAATTTCAGAACTTAGATTTTCAAATTCAAACAACAAATTTGAATTTTACAATAAACAAACATATTTAGATATATAGAAATGCCCAATATGTAGTCAGTTTACTATTGTTTCAGGATAACCAGGTTTAGGCTCAGTCTACTTTGGCTTTAGTCTCATGTGGAATTTCCACACTTTTTAAGACCCGTTCCTCTCAAACGCTAACCTAAACGGTTTAATAAAATCCTCATAATGACTGCTGAGCCATCCAGCTCTACATATATTACTTTTGGTTCACAGGCTTTGTTGTTAATGGACCACAGTAGTATGCTCAGAGGTCAAGGGTCACATCGTAACCCGCCTCCTCTATCCTCGGTCTACGTCAAAGCGTGACGTAGGCCGTGGAGATAAAAGGGTATTAGAGGTGCATGACAGAGGAAAGAGGAGGGGAAAGCGTTATATGATGGCTTAATTTGGCTTAGAAAGCAGGGGCATTCTTCACAGTCTTAATGCTTTTTTTCTTTCTTTCACAAGCAGAAATCACAGAGCGCATTATGCTGGAATGGGTCAGGTGCTCTACTCATGTCGGGTTGGCTCCAGGCAGGCAGAAAAGATGAACCGGAGCTGTAAAACTGTACTACTTTAGGAATGCAGCAGCAAGGTCTGACTTTACTGTACATTCAGAAATTGTTCAAACAGCCTGAGAAAACCAAGTCAGGGTTAATCAAACTTAGTTAAACTTTTTAATTGAATTGATATGCTGATCGTATTTGTAATGAAAAATAAATAAATTGCCTACATGTGCAATTTCTCTCTCTCTCTCTCTCTCTCTCTCTCTCTCTCTCTCTCTCTCTCTCTCTCTATATATATATATATATACATATATAAAAAAAAAATTCTAATGGACCCCACTATATATTTGGTTATGAAATACGGCTTTAATTAATCTTAAAAAATGAGGAGTTCCTGTACCCTTCTTGCTTTTTCTGTCGATTGAGGAAATGAAATGTTATGTAAGAAGAGTTGAAATCATTGAGTTGGGTTGCATACGCAGACATCACTGCAGGAAGGCATGTGTGTGGTCACTGTGGACTTTTTTGCGATTAGGAGATCTCAGACAGCTGGGATCCTTTGATGGCTGGTTCTGTTGGATGTTTTATAGATCTCAATTGCCACATACTGAATAACGCACACTTATCTTTACCTCTTTTATGTCTCGTTATTATCCACAGACTCGGTTTGACCTTGCAATGTCCAATTCTGCATTTCAGTAGGTTTCACAGTCTCTCCCATTTCTGATGTACACCAGTATAAATGACTTTGAGCCGATACTACATCACATCCAGGATTTTTTTCTTTGAGGAAAGTGCAGGAAGTGCTCAGGAATTATAAATTAATTCAAACAGCTGTCTGATTGAAGCAATCAGTTCCCACTTATCAATATCGTGGCTTCATCAAGTTCCCCATGTGCTGTAATGACAGCAGCACTTGAGCACGAGCTCAACATGATTGCATAAAACTTTTTCAGCTTATGTGTGAATCCTGTGTTGTTATATTGGCCATAGAGGAGCGAAGACCTCAGACTCTGTGCACTGGGCCAAAATCCAGAATTTACTAGAAGTCACATGAAAGTCTCTCACTCTTTCCTCTTCCCCACAGCGATTAACAGCGCTTTGTCCAACCCGTGTGATTCACCACATCACCTCCATGATCACTCAGCTCTCTCCTGCTTTCCATCTGGCTGCTTAATGACACTTTCACATGCATTTTATTCTGAAATGTGATTCGATATGAAAAGAAAGTGGGTCATTTTAGGTCTAACGCAGAACTATGTGTGTTAAAAGTTGCCCACCCAGAATCAGCTTAGATAATGCATGTCTTTCCTGCTTAATTAGCTCCTTTAAAACATGTCATATGATCTCTGATGCTGAATTTTGTGGTCAATTTGACACCTGACCTGTGACTTTGACCCATGCCAATAATCTGCTTGCTGTGTCTCCTCATTAGTGCTGACACCTGTGCTTTTTATTTATTCATGTTTTATTGATGCTTGTGAAGACTTGTGAAGAATTCTGTGGATGCAGATTGTAGGAAAATGTGCATGTACTGAGTTAGTAATAATGGTAAGTAAAAATTATAACAATATTGCTCATTAAAGCTCATTTTATATTTCAAGCGACTGATTCTTTTGAGTGTTAACTTTGATTAATATATTTTTCTTAAACTGTGTTAGGCAAAATAACAAGTCAACTGATAAAAAACAGTGCATTAATGGATCTATAATATTAATGGTAAGAACACTGCATAGATAATTTGGATATAGAATTATCTGATGACTAATATTTAAATTCATATTAAAATTTCTGACTTATAACAGTCTTTCAGAGCAAAGTTTGTGACAACCATCAGCAATCTCTTCTTGAATCTTAAGAGAAGGCATAAGAAAGAGTCTCTTTGATTTGGTTTGGTTTTGTTAAACTGCTCTTTGTAAAAGCAGGTCTTGGTCAGTAAGACCGATGCAAAGTAGGGCAGTGAGATTCCTTCAGCTCTTGTAAGTAGGAGAAGCTTTAAGCAATAACGTCATACATAGTAATTTGCTAGTGAGTAATACTTGACTGTGTGTGTGCAAGAAACAGTCATTTCTTCTTTGTGTGTATTGTTTTGGTATGAAAAGGGGTGGGTGGGTGGGTGTCTTCAGGCATTTTGGGGAAGTTGGGCAGGCCGTAAACACTACCAGTGTTAATGAGTGTCCACTTCTACAAGTTAGCAGAGGGTCTGAGAGAAGAGGAAAGAGGAAGGGCTGTTAATTCACTCTCTTCTGTCTGTGTGCAGAGTCTGCTTTGGGTCACTCCCTCCATCTCCTAAAAGAAGTCTACAACTTCCACTTAAGTCTGAGCTTCTTCCTCCTCTTCACAGCCTGTGTGCGGCACTCGCGAGGCACCCAACCTGTTCGGATCCGCTGGATTTCTTTTTTGACTTTTACATTTTTGTTTTAATCTGATAATATTATCATCATCGTCGTTGTCATCATCATCTTGCCCACTTCACCGTTTCATTCTCTGAATTGGCAGGTAAGGAGTTTAGTTAAAAAAAAAAAAAAAAAGATAATGAAAAAAGTGCCAATATTTATATTTTTAAGAGTGTTTTTTTTTTTAAGTAAATTCAATTATAATTTGCAGTATATAAAGTATATTTGAACTAGTTGACTTCGAATGCAATCTGAATATTGACTATCATTTCAGACCATGTCTATTAAAATTTCTGCAGATTGTGATTTGAAATGGTCTCATTTTCACATACAGTATTACTAAATTGCATTTTTCAACGCATCATTTTTTCTTCCCACACTGGAGGAGAGGAGAGAGGAGGCAAAGAGGAATGTACAGTAATGTCTGGAGAGTGTGTGACAGCTTTGTGTGTGTTAAGATTCTTTACGGATTATTATTTCTCTGATTCAGAGGTAAAGGGTCAAGTACTGTTTTATGAATAAACACAAATACACAGATACACACACATAAATATATATACTGTGTGTGTGTGTATATATATACATATACACATATTATTTGTAACAATTCTGAACCACAACAAAAATAAATTAGTAATTAATAAGTTAATAAATAATTGAATTTTGTTCTTTATGTTTGACCACCCCCATCTCTCTCTCTCGCTCTAATTATATAATAACATAATTATTAAACCGGGTTTGAACAGGGGTAGAAAGAGAAATATTCCTGATGTGTTGAATTTACAGTGACACTCTTGCTGCAACATTTGAAATGTTTCTGCAGACTGTGTTAACACACTGACAGTGAGCACTTTGTATTGACCACTGGCACAATAGAGCTTGTTTGTTTCTGCAACAGTGAGGAACAGAAATCAAACAAGCACCGGTCACTAGTCATTGGTCACAGGTCACTGATGTGTCCAGGCGTCTATTCAGACAGACCTTGAGCTTTCAACAACACAATGACTTTCCTCAGTGTCTGAACTGTAGCACAGTTTATGAAAACAGTGACCACTAGTCCTAATCCAATTACCCTGGACACTCTGAGGTTTACGACTCCTGAAGCATTATTGTTTGGCTTCTCATTGATTAGTCATGCCACTTCTGGTGTTTTTTGTTGTTGTTGGTGTTGTTTTCCTCACTCCTATGGTTATTAAGGGCTACAAACAATAGGTGGTAGGTTCTAATATATATATATATATATATATATATATATATATATATATATATATATATATATATATATATATATATATATATTATATAAACAATTAAAAAAGAATATTATAGGCAGAAATTACCCTAAAATCTCATAGGCTGTCAGTGAAGCGATGTCATACTCTGTTATGTGAAAATAAGTTTATTTTTATTATGAGGCAGAGTTTTTTTTTTTGTTCTTTTCCTGCCCCCCTATTAACATTGCTCAGTCTAAGGGTTAGAGATTTCAATATTGAATAGATAACTGAATTCATGGAATTAGTAAGATGTTTTTGAGTACTTCTTCTTAAACATATTTTATGTTATATAGTTTACTTTATATTTATATTATAATTAGTTTACATAATTATAATATGTGACCATACACTTTAAGAAGGCTTACAGTAGTGTCTGTGGCATTAATAATTATTATTCCATACATCTAAAGTGTCCAGGTAATTAATTAAAATGAGTTTTTATGGCAAAATGTGAGCGTTTTTTGACTGTATATGCTATATGCATGGGAACCACTAGAGGGGGCAGCTGCATCCTTATGGAATAAAATCATACGCAATGCAGTTCTGTATTTGTAATTATTTCTGTCTATACATCATTGTTCTCTGATGTATGGCTCAAAAAAATCTTTTAAACTAGAAATGTAAGTCTCAAAAGAACTCATATGATGCTAATTACCAGAAATATAAAACCTGTACTGCATTAAAAGATCCTTTGACCTCAGTGTTCCCCTTCTCCTTCAGTTGCCGTCCAGTGTGCCTGAGTGAAGATGTACCTGGAGAATAAGAGTAATATTGAGGTGGAGATGTCTCAAACCGGAGGCCAGGGTCACTCCAGCAGGGTAGGCTGCAGGAAGTCTGACACTGTGGCTGGGAACTTTGATGAGCTTCGTCTGCTGGAGGGATTCTCAGGGAAGATAGAGACACAGAAATCGCTGCAGGCTGCAGCCATGCCCTCGGGAAACTGCATAATCTACACTGACGTCCATCAAGATGATAGGTAGGACAGTCAAATTGTTCATCAAAGATCAATTCTGTTAAAGGGATATTTCACCCTAAAATTTTAATAAAATAAAAAATATATACATCCTTTTAAGTTAGTATTATAACTTTATATTTTCATAGTATTATTTATTTATATTACAATTAATACTAATTATTTATTAGTTTGATTAGTTTACTTGTGCATTCTCGTTAATAATTAAAAGTCGGAATTACAAGTGGAAAACTTACAACTTTGAGTTGCAGCAGCTGTATTAAGTCAATTTTTTTATTAATTAAATTATTATTTTCATTATTATTTTACAGTAAATCTATCTACAAGTTACATTAAAAATAGGATAAAATTATGATAAATAATATATAGATACTATATTTTACAATTTAATATTTGCAAACCATAACATAATTTTCTAGTAGTTAAAAAAAATATTTATTTATTTGTTTGTTTGTTTTTATAGAAAGGTACCTCTGGTGTTAATTTATTATCATTGACATTAATATTTCGAATCGTCTCCCGTTTTAATTTTAGTTTTAGTTGTTTGTGTGTGTATGTGTTTGTTTGTTTTTTTAGTAATTTTAGATTTTGGAAGTTTTATAAATTTTTTGTTTTAGTACATCAAACTAAATAAAAAAAAAGAAATATTGTCTGAAATGAATTTTTGAGAAATTATTTTATTTCAAGTAAAGAATTTTTGAATGGTTTAAGTTAAGTTTTCGTTAATAACCCTGGGAATGTCGCCACCTTTGTCCAACCAATGTGGCTTGAACAAACCTAACATCATAATCATGGCTCCCCGAATTGTAAGTATTTTTTTTAAGAATTTTTTTTCCTGGAGGACTTGAATGCATCATATGCCAAAGATGATTTAGACAAACAGGTTGTCCAGCCCAAACACATTCAACCAGACTTTTGAGCACAAACAAACAGAACAATAGTTTTGATAGTGCCACAGTGTTTACACTATTCTGGGAGATCAGTCTATGAATGACTTGATTATATTTGTCTCTGCACAATAAACTGTGGTAAGAGAAAGTATTTTAACAAAGTAACACGCTTAACCTTTGAGATGTTTCAAAGAAACCTCATGCTAGAAAATCTTCAAGCAAAATGTGCTTCCATTGTGCTTCCACTGTTATGGCTGACATTAAGCAGAACACATTTGCCAGAGAAGGTCCCCAGAACCCTTAGTGAGAGCTTTTCTGTGTGAAACAGCTGCTAATCAACTCTAAAGAGGATTTGTGCTCACGTGTGGAGTTGCATTACTGTAGTAACATCAAATGTGTGTCTTTGTGAGAGAAAAAATTTGAGTGTGGTATGGTACTGTGGACTATGACAATGGGGGTCTTAATCTCAAGCTTGTGGTTATGACACTTTTCGGATTAGAGAGTGCAGTTTTAGATCAGCCATCACGTGATTAATTGTTAGTCATGCATGAGATGTGGTCTTCTGCTCTCATGACTGCTCTCTCCTGCAGGAATTCTTTAATGATAACCACTCTCAATGACATCAGCTGATCACATCACATGTATTATTTAAAAAGATATATGTATTTCAATAGTTGTTTGTTTATCTTTTGTCCTATGGGAAATATGCCAGAGTATGCCATATATCATTCCACATAAATTATTATTTAAAATGGTGGTTTCAGTCAAATTTTTTATGTGTTTGAAAGTCTGAGACTGCACTTATTTATCAAAAGTACTTTAAAAGACACACACACACACACACACACACACACACACACACACACACACGTTTATATAGACACACATATAGGCACACATTTGTTTTTTTCTGTCCCTTTTTTGGCATTTAATGCATCCTTGCTTAATAAAAGTATTTTAAAGCACAAATGCTATTTTGGGGATTTCCGTTTTTCATTTTCCTACCTAATTTTGAATGCCTGCCTATACTAATGCTACAGTGTAAGCTCAGAAAGTTTGGTATAATTTCAAAGGAAACCCTTTGAAATTACATAAAACACTGTTGAAATTGATAAAAATGACAATATATGCTGTCTGTGTTATAATAAATAGGGAAAAAAACAAGGCGCTTTTTTATTTTATTTGTGTAAACTGAAGTTTGAAATGGTATAACTCAGGCATTGAAGGGGCTGGCAACTTCAGACCAATGTCTTGTGCTTGTTCATCTTATCAGCTATTAGAGGAAAACAGAAATTTCTTTCTATCCTAATCTATGCAAAAGTTATTCTATTCCAACTGAAGGAAGGAATAATACCATTTTTGTATAAAATTTTTGTCTAAATAAGTATGAAGTCATCTTTTGCACACTTGCAGTATGGAATAATGTGATCTCTGTATATTATTTTACAGAAAACACTCAGAAGTTACATAAACCCCTGCTGTTTGTGACAAATAGTATTATTTATGTTGTTTCACATATGATGAACCATCTCAATACAATGTGCTTTTTTTGTGTGTGGGTTTTCTGAACAGTCTTTGAAAGAGAATAAGTCAAATTACACAATAGCAACATGCATACAATTATAAAAAATATCTGGTCTATCACAATCTAAAATAGAATCCACAATCTCCAGCTTCATATCGTTTCATTTATGTCTATTCTGCATCGTGTAGAGATTGTGAGACCTCGCCTTTCTCTTTCATATGTAATATTTTGATTTTTTATCAGCGTGTATTTTGGTTTCGGTTTCTATACAGCGTAAACAAGCTCCCCGAAGCTTTTGCGCGAACTTCGGAGCGTCAACAAACTAATTTATGTTTATTCCCCCAGTACTGTACGGATTACTGTACATTCACTGAGATGCGGTCGAACACTGCACAGTTATGAAAATAAACATATTAGCTTATTGCTAGCGAAGCTTCCAAGCCTCAGAATAAAGAATCAAATGTATGAAAGCGAGTAGCACGCGTATAGGCTTACCAGATGCGCGTCCTGACCTCTCCACGGCGAAGTTGGCCACCCATAACTTGTTTTATGAATATTATGCATTATAAATCCGGAGATTCGGCCATTTGTAGTTTTTCCTCGCGTGTCCTTTGTTTAGAAGCAGCCAAAGACTCAGTTTCCCAGACACCACAGCGCGTCAGACGAGCGGAAACGAGTGGGCAGTCGCTGTCCAGTTCCAGCACCCCCACATTCGATTGGAGGGAACGACTTGTGAATGGCAGCAATTAGGACAAATAGCGCTTCACAAAAGAGGTCAGATGTCTATAGCAGAAGAAAGGCTTGTACACCCTATCAATATGAGTTGAAGATCTGTCAACCATACAGCCTTTGGAGCTCTTTTGCGCACTTGTACAAAACGCTTTATATCTCAGCAATGGAAGCACGCAGAAACGTAAAAATGGTCTTGTTTGAAAGAAGAGATTCTAATCTAAAAGATTATATCGAGTATATAGGTATGCGTGGCTGTTTGCGGCTGACTGAAGCGGTGCAAAATGTATAAATAATAAGGTGAGAAATTTTACATCGCGATTCTGTTGAAGATCATTCGATCTGTGATTGTCACACAATAAAATGATCTACATCATCAGATTCCTGAGAATGAGAGCTTTCTTGTGATATATGACTTGACTGTTTTGTGAAAAATATTTTAAATACACATTCTTACGAAAACGTATTCGCAATCGTTAGATGGAAATTTATGGGGGGGGGAAATATATTTCTTAGCTTAATTTGACTACTTTATGTATCATAAAACCCCAATTAATGGTATTCTTTGTAAAGAAAACACTCTAAGCTTTCAAATGAACCCATTTTTGGGCAAATGCCATATAAGGAAGGATATGCAAATGAGACACAAACATCTGGCATGCTATTTTCGGACCCGGTACCGGGTCTGCAGAGTTTATTAAGTAAAGTAAATTAGTCAAAAATTTCAACTTTCTTCATATTGTTCAGGAAATTAATTTAAGTATGTCAGGTAGACTTCAATTAGGCTGGTCTTTGAGGCCGGATCTAAAAGGATGGTATAGGTGTCCCACTGGGTTACGTACTCCCCCCTCTTTGGTTTCATTCTCATCTGGACCTCACACATTTGGATTCAGGCACAATAAGTGAAGGCTTTGCTTCATTTATAAATCCTGCATTCGGTGAGCTAACATTTCAAATCTCCTCTCTGTTGTGTAACTGCAGGGAGAAGGATTAAAGGCCTTGAAATATCCTGTCTAATCTCCCTTTTGACCAAACTCAACACCAGGATATATTCTGGAGGCCATGCCTATTATGTCTTGTCTGGAGCCCACAGACACACACACTCACACACGCACACACACCATCCCAGCTGTTTGCAGTGCGCAGGCATCAGTAGGGGTGGGTGAGTTGTTTGAGGCCTCTGTAATGCTAAGCAGCTGAGGTTTGGGATTTGCCCAATGATGTGTTAGAATTGGACTAGGGTTGACTCTATAGTCTGGCCTGTGCTGAGCAGCATTGATCTATTCTGGCATTCTGCAAAAGGCTCTCCATAACTCACACACAAACTCAGAGCCAATAGAAGGGGGACTTTACCCATTTAAACTGTCATTAATTATGACAAACAGAGAATTTTTCACAATAATTAGATTACTGAAGAGGTTCCAGTAATTAGCCCACAGAGTTCTCCGGATTTCCATCTGTTCTATTCACACAGGCCGAAAAATCTCAACACCGCTGGTGTCTCTGAGCAATAGCTCAGAATCCATCCTTTCTCTTCTCTCTCTTCTTCTGGAGACTTCTATTGATTTATTTTGTTGTTATTGAGTATATGAGATGTGAAATGTTTGCTTTATGACTACAGTAAATAAAGCTGTCCTTGTCTGAGGAAGTTTAGAGGATAAAGTATGATTACTGCATGAAACAATGCTAGTGGCCCTTTTCAATTAAATTGAAATATACTGTTTTAATGATATACTACAGTAAGCATTTAGTAACATATTAATCTATTTACTTACCTTTTATGATGCTTACATTACAAAACCATTGAAATAATTATAATTGCTGCACACCAGGGGCTTCACAAGGAAACTGCATGGGGTTCATGAGTTAATGAAAAGCTAATAATGAAGTAAATCAAATGGAAAAATTAAAATAACCCAATTGTGCCGCAGAATTAGTTGAAATAAAACCGAAATCACAATAAATTTTATAAATATACATTTAATATATGAGATGAAATGCCAGCAGTTCAAATTTCAGTCGCAAAAATAATTTCTATATAATGTTTTGGCCATCAAAATATATGTTTATTTGCATGCCATGTGACAATTAACCAGCATCAGAAGACATGCAAATGTGTTCTTAAATTATTGAAATAATAGCTTAAATTCTCAGGTGGTATTTCAAATAAATATTTTACATCCTATCCTTTGGGAACCCCTGTCTTATAGAATACATTTTATTTTGGGAGGAACAATTAAAGATGTACTTTAGCTTCTTTAAATTTAGTTGCCATTTTGTTTTAGTCATTTTTTAATGGAGAAGAAAATTTCACAAAAAAGTTTGACCCCCTGCTGCACTGCCGTGGAGCCCCTGTTGAAAACTCCAGATCCGGAGCACTAGAGAAATGCAACTTCTAAACCAAGATACTATTAAGACATAAATCTGGCACATTCCGCTAAAAACAATTGATTTCCCGTGTCAGGATTTCAGATTTATATGTACATACATCATAGTCCTTATTTCTTTGTATGATGTTCTAAACTTGGATATCTGTTATATGACATGTTGAAAGATACATATTTTAAAATCATGAGATTGCGGCATTGACTTTTGTTGGGGATTCATGCAATACATGAGCCTTTCACTGACATAAAATAAAATCACAAAGCAACTGTTTGATTTATTTCAATGTGTCACTGTATTTTATAGCATCGAAACCAAGGCCAGAACCTTATACCCTAGTATTCAAGGCCCGAATAAGCAGGATACTGTTGTCCTTAAACCTGTAATAACCATATCACTTTCATGTCTCTGTAAATCTGCCCATCCACCCTGACAAATTACGAGGTGTCAGTTAAATGATCAAGACAGCTGTAGAAGGACATAGTGGACCAGAAGGATGACTTATATAATTGTCGTTAACCTTTTGGATGTTTGAAAATCTACATTTATTTTATGATCATGTAGCTTAGACCTTGTTTGACACACAAGACAAGGATGTTTCTTAGTGGTGTAAAGATGACTTAACAGAGTCCAAAAAGGAGGAATGACTTTCAGTTCTGCTCAAAGACTTTTAGTTCCATTTTATTTCAGCTGCCAGTTTTTATAGACGAGTCATTAAAAATGGATGCCAAGAATTGATTTCTAAATGTGGCTGAGATGCTATTTATGACAGACATCATGCTCGGATTTAATAAGTTCTCTCCTTGTTCCCAGGCACAGCTTCAGCATGGTAAACCTCCTCAAAGACAAATCCAACCAAGCCAACCACACAGAACGGTCACCCCTTCTCAAGTTCCCCCAAAATGACAGGTGAGTCTATATTTATTTCCCTGTTGGTTTCACAATATTTCATATTCAATGTTTCCTTTTCTGTTAAGGAGTGAACAATTCTGGTAAGGTTTGTTTTTCTGGATTCATTTATTTACTTTATGTATGTATTATGTATTTACAGTATATGTATTTATTTACCAATACCAATAAAATCTAATGGTACTCCTGCTTTAACCTTATTATCTGCGAGCAAATCAGAGCAGGTAAAATTATATATACCAAAATATATAAATCAAAGTTTTCTGGCTATTTAATTAATTGTCTGTTAAGCATAATAGAATATAATTTTCGTTTGCAAGTTGTTGCAAGCGTTAACCACTAATTTCTTCCAAAGTTGCAGGACCTGTTGACTTGGCTTTAGTCAAGAAAGCTTCGGCAGAACAGTTGTAGGAATATTACCTGGGGTCTGTAATTACCGACCTCATTCTCATTCAGTAATGAGAAAAAGTGGCTTTGTGACCTTAATTTCCAACAATTACTTTATATATTACCAGGTTGAAGGCAAACAGAGCTCCTCACATAATGTGTGGCATTTAGAAATCTTGAAGTGGTCTTGACCTCTATGTACTTCTTAATTAAACCAAACACTGCCTGCAGTACAGAAGCTGAACTTTCAGTTGTCAGCGTCTATAATAATTGGGAATGATTCCAACATATTGAATATAATACTAGACATGGAGCGCATTCCAGTTTGCTCAACCAGTGAAGAATATGTTCCCACTAGCCATGTTATTTGCACAAGAATACCACATTTTCCATACAAAATGTTTGTATTTTTGTATACAAATCAAAAATTTTATGTGGAAACCAACTGTAATAGTGTAGTTCTTAGTTCATCAATGTTTTTGAGGTATGAGTTATTTTGTTTTATGCATTTCCTGTTTTCTCCAGAATAAGTCCTTGATTCACCCATGTATCCTTACCAGAACTCTAAAGCCAGTGATTTTATGTAACAAGAAGAGTTATAGTCATAAGGATTACACCTGTATTAATTCTGTTTGGAGGATATTGTGTCCTCCTCAATGCTGAATATTACTATTTTCATGCAACATTATTTTATGAGGTACATCAAGAAAAATCTCATAAAAAGTAGGACAAGTTGTCTTATGGAAATTGCAAACTGAATGAAAATTCTAATGGAATCAAACACAGGATTACATTAGTTTTTTTTGTTTTTTTGTTTTATGTTTGTGTGTTTAAGGGACCCCATATTGCAGGGTTTCTCAACCTGAGGGCCAGGGCCCGCTAGGGGACTTCAGCAAACTTCTGGGGGTGGGGTGTGGCTTAAAATGACTAAAATGTAGACAAAACATATCAAAATCATTTTAAACAACAAACATTAAGATATTTATTATTTTGATTCAACCCACTCAATATCTGAAGAAGCCTCCTTTTAAAAATATAATTTCTAGATCTTAAAAAGCCATGTAAATTATAAAAAATGTGTCTATGTTTTTTTTTGTTATGCTAAACTCTAAAATACTTTATAGTGTAGAAATTGTGAGCAAATTAAAATGTTCAAATTAAATTAAATTCTATAACATACACTTTAATTTACAACATGAGAGACCATATTGATGTTTTGACATACTTTGTCAAAACTGAAGATGAATATAGAGTATAACATAGTCATTTGCATGACATTACCTTTTAATAATAAAATCCTGCTAAATTTTAGCTTCTAGATGTATTTGAAGTTAAATTAAAATAGTTTTTTGTTTGTCAGTTCTTCACCAATTAGTTTAATTCAAAACAATTGGTGGGCCCACCATGCAGTACCACCGTGGACGCTCTATTGAAGACCCCTGAAAGACAGCCCTCTGAGATCAAGGGTCCTACATGGAGTAAACTGTTGTCACAGGACTAAAATGGCTGGTTGCTATCTGCTGCCCTCAGTAATACATTTTTCATTCCCTCTTTAAGGCAGTGAGCTGAATGCTAATGCTGCTAGCGATTATATTGTGC
Organism: Carassius gibelio; assembly: GCF_023724105.1. Taxonomy (NCBI): domain Eukaryota; kingdom Metazoa; phylum Chordata; class Actinopteri; order Cypriniformes; family Cyprinidae; genus Carassius; species Carassius gibelio. The sequence goes on along the minus strand of NC_068401.1, from coordinate 10,219,925 downwards.
TCTCAGTCAGAATAATGCATCTTGCTGCCTATAATCAACACAAAAGCCTCAAGTTATGTCTAGGCACTTAGGTGTATCCTCTCTTAGCATGAATTTGTCAAAGAACTGCGTAGCATAACAGGCTTTTAACACCTTTCATTAGTTTTAATCTCTATTGTGTGGCTGCAATTAGCATTTAGATGACTGATCGCTTCATAGCTGCAAGAAGTGATGTTTTACTTTGGATGATACTAAAAGTTAGCCACGAGGGATTGTATTTTCACAACTAAATTTAAAGGTGAAGTGTTTATTCCTTGGGACTTGCGGCAACAGATGTGGCTGTAAAAATAATGATTATTGTAAACCGGTTTTCCAGGTCAAGCTAATTAAATTTCACCACTAAACAGAAAGTCCCGCCCCAAACTCACGCCATTGGTTGAGTCAGAAGTCAATCTCTTGGACTGCTCAAACAAACAGAGCAATGTTTTGCAAGCACCACAGTGTGTAACCCAGTGTTTTTACACTGTTTTGTGCAGTATAACTTACATGACACTGCATGAGCCAAGCCTGGGGTCTGGAGAGGAATCATGGGAGGCAAGCTCTGCTGAATTGGAGAGGAGGTGCAGGCTGGGCAGCGAGGTGACCAGTCTCTCCCACATCACATCCATGGAGAAATGTGAACATTACTTCAAACTGTCATTTCCCATCAGGTATGGCATACATACACTACCATTCAACATTTGGGGTTAGTATGTTTCTTTATTTTTTATTATTGAGCCAAGACATTAAAGACATTTCTGATGTTACAAAAGGGGTTTACTTTAAATAAACACTGTTCTGTTGAAAATGTTATAAAATAAAAAAAAACCCTGGATCATGTGACACTTGAGATAAGAGTAGTGGCTGATGAAAATGTAGCTTCACTATCACAGAAAAAAAAATTATATTTTTATAATATATATATATATATATATATATATATATATATATATATATATATATATATATATATATATATATATAATAGTGAACACAGGTCACTTCTATATATTAATGCTTAAATACATACACAATACTTATGCTGACCCCAAACCTTTAAATTTAGAAACATTAAATAGTGAAAATTCTGGGACAATAATTGTATTTCTGTTGCTAGGTAGATGAGATAACATCTGCCTACATTTGTTTTTATAGGCACTGCTTAAGGACAACAAAAATCATCACCATCTTCATCATTGTTGTTCTGTGTTCAGTAGGTTTTCTACTCATTAAATTTACTCCACAGATTTTTTTATATGGAATAAAACCCATTTATGATTGTTTCACTTAAAAGCTCAAAGAACTTGTCTGACACTCTGAAATAACTATATTTATTTGAATCATCAGCTGTTCTTCAGCATGTATCCTGACAGGGAAAGCCCCTGGAGGATGCTGGCAGTCTCATCCACCGAAAGCTTCTGTATCCTCCCCGTTTCTGCATTGTTTGGGAATCTGCGTTGTTTGGGTTTGCATTGACTAGATAAATAAGAATCATTAATGCACAAGTCAAATATTGTGATGATGCATGCCACTGCGCTAACTCCTCAGACCCTGCAGGGATTTTATGTTTGGTTCGGAGATTGCACCGAAGGGCTGCGCTAATTCATTTCCGTTTCTGTGACAATCTCACCATCTGCTATTTACAGCGGCCTCTGTCATGGTAACAGTCTTGCCTATGACTTCGTGCATAACAGCAGATCTGCCTGATACTTGAAGCAATCTGTGGGTCCTGCAGAGCTGGAGAGATGAATTTGAAGAGTGAACAATGCACTGAAGTGCTTCAAAGTACCTTCTGCTGGTGGGAGGGGATTGTCTGTCCAAAATGAAACCATGGCCAGCTGACATCAGTTTGCAAAACTTTTCCAAAATGATCATGTTTAAGCTCGATGGATATTTTGTGTTATGTGTTTTCATTGGTAATGTGTTTCCTAGTTTTTGGACATTTTTCTTAACCCAACTGATCGGGTAGCTATGAATCTTACTGATTTTCGTGACAACTCCCTGCTGAAGCTGCAGGTTGGTGGGCCGTTTTTGGGGGGGATGGAGGCAGTACAAGAAGCCCAGGAGTATATTCTGATCCAGGTGGAGCAGACTGAAGAGGCGGGGTCTCGCCGGAGAAGAACTCAGCAGGTTAGAGTTGTTTTAACAGAGCCAAATCGAAGAGTTATGTTCTTCACACTACCAGCAGATTAAACTAATGTTAAATATAATTAGACTGTCAATCTGGCCTCACAAATATAAGTTTATTTATGCTTTAATAAAATAGTTCGGAGTCAGATTTTTTTAAATGTAAAAAAAAAAAAAATTCAAATCAAAATTACAGGAAAAACAGTAATATTGTTACAGTTTATTGCAGTGATGGCAAAGCTGAAATTCCTTCAGAAATTATTTGAATATGTTGATTTTGTGATCAAGAAGCATTTCTTATTGGTAGAATTTCTGAATATACAAAAAAATTATCTCATCTCTTATGCTGAAAACAATTTTGCTACTCAGATATGTTTGTAGAAGCTGTAATACATTTTGTCAGGATTCTTTGTTGAGTATAAGTTCTTAAAAAAATGACATTGTACTGTAATTTATTTATATAATAAAAAAAATGCCTTTTTTATATTAATGTGTATATAATGCAAATGCATTCATTTTAAGGATGAATATAAGACCTAATAAGTATCCAAATACTTTTTGAGGATGCTGTATGTAAAATACATTTAATTAAAATTAAAAGATTAAAAGAGATTATACATTCAGAATACAAACTGTAGTATTTTTCGAACAGGTGCTTTATAACTGGACTATACCATTGCATTCCCAACGAAGTGACCAAATTCTGAGAACAAGGACATTCGAAATGGTTAGCAGGTAAGACCAACCAAACAAAATCAGTTGCTCTATATTTTAAAAAAAAGTAAAATAATATTGTCATACTATTGCCATCAGATTTTTAAATTGTTAACAGTTCAGTAAATGCGATCATTTTATAATGTGGGTTATGCACATTTATGTTCCTGTCATGGTGCCTGCTCTAGTGTGTCTCCGGCTCTCTAATCTTTCTTTCTTTTGCCCTCCAGCGCTCATATTCTGATCAGTGTGCAGGCCTTTCTGTTAGACAGTCAGGTGGTTCCTCTGTCCATGACTCACCAGTCACTCTATGTAACCGTGGAAACACAGGTGCTTATCGCCGGATTGATCCTGGCAGGAGTCTATGTGCTCATCATCTTTGAGGTAAAATACGAGGTGTCGGTGTGAAGACATTATTTTCACCCGGCACGGTAATCCTTTCAATGGTCTTTCATGACTCATCCCATATTTCATCCCCATAAATAAGATCATCTCGGCTGTTTTGCCACGCTGACTCTGTGTGGCGTCGTCTGAGATTTGCATGCGCACATCTGTAGTCTTTTGTACCTCCTCTGGAAGAGTAGATGCCATGCTGGGTATGTTATTCATAAACTTTCTAAAGTTGTGCTTGTAAATCCAGCACTACACTGAGATGTCCTTGGCGGTAGCTATTCATAAAGTCATGTCTTTTTTTTCTTTTTCATTTGTATCTGTACTGCTGTTGAGCACTAGAGGTCACTAGCATCTACTAATGCTATCAGGAAGAGCTTTCTGCTCACCCACACTGAACAAACTGTATTAGTGCGAATGAAAATACACAATGTTTTAAGCCTCTGAAACATTGTAAATGAAATATTTCGAAGTAAATTCAAGAAGAACAATGTGACCATGTGAACTCTTGTACAAATTGTTGGATGTGCCCTTGCTTCCACTGAAACTCAAAAACTGCCTATGCAGCTCCAGTGCTGCTGTCAGTCAAATCAATGAGGGAAATAATTACTAAGACATTCTTAAAATTCTTGTTAGTTTTTCAATTAAACTGTTCACTCAAACATGATCATTTCAGTTGATTTAAAAATGTAAATGACAAAAGAATGCAAAATAGGTGCATTTTCACTAGTGGTCTCTTTTGGACTATATAAAGACATAATTTTCTGTTTTTTTTTTTTTATTATGACTCTGATTCACCTTAAAAATGATTCATTTCTGATTTTATATATTTATTTACTTTTTTGTTCACTTTCATACAATGTTCGTCATGTCAGTCGGAACAACTAGAGCCTTAAAGAGCCTTACAGCAAAACACTCCTCCACACTTTTAACTTCCTCTTCTCCCTGTAGTGCACACGTTTTGCGAAAAAGCGACGCTTTAGTGTGGCTCCAGGGGGACATGAGGGCAGAGGGGACCTCCTTTCCTAATTACATTTATGTCTTCAGGAGGGACAGCATGCTGCGTGGCGAAGAGTTTAATTAGACCTTTGTGGGAATGCTAATGGAGACTTTGGGGGCCCATGTTTCCACTTTTACCGTTAATACTAATGCTTCACAACTATGGCTACACTGTCATCAAGGAGCTGAGAAAATAAAAATAATGCTTTTAAAAGTGAACTAATGAACAAATTTTATGTTGAATGGGTGAGTCATAGTTCGTTTATTTATTATGCTTTTAAAATAGAGGAGCGTTACCTCTGTGATCATCTATTTATAAGAAGTTTCCCCCAAATCCCTTCCCAGTGAGAACACATCCAGTATCTAAGAATGGATTACAGATGAGGTTCATCAGATAATCCCATTGTTGAAGACTGCATTATATTATATTATATAAAAAAAATTCTGGATGTGAGAAAACATTACATCTTTAATTAAGAGAAAATATTACAACTTCAGTCAACTATGAGATGTATATGAACTAGTTCCCAGGCTTTTTAGAAATCATCAAAAAGTGTTGGAAAAACACAGTAACTTTGCTGTCCAACTGAGTGCAGTCTGTCCATTTTTAATGATGAATATCTCACACATAACACAGCATGACATTTCACTAGAAGTAACATAACACCAAAACAACACTTGCTCATACAGTCATTCTTAGTCTGAATTTATCGCTAGCTTTTTGATCTTGATTTTATTACTAGGAAATACAGCCACCATTACTCAGTCCAATTATAATTAAAATATCGCTGTTTTTCATGTATTGATCTAAACAGCATATGATGTAGCCAAATAAATGTGTGTGTGCCAGAAGGAAAGTGCAGTTGCCCAGATTGTGCCTTCATAATCAGCTTTTAATAGACTTCTGAATCAGATGATATACAACAGTACTAAATATATATATATATATATATATATATATATAAAAAAATAGAATACAATTATTCAACATCGATTTATACATTACATTATCAGCATAGCAATTTTAGTGGGAAAAAGGTAAAAGGAATTTCCTTATATGGGTCCTGAGGCACTTCTGCCGGAAGAGCGCGCTCTCCCGTATAGCAGAGCACTGAGAGCACAACAGACTTCACTGATCAGAGCGAGAGCGTCGCGAAATGTCACAAAAGAAGTGTGTTATTGGTTGCCAGGGCAAGACAACCCTGCACAGATTAAGGGAAAACAGCATTAAGGGACCAGTGGATGGAGTTTATTTTTACAGAGCATCAACGGAGTTGTGCAAGTGTTTTTGTTTGTTCCCTGCATTTCAAAGATGCTTGTTCACAAGGCCCAGTTTGACGACGGATTTGCGTATCGTTTATTTCTTAAGGATGATGCAATCCCAACGAAAAAGGGTCACGATCGTGTGTTGGAACTGCAGGCGGTGAGTAAAACTGCTTAAAATATCTCTGCCTCCTTGTTAGTGCGTCCCCTCCCATGCTGGAGACCCTGGTTCGAGCCCCGCTCCGAGCGAGTCGTTGCTGCTGCTGCTCTCGTTCAGTTTCAGCCTCGGGATCTGATTCTGGATCATAAATAAACGGCTGAATCTGACTGTAAGCCATGGTTTGTTTTGGATGATGGTTTTTTCCTCAAGGTAATGTCACAGCTTCGAAACGCTCGTCACAATATTTGCTCGTGATTCTTTAGCTCCGCCCACACGTCACGCCTCCAGTCGGTCATGTTTTTCCGGGAAAAATCGGTACAGACTATGTTTCTCTTATGAATATAATAAAACTAAAGACTTTTTGGAGTTATGAAGGATGCAGTACTACTCTATAGGTACTCAAGATTAACAGGATATTGAATGAAAACGAGCATTTCACCCCCCCCCCCCTAAATATTTCTTCATTTTATGTTTAAAATCTTCCAAAACTTTGTTTACTTCCAATTTACTTAAAATAGACTTGAATAGCATTAGAGATTCCACAGAAGTTTGTGTTCTCAGACATTTGGACTCCATTGTACATAAGGAAGCAGCATTTGTTTTATCGACCTGGGCCTGTTCTTCCTATCTGCATTGTATAGCAGCTTAGTGATAATCCTCCGAACTGATCTAGAATCAGCACTCTGAAAACTACTTTGATTACAAGGGCTCAGATGGTGAGTTTCATCAGCAGCTCTGACAGCTAAAACTCAATTGCCCCGAGAGAGGGCAAAACCTAAAATCTGAGATATATACTGTAACAGTATGATATGCTTATAAATATTAATATGCCTTAAAAGATTCATGAATAATGCATCTTCACAATCTAATTGCAGATATCTTGTAAACATTTTAATAATGGCTGATAGATTATTCTTAAATTAGACTAGAGTTGCAGTTTCTCAGTTACTGGGGGGCTTTGGGTATAAAACTAACATTACATCCCACACAGGCACATTTTGACTTTTCATTTAGCCATAAACTGTTTCTTACCCTATAATTGAGAGTAATTGGTTTAAACCACAAAACAGAGAAACATTAGTCTCAGAGGATACTTTCTTATGCAAAGCAGCACAATATATATTTATGTTGCTGATTAATTCTGCTCAGAAAGCAGTGTTCAACCATTTATCTTAATGACCTGTTTTAGACTTACAATCACAACATTGCACCAAGTGTTCCTCCCCCTCAGGGAAGTTGTCGGACTGACACAGATTACTTGCTCCTTCGAGACTGGAGTCATTAGCTTTTACCCAACATGTTCTGTACTCATTGCCCTTCTTTGGCTCTTCTGGCTGATTACAAGCTCTTGTAATGACTTCTTCATCTTGGCACATGATTCTGAAAGAGGTGCATCAGAGAAAGTTTGATTCAGGTGTTCCAGTCAAGTGCTCTCACCAGGAAAACAGATGCTGAAGATGCAGATATCTGACAGTGCACTTTAAGGCGGTGCTTTTAGTCCTGAGGCTGATTGAAGAGCAGGCATCTAGAAGACGCTGTCGACTGACGCGTATATATCCTTGTGATTTGGCATTTATCATTTGATTGTAAGAGTGCATAAAAGGGGCAGAATGAGTTTAAAGAAATGAGGTGGATCAAAAATAAATTAAGTGTGGGGTAGAGGGTTAATAGGCATTTTGAATGAGGAAAAATTGGTTGAAAAACAACTGTTATACACAGGCTTATATTTTCAATATTTAATTGTGTTTGCTAAGGAAAGCATCGCTATTACTGTTGCTGATGCAAAGGGTTTGGGATTTGAACACCTCCCTAATCCCAAGTATTACAATTTTGTGATACCTCATATCATGGAGCTTGTTGAGATGAGTTGTTCTATTACTTTTCTAAGCAATCAGATTTATGATTTTTGCTTGGCAGGTGAAAAAATAGTGAGAAAACCATACTGGCTTTCAATGATAAAGAAATTGGGGCAGTAAGCATCCACTTACAACATCCTGGCAACCGCATAGCAACATGCCAAAAACACTCAGAACATCTTAGTGAGCCCATAGCACAAATCTAGTTTGTGTTACATTGTGCCCATTGATATATGACCAGGTTTATAATAACATTTCCAAAATATATAGTATTTCAATTGTGAGTAAAAATGTTGCATCTGTGTTTGCAGATTGTTCACCGCACTCTGGCTGCAATGTTAGGATCCCTGGCTGCTCTGGCAGCACTGGCTTTCATTGGAGATGTAAGATTTAGAGAATGTATTTATTCTATTCTGATGAAGAGTCTATTCTGATGAGGATTTTATTAATGCTGAGAACTGCAGTGATGGTCTTGTGTTTTATTAGCTTATGAGCAAAGCAAAATTCTGTCATGTGCAGAAGTCTGTATAAATTATGTATAAAGTATGTACAAATTACAGTTCATGAGCTTCAGGGTATTAATATATATATATATACAGTATATGATAAAAGACACTGACATTTACACAATTAACTAACCGGACTATTTAACTTAAGTGCACTGATTTACTCTAATGTGCTATGTGAGTATTAGTTATTGTATTCCAGAAATTGGAGAAGTACGTTATTTGAGCATGAGTAAAATTACTCAGTGAACTTCTGTCTGTTTGATAGATGGAGTGCCCTTTAAAAAGACCAATAGCTCTCTAGTCTCAAATGTCTTTATTTATTTTTTTTTACTAAAAACTTTAAACTTTCAAATCCAGTAAACAGAATACAGTATGTAGGCCTAAATGGTATGGTAATTGATGCGATTATTTCAACAATTCAGAAAACCCAGTTAAGACTAGGATGTGAAAATGTTCTTTTGCATCTGAGGAAGGAGATAAACAGATGATGACTATTTGATCTCACTGTCTTTTTCCTGTAGAGGCCGAGTCTGATGACTGTTGTAGAATGGATCGACTATGAAACTCTCGCATTGCTGTTTGGAATGGTAAGCATATTTCTACCAGGTCTAGAAGCGCTCCAGAACTTTTTTACTCCGTTAACCTCAGCAGGAGGGTTCCAAAGAAATATATTAAATATAAACTCACAGCAGGGCTTTTCAAATGATAAAAGTAAAACGGTGCTCTGTGTGTACTGTGAACATATATCCATATATGTTGGGAAGATGTGTGCAGATACATTTAGATGAAACTGGACTAATAACTTTGTAATAAAATACCACAGATGGAATTACAAATGCCAAATCTCGCAACCGCCATCATGTTTTCTTCAGATAAAAACTAGTAATTTAATTCTTTCAGAGAGCATTAAACATGGTGTAATGAGATGCTTTAACCCTCCTGTTGGAGAAAGTTGCCCTGCTAAGTGCTTGACAGTCTGACAAAGCCCCTTATCCAGCCCTTAACCCCAACCTACATCAGTCTCTCAGGCTGCTCAGCCTGCCAGGCACTTAGTGGGGCACCTTTCTTTAATGTGCTGTTAACCTACAGTAGTGCTACTGTTAGAAAGAATTCCTCAGGGCGTTATTTGCGTTGCATGTACTGGACATTGCAGCAGCACGGTCGGTTGAAATGTTTGCTAGGTGTGGCTGGTGGTCTGCATTAGTTATTAGTCCATATTTTACATGTTAATGCAACACAGTGTGACCAAAAAATATGAATACACATTAAGAACACACAGCCTCTTTAATATTATTTCTGAAGTGCCACCCTTTTCAAGATCTCTGTTTGTTCAGTGTCTGTCTCCATGGAAACAAATACATTCAATCAGCCCTCATCCAGAAGACTACATGTAGGAGTATTTGAGGAAAAGCATAAAAGAAAATCAGAGACTGATGATAGAGAATGAATCATAGCAGCTGTCAATTTTAAGGACTGACTATCAAAGAGACTGAGAGCCATTTTACATTAGAAACATTTGCTTTAATGAACTCAGAAATATTGATGTTTCACTTTATTGATTTTCTATAATTCGAAGATGTCTGTTTCTGTATCTCAGGGCAAAAAAAAAAAAAAAAAAAAAAATACAAATTCAGAGAAGTATATATGTGGCATGAAATTGAGTGAGAGACTGTGTGGTATTTGAGACATAATGTGATTTTATAGCGACACATGTGGCAGTAAGCACTAAAAATAGAAACCATGAAATGTTCAAGTCTTATAACCCTTCCTATTTACTTTCAGATGATACTGGTGGCAATATTCTCTGAGACCGGTTTCTTTGATTACTGTGCAGTGAAGGTGAGTCTTGGTTTCTGAGAGACTTATTTCATCATATCCTTTCTAAAATTAGTCTTCTCAATCTATCCCACCCACCTTAGCATATACAGGTAATATTATATACAGTTATATACCTTATATACTTACATAAAAAACTACTAATGTTTAGTCAGAAACAACAAGGTAGCATGTGAACTGCTGCTATTGATTCAGTCTGATATTCTTTCATTTTACATTATTGATGTCCCTATTTTTTATTTAGTCTCTGTAATCCCATCATGCTATTTTTCCCAGTAAGCTTTGGGGAAAAGCAGCAGAGCTATTACGATAGCCGCCCTGAAAGTCATTCACTCTCATGCTAAGTGATGAGAACCCCACAAATGTTTTATATATGAAATTTATGGGGAAATATCGAGCCCCAATAGAGATGTGAAAAGGAATCAGATGGAACGAATCTTTGTTAAATGACGCAAACGTTTATAAATCATGAAGAAAATGGGTTAGATTTAATGAAAGCCTAAAAATAAATCCTAGGATGAGCTTCATAGGATAAATATCGCAGTCCTTATTTTCAGGGATTCTGGGGACTGTTGTAAAAGACCTGTTGGAACATTATGGATGTGCCCTGGACATTATGAAGGCACATGCTTATGTCCTCTCATCCCATTTATGAATATTAAGAGGGTTCTGGACGAGGACATGTTCCACAATTTCAAATATTGCCATACAAACAACCCTTTTGATTGAACATCATCTCAAGACAGCATAAAGTATTTTGCCTTGAAATAAAAAAATAGAAAGAAGCTCATTCTATCAGTGTGTGTGGTTTTGTGTGGTTAAGGCCTGTATACATGAAGGACGATAACTGTAACGATAACAATATTAGTGTCCACACCAACGCACGGTAATGTTCTGTTTATTATAAATGTGCACTGCTGTTGTCATCTGCGGCTTTAAAGGTGACATATCATGAAAATCTGATTTTTTTTTTTTGTTTAAGTACCACAATCGGGTCTCCGGTGCATCTACCATTTGGACGCCTTTCCCAGCAAGCTTGTGTAAAAATTCCACATGACCCTTTATTAATAATATTACTGCCCCTAAATCTGCATGTTTCCCCCAACCGCTAACGCCATGTAAAAAAGTTCGAGCAAAGCATGCTAATTGTTCTGTCTTTGGCTGCACTGACGAGCACAGAACACTATTTAGAGGAGACAAGAGAGCAGTGGATTTATTGATTTATTTACTATGTATTATGCTGCTGCCACACAGATCAAATATAAACATGCAATTTCTTTCTGGCTGTTAACCTTCACAGACATAACCTACAGTTTTTGCAACTTGTGTGTTTCAAACATAAACCTGTGTGTATTTGAGAGTTTATGTGCAATAAGACATGAAAGAGAACTTAGTTTAATACTCACATGCCATTTGAAAGCCGCTATCTGTGCATGTGCTTTGGAAACATGTGCTCAGAAACCCCTAAATCAGAAGTTTAAACTAATATTGTTTAAAACACATAACTTCCGCACGATAGACATGATAGTCAAAACCAAAAACAAACTGAATGTATCTGAAGATTCTGAAGAATAAAGCTGTAAAGGCAGCGCTCTATTCTGGAAAATGGGGGTGGGGAGCAGCAGCAGCTCATTTGCATTTAAAGAGATATGCACGAAAAAAAGCATGTTTCTGCTTCCACTCAAAAATGCTTTTTCAAAATGATATAATAAATGATCTGTGGGGTATTTTGAGCAGGCAATTCACAGACACATTCTGGGGAAACATGAGTTATATTACATATTGTAAAAAGGGCATAATATAGTAGTCTCAAACTCCATGACTGGAGGGCCTCAGCTCTGCAGAGTTTAGTTCCAACCAGCTCCAACTCACACCTGCTTGGAAGTTTTTAGTAATCCTGCTCAGGGTTGGAGCTAAACTGTGCAGAGCTGTGGCCCTCCTGATCAGCTGTCAATGTTTTCAGCATTCATCGGCTGGAAGAAAAAATGCTATCGTTCCTTTGTGCCTTTCACAGTTGTGATATAGGATCCCCTATTCTTTCTTTATTGTTAATGTAATAGTTATCATCCTTGGTGTGAACGGGCCTTTGCTCTGTTTTTTTTTTTTTTCAGTTAGCATCTTTTTTTAGTCAGGAAGCAGTGACATAATAGGTGGGTTACAACACCCCGGCATTACCACTTGATTAGTATGATTCCAGACAGCCTGATAATGTCTCCATAGCGACAGGCTCTTAAAGTTGGAGGTCTTTTTTTTTTGTATTCTTTTCTTTTCAGGCACGAATGAGCAAAAACACTACAGATCCGTGTCAGTTTTTAGACTGAATTCCTCATTAAATTTCACTTTTGAACATTGTGTTCTGAGACCCTCTCAGAGGACTGCTCTTGATTCTCTGTCTTTGAGGCACTGTTAAATCCATCTCCCCATTCCACTGAAGAATGCTTTGAACACATGATTTTTTTTTTTTATGTTCATAAACAAAGGCAAGCGATTTTGGGGTTTAATTTATTTTTGACCCAGTTAGTTTTCATTAATGAGATGTTACGAGAAAAATCAAACCTTTGTAAACCAAGGATTCCCAACAGTGTTCTCTATGTCTCCACACAGGCGTATCAGTTATCACGAGGAAGAGTGTGGCCCATGATTATGATTCTCTGCCTAATTGCGGCCGTTCTGTCAGCCTTTCTTGATAACGTCACAACCATGATGCTCTTCACCCCTGTTACAATCAGGTAATGGTCTCTCTTCCTGGAACAGAGTCTGTTTCTCTCTCAATATCTCTTTTGACTTCTTTTTTCAACCCTGTTTAGTAATACAAGTCTATGTGACAAGTAATCACACTGGAATAAACTTTAAAATACAATGTTCTGAGGTTGAAGCCACAACATGTGAGACTCCTCAGAAAACCTCCAGAATGCCTTTCCCAATAGACAGTCGTTGTAAGTGCTTTGCTGTAAAACGTGACTTTCCTTTATTTTTATGAACTGAGGGACAAAGCCATTTCTTTGGTAAGTGACAGCATGCCACAGATACTATCAATAGAGCTTAATTTGCATTGAACTTGGAACATTTCTCTAATAAAGAGTAAACTTTGTAAAGAAGTTTGTTAAGCTGAACTGCTACAAAAAAAAAAAAAGGCCTTGGCTTTTCTGCTGACAAGATTTTCTCTGTTAGTCTGTGCTTAGATTTATATGAGGATTCAATAACTAATGTCTCCATGCTATAAACGTCCCACCTCATTGCTCTTTTCAGCTCCATTTGAGCTTATTTTCTTCCATCTTTTCACCATTGCACGTTGTCCCTCAATGTGATTTATTGGTGCCTGTGCACATTATATTTGTGTTCTCAAGTCATTTATATGTTTTATATCCTGATGTACAGCATCATTTACATATCATTTGTTTACCAATGTTTAGGACACCCTACATGTGATATGAAGCAATTAGGTGTCATGTAGTATTGTTTCATGTCTCATCCCTGCTTAAAAAAAGAGCCAACACAGCATATATTTTTTTATCCTCATGCAAAATTCATCCGTCAAATTCTTATCATCTTATGTAGACATTAAAAGTAAATCTCTTGTGAAATATAGATTTATTTTATCCGACCAAACAAGTAGCCATTAAAAAGTTATACGCTGCCTCAGCATTTTCATGGCACTGCTAGTGAGAAATGACTCCTTTTTTTGATTATGCATCACCAATTGCATCTTCAAACACCTTCGGGGTTTCAGGGTTCAAAGACACAGTACACACACACACACAGACGTTAAAGAACGAATTTGAGAAATTAGAGAGTTCAGCTTTTCGTTGACAGGCTATTTGCTTGTGCAAGAGTTTTTTTAATGTCAATTTAGCAGGGAAACTGATTTATCTTTAGATTTGCTTGAAAATCTCAGTTTAAAGTTTTGCTGCTGAAGAATCATGTCCTCACCTTTCCATTTTTTATGGTAAAACATGTTAGTCTGTGTAAAACTACAAAAGCTACAATGCTAGGACATTGTGGTGGTTGCCATGTTGCTGCAATGTGGTTGTTAACCCTAGTGCAAAATAGGTATACTAAAATGTACTTGAAATGCATTTATTATTACTACAAATAAATTTACATTATTTAAGTACTTAATAAAATTACCCTGCAACTGTACTTTTAGTTCACTAAACTGATATACTTAAAGTCTGTTAAATTGAAACAACTAATTTTGTACTTAATGCACTTGTGCATAAGTAGTGCTGAAGTCCAACTAAAGATGCACTGAAGTATAATTGATTGTGCTAAAGTGGAGCTATTGCAAGTATACTTCAGTTACACTTTACATTTCTTGCATTTAAAGACTAATACTGTATACAGTGTATTATTCGACTTATATTAATATTTTATTTAAAGATCATGCATTCCTCATCAGTGTGCATTGTGCTCAAGTAGTACTAAAAAAAATTGATAAAGTTCTGTACTTAGTACAGAATATATATATTTGAAATATATTACGGTACCTTTTTGTATAGGTGGAAGGTATTCTGTGTGTTTTTTGCATGTTTTATGTTCTACCAGACAAAAATCATAGAGGTAGGATGGATTAGGCAGAAAATAGTACCTTTTCTCAAAAAATGACTAGTGACCATTTAACTTTCTTAGAGACCACTTTATGTAACATGTTTGCATTGCATTGGTGTTCCAGGAACAACAGTTCTAATCAAGTTTTGTAATGTCTTCCGTACATTAGGTTATGTGAAGTGCTCAATCTGGACCCCAGGCACGTCCTGATTGCCGAGGTCATCTTCACTAACATCGGAGGCGCTGCCACTGCTGTTGGAGATCCACCCAATGTCATCATCGTATCCAATCAGGATCTGCGTAAAAAAGTATGTCATTAATTCCCACCGTTCTTATTTGATGCTGGGTTATTCACAGGTGAAAGGATATTGTGCTACTGTCGTGTGCCTGTTGAGAATGTCTCGGGGAACTTGTTGGACAAATTATACATGACTGCACAAATAAACAAAAACACAAAGACACAAGCATGTGGCATAGAATGATAGCCTTGTGCCAAAACACGCTGTCACTATCTACTCAAGGCTAAAACACCATGGCATCCTGTCTTACACCTCAGACTATTAATTATGTAGGAATACTTCTTGCCAGCTTTAGTTATGCTCTGCCAAACTCTCTCTCTCTATCTCTCTTGCTCTCTTTCTATCTTTCTCTCAGCAGAGTTGAACTCTTTTAACTTTAGTAAAAACTAAATGGCAAACCTGTACAATCATTGTGTACAAACTCTGAGACAGTTTTCGACTAAAGGTTTACGGGATGTTTTGCTGCAATATACTTGTTACTCACAGTATCTTGTTTCACATACTATGCAGAAACAGCATGTAAGGTATTGACACATTGCACATCAGAAAATCAAGGTCATTTAGGCTGTTTTATTTGTCATATTACCATTTGAGTGTAAATATCTAATTCTTATTAATGTAAATCAGATTAAATTAAAATTGAATTTATGCATTTAGCAGACGCTTTTATCCAAAGTGTCTTACAGTGCATTCAGAATATAAATTTTTACCTATCATGTGTTCCCGGGGAATCGAACCCCCAACCTTGAGCTTGATAAAGCAGTGCTCTACCACTTGAGCTACAGGAACACTATAGACTATAGATAACACTATTACATATAGATATACTGTATATATAAAATCTATAGGTTACACTTTATTTTAAGGTGTTGTTGTTACAATGTAATTATACATTTAAGTACTGAGTAGTATTAATTAATGGTTAGGGTTAGGATTAGTGTTTGGCTGCAACACAGCCACCTACTATGTTGGAGTGTCAACCAGTTATTGGCGCTGGATTATTTATGACAGTGGTTTTCAACCTGTGGTCCGCGGCCCCCTAGTGGGCCGCGGTGGTATTGCAGGTGGGCCGCCAATTATTTTCTGTTCATTTCCAGTCCATTCTAGGGCTGTGCGATTAAAAGAAAACGTCCTAAAATCACGATTTGAGCGTGCGCGTATGCCTAACTCCAGGTTCACACACTGTCTGTGATGCGCCTTTTTTCTGAGCCAATGTTGACGGATCAGAGCGTTCTCACTGCGGTAAAAGGCTAGAAATAAAAACGTGCGAAAATAATTCATGTCAAAAACATGAGCATAGAGTGAATTTGTTAGTGAACAGAATGCAGTTAAAGTGAGAGGAGACACGTTTTAAGTGTGCACACTCTCTCCTCGCAAAGCAGCGTGTATCTGAGCAAGCACGACCGGTTTTGTGACAGAGCAAAGGAAATCTGCTGCAAACAGAGAGATTCGCACTCGTGCATTATTTTAATGTGCTTTCGCGTTATATTTATGCGCTCTCACTGCTGACCACATACACATACTGTATACACACTGCAAACACCTGAGGTACCGCTACAATTAATGAGCTCTATGAACAATGCATGGCAAAAAAGAAAAAAAAGTCCCTGTATACAGGATTTTTTTTAAAAAAAATTTTGCCACAAGTCTATAAATTTTTTTACATCTTCACTATAGTGATAATTTTGACTTATGTCTGTTCTAGAGATGTTACAACTTTTTGATAAAGCTCTGATTGGTTTTCTTTTGGAAATATGTTTCAAATTAATCCTGAATGCATTTATGACTGTAAAAGCACAATTGCAAAATTGATAAAAAAAATCGCGATAGTTTTTTTTTTTTTTTTTGTCCATATCGCACAGCCCTAGTTTATTAAATAAATATAGTTTAAAATCTAGCTTCTGAGTACTAAGTTATTAACCCAACAATAGCGGGGTCAGTTAATTTTTTTGAAGTGGGCCGCGCAAACATATGTGTTTGGTTGTGTGGGCCGCGAGTTGAAAAAGGTTGGGAACCACTGATTTATGATATTATCTATGTGTACTATTAACATGTTATCAATATTTCATTTTTAAATGGTTCTCATTGATATCAGTATATTGTGACACTCCTACTTGATTATGCACTGTGTGAGAAAGATCTTATTGTGTGATACTTGATGCTGTTGAAGGTACAACGAAGCAATGCCTGTGGATGCAAGTGATTACAAAATATAGGTCTGCAACATCGGCTTGTACTTTCCTAACATAATCACAGAACTTTCTTTTTTCGTTGTACAACTACAAAGTCTATGAGCAAACTCTTTCAATCAAACCCTAACTCGCAGGAAAACACAATTTAAAGTTCCGTCCTGCCGGTTGGACAAGGTCACAGGCGGGCTGAAAAAATCTCCAGGTTTATGATGTGACCTCAAAGCACAGAGTCTTGTGTGGTCTTCTTTGAGGCTTGTGTAATATTGGCTTGATATGAAAAGGCGAGGGAACATTTTGTGATTTATTATTCACTTTAATGGAGGAGACAGAACAGTGTGACCCCGGTTTGTGCTTGATTAAAATGTTCATGCTTGACCTCATCGGTTGTATGGCTAAATTCACAGTATATGTCTTGGAGCGTATTCTGTGTGTATTTGAGTGTCTGCCAGTTTGTCTTTTTGTAGTCGTGTTAGTTGTTTTATAGCTCTTATTTAGGATTATGGATATGAACGGCTAACCCTTTGAGTGCACTTCATAACACAACAGAAGTATGCGTTCTCTGCATTCTCTGCGTTCTTGGCATTGCCGCAAGCTGGCATTAGCATAAACTGTTTGTTTCTAAAGCTAGTTTTCTCTTTTAAATCAGAGAAGGGGCAGTTTGAAGAGAATGTTGCTGAGCAGGTTAGATCTCATAAGTATGTTTACCTGAAAAATAACAAATCCGATTCAATAGCGAAGACATTTGAAGCTAGATCTATCATCCCATGAGATTTGTTATCGTCTCCATGTGTAAGAACACACATTTAATATGTTCAATGGGACTGTGCTCGCAATGCTTTAGTTGAGCGTTTGCAAGTATACTTCAGGTCTAAATTCTATCTATCTACTATCTATATATATTTATTTTTATTCTTATAAAAACAACGCAAAATGCATTAAACATTACACAATGGTTTACCAAACTAGGCTTAATGTAATAACTGCAGTGGGTTTGTGAGTTGATAAAAAAGAAGAAAAACAAAATATTTTAAACATTATGCTTTTATTTGTTTACCTGCATGTCATTTTGTCCATTAACCAATATCAGAGAACTGATTGGGAATCCCTGCATTTCATGAACGAACATGAAGAATAAACATGAAAACCACAAAGACATATCACAAATATTTTTGTCCAGACTTTCAAAATCAACAGTTACTGAAGGTGAATGGATATGATGATGACATAATATTTCACAGCTTTAAATCACCAGTGTTTAGTAGCTTGCTTAATTATTTGTTTCATGTATGGTCTAATTGCTTAAGAGGTGCTTTTCCCTCAAATTCAGAAGCACATTTATTTACATGCAATTTGTGAATATAGTCAGAGCTAAACGGTATGAAACTCAGTAGAATTTTTAGAAAGGAGAATCTGTAAGTTATGAATCATTTACGACGGCAAGTTCTTCTCCCATAAAAGCATGTATGCTAGTGTATGTGTTAGTGTATATGGTCGAAGTGTGTGTCAGTAAGTAGCCTACATGTACAGGTAAGTGTCCAGCTAAAGCCCTGAATGAGACACAGTGGACGAGATAGAGCTCTTTCATCTCCGGCTCTGGATGCTGATTAAAGATGCTCTCTTCACAGCCACTCTACCCTGCAGCTCTTCTGTCACACACTACCACAGAGACAATGGCTAAGACACAGAACCGTGTGTGTGTGTGTGTGAGTATCAGTGCAAAAAAGAAAGGGAGGGGAAAAGGGGTGGCTATAACAGAATAGGAGATCCATCTTTTTCTGACAGTCTATTTAAAAGGGTACACGGCAAAAGAACAACTATATGCCTAAAATCCTCAATCCATTCAGAGCCATAAATTCTGATGTCATATAAACATCTTGTCAGCGAAACTGATTTCCAGCACCATCACACTTTCTGACAGAGATGGATGAATTAGTGTGTGAAGCACATTAAATTAGCTGTTTTAATCAAGTGCTGCTTCACATTTTAAGTGCGTTTTAAAGGGAGAATCACAAGGGTGACTTGAAGGGTCTAGCAAAGGTAAAGAGAGGAGTTTGGCAATGCACATGATTTTTTATAGAAGTCATCATAGCAATAGATCAACAGTAGTTAGGGCTCATTTTCACATGAATCGAAAAATTCACAAGGGTCGACACTATATTTTAAAGGGGGGGTGAAATGCTATTTCATACATACTGAGTTTTTTACACTGTTAAAGAGTTGGATTCCCATGCTAAACATGGCCAAAGTTTCAAAAATTAAGTTGTACGTTTGAAGGAGTATTTCTGTTCCAAAAATACTCCTTCCAGTTTGTCACAAGTTTCGGAAAGCTTTTTTCGAGTATGGCTCTGTGTGACGTTAGATGGAGCGGAATTTCCTTATATGGGTCCTAAGGCACTTCTGCCGGAAGAGCGCGCGCTCCCGTATAGCAGAGCACTGAGAGCACAACAGACTTCACTGATCAGAGCGAGAGCGTCGCGAAATGTCACAAAAGACGTGTGTTTTTGGTTGCCAGGGCAAGACAACCCTGCACAGATTACCAAAGAAAAAACAGCATTAAGGGACCAGTGGATGGAGTTTATTTTTACAGAGCATCAACGGAGTTGTGCAAGTGTTTGTTCCCTGCATTTTGAAGATGCTTGTTTTACAAACAAGGCCCAGTTTGACGCCGGATTTGCACATTGTTTATTTCTTAAAGGTCCTATGACATGAAAATTTCACTTTCTGAGGTTTTTTAAGTTTTATATGAGTTCCCCTAGCCTGTATATGGTCCCCAAGTTTCTAGAAATTTGAATCGGTGTAAATGGAGATTTTTCTGTCTTTCTCTTCCTTTGAGAAAATGGAAGCTCAATCAGGCTGATCTTGAATCTCCTCGTTGTGACGTTGTAACGAGAATTGTTACCTCCCCTTTCTCTGCTTTGCCCGCCCAAATATTTACATATAATTCAGTCGCAATGTCAGCACAGTCGTTACAAACAGACTTTTATGATATGGATTCGACAGCACCGGCACAAACAGTGAGTAACAGTGTTCATTAATGCCTGATCTGTGATCAGTGATTTCTGATGTGTAGCTAATCATTCAAGTTCACACCGACTTTCTTTCTAAATCGTTTAATACTGTTTATGCATCAGTGAATTAAGCCAGTGACTAAACGATCAACTTCACATTGTTTCTCTTAGTAGCATGAAACAAATCTGTTATTTAAATTGTGATTTAACTACAGAGAGCAATCAAAGAATGCTCGCTTTTTTCCGGAGCTGTTACACATCGCGAGTATATCTGCACACTTGCCCAAACTGCCGTTACAATGAATGACGCTGTTATGCTGCACAACGGAGCTCTTACTGTATTCATGTGTTTGCTGTTAGCTGTGGTGAAAGCATTTTGTGAGATAACGTGTTGCAATAATGACGAGATCACTGCATCCACGCGATAAACAGACTCTGTCTACTCAATGCTCATCACTGCAGCCTTTCATGTGATGGGGAAAAGATCGAAAAAATAATTATATAATCAACACTTCCACGATTCGTTAATCTCGACAGCTGTAATAGTAAAATATATATATATATTTGAGAGGGGTTTCACATGTAATATGCATTTCGAATGCAAAGATGTCAGCCAATCACAACAGTTGTGGTTTACTCGGAGTCTCACAGCAGACACGCCCCTTCAAACAGAGCATTCAAGCCAGAGGGCTAATGTCAGGATATAAAAATGCTTTTTATTTCTAAATTTTAAATGTAAAAATCATACTAACAATATAAATACACCTAAGGAAACATTAAAAAGCATTTAAAGAAAAGGAAATAATCCATGTCATGGGACCTTTAAGGATAATGCAGTCCCAACGAAAAAGGGTCACGATCGTGTGTTGGAACCGCAGGCGGTGAGTAAAACTGCTTCAAATATCTCTGTGTTATTAACTTAGCTATCGGCGCGTAAGCACATCAAGTAAACAACATGCGATGTTGTCATCAAACTGCACTTTCCACATGTACAGCTTAAAAAAAAAAAAAAAAAAAAAGACGACAAAGTGGAACTTAGTCATTTTCCAAAACCGCTAAGCAAATATATACAGTTTCAGTACATACCACATATAGGTACTCAAGATTAACAGGATATTGAGTGAAAACGAGCATTTCACCCCCCCCCCCCCCTTTAATGTTTTTTTTTAATTAGCGCATACATTCTGTTAATATTGTTGTCAGAATTGTCAAAAACTGGTTAGAAAACACATTTTGGAGACTCCGATTTGTGAGGTCTATGTCCATTGAAATGTTATCTGCTGCCTAGGGATCCTTTTTTGGCTATTTAGAAAAACTAGCTGCCCTTAATCTTAATATTTAACCTTAATCTTAATATTTTGCAGCACTAATCCTGTATTTAATTTAAAGGGTACTGCACACACATGTATTTTTATTGTTTTTATTTTATTTTATTATTTATTTGTTTTTATGTATTTTTTTTTCTTTGATAGTGTATGTGAAGTCTGCAACAGTGTTGTTTGTTTGTGTTGCACTATGAAAAATCCTTAAAATAAAATTTTATTGAAAAAAGGAAACACATTTTGGAAAGAAGACCTTGGAACTTTTAAACTAACTTAAACAGAAAAAATTTGTTTAGAACAAACTATCCTCTTTTTATGTAATTTCATGGCTTTTTAGCTATATCAAGCTGCAGCTGGCTTGGCATTTCAGTGTTTTATAGTTTAATATTAATAAATTATTTGGGAAATTAGTAAGCAGTGAGCTGGCCATTTTCAATTGTCTTGTACTCTTTAAATTTCACAAAGATTTGTAGAAATCTGGGATATGAAAGATATAAAATTCACAAAACACACAAAATGACAGACATTTAATTAGTAAAAGGGATGAAAATGAAAGTGATATTATTAGTTTTAAAACTAATTGGTTTTAAAAGTTTTAAAATTGGACGAAAACCACCTCATATTTCATAAACGTAAAAAAATGTGCAAAAAAAAAAGGAAAGCAGACTTAAAACTTTTCTTACTGTATGTAATAGTTAAAGAATTGCGTATTCACTTTTAATTAATATTTTGTTAATAGCAACAAAGTGATCAACAAATGCTGTAGAAGTATTTTCCATTCATTTTTAATCCAAGTCTTACTGTAAGAAGTTTTTTTTTACTTCTCTGTAAAAAAAAAAGGTCATTAAACCCATTAAAACCCATCAACAAGGGCAACGTAAATATTTCATGAGAATAGCTGCCATCACAGTTTTTAATTTAGTTATTCCTCACACCCTTCCTTCAGCGACAGAAAGGGGCCTGGTTTAAATGATTGTTTCTTCAGCTGGCTTTCAGAGCTGAAATCGCTGTGGGGTTTGAGTTCATTTGTGGCTCAGTAGATACACCGTCCTTGCCTGTCAAACCGGCTGTTGCACAGGATGATGCAGCGGTAATCACGCTCAAGTTATATTTTCCACATCAAGGTCCCTTCCTGCTGGGCTACAATTGACAGTGGGACGTTTCAAAAAACCCCAATATCCATAAACTTGCATTTCTGACAGGCCTAAATCTCTGGAGGGTGGAACCCATCAAACGTACTGAAGACCCCCCTGCTCTAAATGTACAACTTTATAAACATCATTTTTGCTTTCCATCGGGACGTTCAGTGATAAATATGCTCCTGTAGCGCATACACAGAGGAGTGTGTGAAGTGCTGGACAGATTCATCAATTCTGTTCCGCAGGGAGAGATTGCATCTGCTGTAATTATTGACATGGATGCAGTGGTTTGTGTTATCTCTGTGATACACGGGCCAGATTTGTTTATATTTGAGAGGGCTTCTGTTTGTGTTGACAACATGCAGATGATGAATGGAGATACAGCTTCATGTGCAAAAAATGACACACACATACATATATGCAGTTCAATACTTGCTCATTTGTTGACTGCTGTGTGCATTGATTTGGGACCTATTTAGCTGGGTCTTAAAGTTAGTCACATAAAATACCAGTTTACTAAGAGATTCCCTGTTTTATGATGAAACACTTTTCTGCTTTACACATGTCTACGCATGTGTCGGAGGACTCGGGTTCCTGATGCAATAGAGGTAGGAGTCGATGAAACTCTGGGCTCTCCGTGAATGACTGATCCAAAACTATTTTTAAACTGGTTCAAACAGGTGCTTTTATGGTGTGTGTATGTGTGTGCACATAAAGTGGTGTAATGTAGTTTACTGATCCTTTGTATAAGCTTAAAAGTTCTTTAGGCGATTTTTCTAAAAATATAAATGCATTTCTGTACCTGACATTTTTTTTTATTATATTTTATTTTACTTGCAGACTTTAAACTAGCTTGACTCTTTCTGTTGTTTTCAGCTCTGTATGTAAATGAATGAGTATTTGCATTTTTGTGTGACTCATGTCTGTTTGCTTGTTTATAGCCAAGGATTTAATTTGAGTCTATAGTGAAGCCACCTTCTCCAGCAGTCACTTAATCTGTTTATTAAGCTCCAATCAGCCTCAAGATCTTTAGATCCTCTGGATTCTGAATGCAAGCTCTGCCATACAAATAGAGGGATGACACGGTACCATACAGCTTAATAAAAAGCACTGTGCTTTACTAATCCACAGCTTCAAAAGATTTTATGCACTACCTTGACTTACAAAAAGCAAATAATGTAATCTGTATGATGGTTTTGAAAGAAGTCTTTTATGCTTACCAATGCTGCATTTATTTGATTATAAATACAGATTTTTTAATTTATTTAAAATAATTGTTTTCTGTTTTATTATATTTTAAAATAAAATATATTCCTTTCATGGCAAAGCAGAATATTCAAGCAATTTAACTCCAGTCTTTAATATCAAACCTTAATACTTTTTTTTTTGTACCATAAAACAACATTTATTTGTAACACTAAAATGTGTGCCATCACTCCTTTTTAAAAAAACAAAAATCACAGTTTGAATGACCAAATTCAAACTTTTTTTATTATTAGGTTTTCCATAGTTTTATCAAATGATTGTTAGAGAGCAAATGAGTGGTAGATGGTAGAAAATCGGTTGAATTGATTTATGATTTTCTTAATATCTCTGACTTATCCAGGCCTAGAACTCACAAATTTTATAACCTCCAAAGTTTCCAGGTTTTCCCTGAACGTGTGAACCCTGTCTGTCCCACATTTCCCCGGCAGCAGTCAGTCATGACGGAACATCTTGTACTTGTGGCCTCTTTGTTTATTTGTTTGTGTTTCTCTGTTTGTTTGGGCCGTGCGAGTCGAAATGGCCCCCCTTCGGTCTCGACAGGATTTCTACAGCAGGGATGTTGCCATTTGGTCAGTCAAGCATCCATCTGTGGAGCTCTCTGTAGATCAGATATTTGAGCCTGGGCAGAAGGAGTGTTTCAGGGTCGCTGAGGAGACATCTCATAGACCCTGTGCCTACTCTCTGGCATCTGCTGGGTCTTCAGTCACACTTCCAGAAATCTCAGCTGCCAATCAGTGCTTCTCCTGGCCCCAGGCAGACAGGCTTTGGCAGACTCTGGTTTGACCGTGGCCCCTGACTGCTCTCTAATCAGCTAGCTCCAACAGTGAAGGTCTTTTTGAATAGTGATTTCTCATTCCCTCTTCTCATTGCTTTATGAAGTTACTTTCTTGGCTGCTAAAAGTGGGACAGTGACAACAGAAATGGAGTAAGGGGAGGTCTTATTTACACCCTATGTCTAAGTCATTATCATGAAATGCCTGCCTTCGGGACACAACAAGAGAATCTACAAAGAGAAATCCCCAAACACTGCCTATTGTCTGCAGCTGCATTGCTGAGTAATGAGGACTTATGCATCTACTCCATATGACAGGGCATACAGCTCAACAGCGCAGGAAATCCATGAGGAATAAAAGCAGAGAACCGCTTTAATGAAATGTTATTGACAGATCCCCACTAGCCCAGCTTGCCCCAATAAGTCTGTATAAGGATGTTAAGGATCTTATTTTCAGTAGGTTCAGACAATAGAGTGATACTTTTGACTTTTAGATGCATTGCACAATTCCTAAATTATTTTAAAATTAAATGATCCCAAGGCTGGTTCATTTTAAACTAATAATGATATTTGTATTTTCCTGAATCTTTCAATATATTAGTCTTTACTTGAATCTTAAAGTGATTAAAATTCTGTATCATTCGCTCACCATCTTATTATGTCTGTTATTCCAGACCTTTAGAATTCAAGAACCTGATCAGGTTGATTTGTGAATATATATATATTTTTTAATTTTTAACTTTTTTTTTTTTTTTTAGAACATGTGATACTTATTTAGGATACTTGATGAATAAAAAATAAAAAAAGAAGCTATGTTTTTAAA
The DNA here is from genome assembly GCF_023724105.1 of Carassius gibelio. Classification (NCBI taxonomy): domain Eukaryota; kingdom Metazoa; phylum Chordata; class Actinopteri; order Cypriniformes; family Cyprinidae; genus Carassius; species Carassius gibelio. The sequence goes on along the minus strand of NC_068401.1, from coordinate 10,194,684 downwards.
ATATAAATATTTTGTAATAACAATATACACTACTGGTCAGTAATTTTTTTCTTTCTTTTTTTTTTTATAAAATCAATACTTTTATTCAGCAAGGATGTGTTAAATTAATAAAAAGTGATAGTAAAGAAAATATATTATTAGAATATATATTATTAGAATTTTTAAATGTTTATTTTGAATAAATGCAGTTCTTTTTAACCTTTTATTCATCAAATATATTAGACAGCAGAACTGTTTATAAATGGAGTAATGATGCTGGAAATTCAGCTTTGCATCACAGGAATAATTTGTTTTTAAGCATATTCAAATAGAAAACTATTATTTTAAGTTGAAATAATATTTCACAATATTACAGTTTTTTCTGTGTTTTTGATCAAATAAATGCAGGCTTGATGAACAGAAGAAACTTCTTTCAAAAAAAGTAGTAATTAATGAATTAAAAATAGAATATTTGAGTGAACTTTTTCATATATCTAAGGGGTTTCCCCTTGTCTTGCATTGATCCTTTCATTTCGCCTCCCTGTCTTTTGAGTGTATTTTTCTCTTTATAATGTGGTTAAATAATTCCAAATAATAATTCAATGCTGTTTCCTTTAAAACGCCAGTACAAATCGAATTTATAGAGTTCACAAATGGATGTGTGTTCTGAATGCCCCTCTCTCTCGCACTCACTCATCCCCTGTAGAGGTCACTGTATACCAGTCTTCACGTCTTCATTCTGGCTTCTGAGATTGGACATGTTGTTTACCTGTTGTTTGCTTACTAGCATTTACATTTTTTAGTTTTTTCAAATAATACAAGAACATATTTATCATTTAATAGTGGTTTTGTTTTAAGGGTGGAGGATTTAGTACCTTGAGTTGCTTTAGGGAGGTTATAATGCCAAAACCAGCATCAGTGACCCCCCCCCCCCCCCCCAACACACACACATACAGTACATCTTTACTAGCCTTTCGTTTCATTTCTAAGAAGTACCTTGAAGTCCTGTGTTTTTGCCAAGCTTGAGCAATGTGGGGAGCCGAACTACAGCAGGGATGCAATTATCTTTTATCTTGCCAGTTTCTTTACAAAATAGAAGAGACGGGGTTTAGTTGTCCCATTTAAAAAAAAAATTGTATAGTTACAAAAAATAAAGTCTTGGCTACAATAATTTTTTTTTTTTTTTTTTTTGCCATTATTATTGTCCAGGAAAAATGCACAGTTTATTTAACACCTGTTGACCTTTTGTTAATATGATATTGTTTCTAAGTTGTCACAATGGTAGCCTTCCATTAAATAGTTATTTAATGTTACAGAATTCTCACTAAGGACAATTTAAACACGAAAGCAGAGAGAACTATAGAACTATATTGAGAACTATAGAATTCTTTGTAGAATGTCTTTGTACTAATTATGTACACACAGGTCCCCGTGTAAACAAGCAAAGATACCTCATGGTAAGTTGTTGGATTAGATTTCAGGCCACACGGATCTGTTTTACGCATCTCTATCAGTGCTGCCATTTGAAAATGTGATGCCATCTGGTTATGATGAAAGATGGGGTGGGCTGCACAGGCAAGAAAATATCATCTGAAGCTAGATGTTCAGCCGAGAGGGCTGTGTGCTCTTGATATGAATGAAAATTAATAAATAGTCAAGAGCATTTTTAAGAGGATTTGTGCCACAAGCAGGTGCTCATTTAAATCTTATGTAAGTGTTTAAATGCATAAAGATGCATGATTCTGTTGATGAAATGTAATCAAGGCCTCCATCCACATTATATGGAGAGCCAGTAAAGTGGATGTGATCTCTACTTAGTGCTTAGAATAGATTTCGTGAAATACCACAGCAAATTAATTGCATAATTTTTTTAAAGGGTGAAAATTAACCCGCCCTCTTCTTCCTCTAGGGGATTGACTTTGCGGCCTTTACGGGTTACATGTTCCTGGGAATCTGTCTGGTGCTGCTGACCTCATTTCCTTTTTTGAGAATGCTGTACTGGAATAAGAAACTTTACAACAAAGAATCCAGCGAAATCGTGGGTGAGTATTCATTTATTCTGCTCTGTTTCCCTAACTCACACGGAACTACCCTCAAGTGTATGCAGAGCCACTCTGCTTTCCTTCCTTTTCGATTCAAGCTCTTTTGTTCTGACATGTGCAATGAAAAATTAATTCATAACCCCATTGACCTAGATCTTAAGGAATGAGCAATCTTTCCTAAAAACCATAGAGTTGTTGAGGGCACACTTGACCTTCCCTTGTTGACAGCAGTTCTTCCTATATGGGTATGTGAATAGATCTCACACACCATTCTACGCTATTTACACCAAATCTCATATCCTATCCAAAACTCCTTACATTTGGCCTTTGAGCCCCAGTGACTGGGATAGGCACAGCCTACCCTTTCATGAATGATTAGAATCTCAGCAATACATCAATTTATCATCCGCCCTTCCTCCTCCCCCACCTCTGACGATCACATTGATGCATTTAGTCTCTCTGTCCCCTTCAGGCTGTTATTTCCATTATTCTTATCGGATGAGCCTGTTCTGAAAGCCGTAACTCGTCTGTATTAAATACATAAATCCTTTCATAGATGACCTCTCTCAAAACCTTGACTTATGCACAGTTTTCAGACAGGACATGTCAGGGGGGTCAGTGTTTGTCTGGTCAGCATGGCCCATTTAGTCTGAAGGTCTGGCTATAGCGAGACTATACAGTTACAAACAGTGAAACAGTTGTTGGAGCTCCGTTCCGTTATCACTCTAATATCGCACTCTTATCATCCAACCAGATTCGAGGACCAGAAAGAACTGTTGCATACTGTGTAGTATAAACGCACACACACACACACACACACACGTATTTGTATTTTATTTATTTATTTACAGTACGAGAGCGCTAATGAACATTGGGCCTGGAACAGTGTGTTCTTGAATAATTATTCAAATTTACAGTTCAGGTGATTAACTCGAAAACTCTGCCCAGAGCTTCCTACAAGCAAAGATAGCACATTGTAAATGGTACTTTAAATTTACAGTATTGAACATTTTCTTGCTATCAACAAAAATACACCCTAACAGGGTGCTTGTTAGAGCATGGTTATTGTTGTACTGTTATCAGCGTGTCTATTGCACTTGTATCTTGATATCCACCGTTGGGTAATGCTTGCTTGGAATAGGTGCTGTGTCAAAGAATTGCATATTTATGACATTTTGAAGGAACAGGGCACATTTAGCCCAAGTGTGAAGGTGCCAACGCAGCTAGAAAGGCCGTTAAAGCCATTATAGACATAGACAGGTCAATACCACTCTCACCTGGGGAGTCATCGCCTCATCACCACCTCCACTGAGAGCCAGGCATGCTCTGTTCTTTCCCTCTTCTTTCACAGGCAGGATGTATACACTTTCTTACCATTTCTCCCATTTTGGCAAGCCACTAAAATTAATGGACAAACAAATTTCTTCATCTTCACAGACTTCACACTGACAAAATGTTGTCTCACCTCCATTAGTCTTTCCATGAGTTTCTTTCTTTCTTTCTTTCTTTCTTTCCTTTGAAAAACACCCATATACTATGCGCTAAACAGATTATGTTACAAAAGTCAGTGGGGTCCAAAACCAAGAGGATGAGTAAATGCTGAAAGGATTCATTCATTCATTCATTTTTTTTGTGTAAACTTACCCTTGAGGTATTCAAGCTACAAAATAGGATGTGTAAGCAAAGCAACTATAATATTTAAATATAGCGAATTATTTCTTTATTACAATCACATTTTAATATATTCATTTTATTTGCTTGGTTTGATCATTTTTAACCTCAGTCAAATATTTTTTGGTCTTTTTATTTCATTATTCATTGTGTAAATAAATAGACAAAATAATCAGATGAGTCCTCTTCCTCCAGTTGTCAACTTCTCTCTACAGATGGCCATTAGCCTCTTGAGCAGCTGCTCCCCCTGCTCCACAGAGACCAACTCCTCACATCTCCCATACACCTCCACACCTGAGCTCTCCTTCACACACCTGACAGTACGACAATAGCTCCTTTATAATAAACCACTCATTTCAGCCATTTACAGGCTGAAATCTGGCTCTGGAGTTCCCAGAGAGGCTTTCACCATACCCATAAATCAGAATGAGAGGAAAACACAAAGCCGTTTCTAAGTTGTGTTCCTTCTGAAAGTTCTAAGAGTCACACAGTGGTTGGTCTTCCGATTTAAACCAGGTCTTTTGAGACATTATTTGATTCTGTAAAACAGCATGACACTGGGAACTGCTTGTTGATCAGACGTGTCACAGTTAAAAGAAAAGTAGTAGGTATGAAAGTTTGACTTGTGTATAGATCAATGTAAGCAGGAGTTCAGTCTAACTTTCATTCATCATGTAAAACTGCTTGAATGGACCTTTATATCATAAGATTGTGTGGAAAAGTGGAAATTTTAAGAACTTTACATTAAACAGTGAACCATCAGGTGACATTATTAAGGCGTCTAGTACATTATCACCCCCCCCACCCCATTCTTGTTTTTGTTACACTGTAAAAATTATTTTTTGTAAACAAAATAAAGATTATTGAAGTACATTTTCCAATAAATAAATAAATAATCGTAGACTTGCTTTAAAATGTCATGTTTAATTCAGGGTGTTACTTGTTACTTACAACAGTAATTTTAAAGAGTGTGAGATTTTAGATTTACAGGATTTAATGTATGTCAACCCCCCCAGGCTTAAAAAATTAATTATTATTTTTTGTAATAAAAACAATAAATCACTGTCCACAGCGCTGTAGCTAGGGAAGCAATATAATTTTTTTAAAGTTTCCATTTTCCAAATCATCATTTTCTTTGATCTTAGACTAGTAATAATAGAGCCTTAATTACATAAATTCATATATTTTTGTGCATATCATTTAAGACATAAAACAAGGTGTGAGACAAGTAAATAAAATAAAAATAATTTCTTTCTCAGAAGGCGGGAGGCACACTTTATATGTTCTCACACACTGTTGGCATTTACCCACTGTGAGGATTGCCTTCCCTTTGAGACATCATCAGCATGGGACTAGCACCTTCCAGAATGCCAATCTTTCCCTTTGTTCTGTGTTTATTGGGCTTTTGGGTGGCTAACACAATGAGAGAGTACTAGCTGTTGTTGAGCTGATGCAAAGTCTTAGAACTCTGCTCTATAAGGAACAGGAACTTAAATGATTGGCTTGCCGGTTCCCCAGGTGGGTGCTGCGCCTGGAACCAAAGACCTCCACAAGGCCTGATGGTGACCACTCAATACCAGTCCAATTTCTAATTCTGTAAAGCCTTAAGTCCCCACAAAGCCTCGCTTTAAAAAAAAAATCAAACCCGCTGTGCGGCTGATACAGTTTTCCAGGCCCTCGGCATGATGCATTACTGTCGATTGTGATCAGCATGTTTTTCCTGTGTCAATTAGCCTCTGGGAAGCTTTCCAAGCAGCCTCCCCATAACATGGTGAGGAGTCATGCTGAAGGACTAGTGAAAAATCTTGCTTCACATATCTCTTGCTTTCTTTCCTTCTCAATATATTTTCTTTCCTTACTTTTTCCATTCTTTGTATAATTGCCTAGCTTGTACTTCATCCTCCTGTCTGTCTGTCTGTCTGTCTGTTTATCTAATATATATATATATATATATATATATATATATATATATATTTGTTTTGTTTGCCTACATTATATAACAACTTTTAGTTGTAATTTTTCATGAGACAGACACTCTCATTATTTTAAACTACATACAAACTCCAACTTCGATAAATATTGATAAATATTTCATATTACAGATAAATATTGACAGCCATTTTAATGTGATCTAATTTACTGCACATTATCAAACAGTTTTTTGGATATCTGTCACTAAATGTAGATGTACTGTAGTGAGATGTTCGTGTTACCTTTATAAAGTAATATTTTGATTCATTTATACAGTAAGTGCCATAATAATTGCAATCATGGAGAGATACTTAATTGAGTCAACTACAAGAACTATAAAGCTATTGAAATCATACTTACATATTTTGGGCTTTTTTGATCAAATCAAAAATTTATTTTAAACCGTTATCGCTGCATTGAAAATTGGATTTGCTATTGTTTTTTAGTCTGATTTGGTCACAGTATTAAAAAACAAAAACTCTTCACATTGCTTTGTCTGAATTCAGTGTCTACCAAATTAAGTTATACAATTAATGGGCATGCAGTACATAGTGACTACAGACATTTCAAAGATGTTTGAGGTCAAATTTCAAAGCTTTAGGCTAAACATATTCTGAATAAATGAGCGAACTAAAGTGTCCCAATTATCCCTTCTTTATTATAATTTTTTTTCTGGACTGTGATTATAATTCGATTTGAAATTCTTATCTTAATTCGTGTTTGTCTGTTCTACAGCTGAACCCTTTATCTTGTCACGATTTGTGTCACCCTGCAGAACTGAAGCATGAGATTCTGGTGTGGAGGCAGACAGCCCATCGCATTAACCCTGCCAGCCGAGAGGAGACGGCCGTCAAGTGTCTTCTGATGCAGAAGGTGCTCAATCTGGAAAGCCTCCTACACAAGAAGCTCAAGACCTTCCAGAGGTGCCACACTCATGCTCAATCCGTTCTTTTCCTTGTCGGCCTGGTTAAAATACAAGCAGTCTGTCTACACCTTACATAGTGGGCTTTAAAACCATGGATGTATGTGGGTTAGAATTTTTTTCATATAATTGTATCATGAGGATAAAACATATTAGTCTACACTTTCAGTATACTCCAGATGCATTCTTAAGCCTTAGAATCTTTCATTATTTTGATATTGCATATAAGGTATTAAGATGAGTGTCTTTCTTGGTATGAGATCACTTGAAAACACCCTATTAGGTCCAAAATATATCCATTCCCCGTGCATGACACCTGTTGTGTCTGACGGTAGCACTTACCCAGAAGCCCAGGATGATGAATGAGCAATAATTAACCTGTAGAAAAGTAGGTAATTGTTCTCAATTGTGTCGGCTCTCTGAAGCTCTCATAGAGAGCTGAAATTTTAATCATGCAGAATAATTTTGTTCTCAACAGTAGCCTGTTTTTATTTATTTATTATTATTATTATAAATGCTTCTTTTAACTAAAGAAATCCGATTAGTTCTGCTTGGGGTTTACTTTGATGACAGATAGAATAATCACAGAAGCTATTTACAGAATCACATGCCGAGTTGAAAAGGTTCGGGGTGACCGCATGAAATCACCACTCCTACTCATTTGCAGGTGTCCATGCTGGCTGAAAGGATGTATTAACACCCTCTATTCTGTTTTATTCCTTTATTTTCGTAGGCAAATATCACAGGAAGACAAAAACTGGGAACACAATATTCAAGAGCTGCAGAAAAAGGTAAATCAAAGCTTAATTAACATGGCTTTGGTTGATCAAGTGTAGAACCTCACTGCTAAACCTGCCTTATCTTTCTGATGTTATCTTACTATATGATAAGAAACTTCACCACTTTATTTGATTCCAGTGGAGTCAGAATTTGGAACAACCAGAATTTGGGACAATAATTACATAATAATTATTTATACATTTAAAGCCATATTTTTCTTTGATTGCTATCAAATTATCATAACAAATTGTCATAATATTACTATGAGCTGATACTGATTTAATTAAAAAAAAAAATTTGTGATTGTATAAACATCAGAAGTGTTTAAATGTTCATTTATTCACTAAGCAGATGATTTTATACAAAGTGACTAACAAATGAAACAGTGATTATAATTTTGTTTCTAAATATCCATCCATATTTGTGACCCGTGCTTGCAATATGAGTTGCAATGCGCAAGTTTTGGTCGAATGTGAGGTTTTCACAAAAATTTGTTCATTAAAAGCCCTCGTCTAGTGATTCCAATGCTCCAATAGTAATGTAACATATAAAATGATCTTTATTTGGGCATTTTCTGAGAGGAGTACCTTGATCGCTTCCCGTACTGACTCTCATCCGAAATGCATGCATTACGGCGCTTCTGGCAGTGTGTTTTTTGTTAAATTCTATTTATTGGAGTTTAATTGGATGCATAACCTTATCTGACGTCAATAACAAAAGATGTGTTTTTTTTCTCTCTTGTAAATGTTAACCTATAAAGCTAACCTTACTTTTTATGATTAGCATTGTGATATATGCATTTCTCCTTTTCATTTTTCACTGATATAAGTGAACGTGTTGGGAATAGACTTGTGGATTGCAACTCAACAGCTGAGAAACACTGTTTATATGGCATCATAGGTATTTGACACGTTTATATGTCTCCTGTATCTAAACATGTTTTTCATGGTCTTTCACAGCACAGAATAACTGACAAAATCCTTCTGGTCAAGTGTCTGACTGTCCTTGGGGTGGTCATCTTTATGTTCTTCCTGAACTCCTTTGTCCCTGCCATACATCTGGAACTGGGTAAGCGAGAGACAAACAAGGATACAAATGTTCAGGATTCATCCGTTTCTATTGCTGAACTGGCCCTCCTGTTTACATGCCTCACTCTGTAATTATGAGGGCTTGTTTCCTCTATGTTTGAGCAGAGGAAATGGAATCACAAGAATATCTAGCTATTTTTGAAATTTAAAATTTGCCAATTCCGGTACCATGGAGCAAACATTTAATTTTATATGCATTATATCATGGTTCATAGAATAAAATTAGAGAAACAAATGTTACTTGGCTAACCACTTTCTCCTGTGATCTAATTGGTGTGTGTATGAATCCATCAATGTGTTGATGTCATAATTGTTTGCAGCTGGGCATTAAATGCAGAAAGCCATAACAATGAGATTAAATGAGACAGCTAGTATTACCAGAGACATGCCACTTCCTCAATCCTCAATACAACTATATAATGAAAACCCGTGATGGCAAAGATGGCGGTTGTGTGCACATGTCCCGCCCCTCCCGCTGGAAAGCCAATCATCTGCTTTTAACAGTCAAGACGGGAAACATTTAAGCCTATCGTCTGGTTCCACTGACGTATGCGCACAGTTGAGGAACCCTTGCGCATGCGTAGTAAAGGTACAACCTGTGGGGGAAAAGGCGTTTTAAACCTTATTTTGGGGCAAAGTCATCAACATTTTTAAGCGATTTTTATCATATTTCACTGCTGTTTCTATACATGCTGTTTTTATGTCACGGTGACCAGTGAAAGTGCATTTCTGCAGTTCTCTCCCCATTCATTTAGAAAAGGAGCTGGTCTTGTTATTCTGAAATAGCTTCCCGGAGGCATTGCCAAGATGGCGGCAGAGTGGCACGACTTGCCTGAAAGGACTTTGGAATTACTCAGCCTAAAATGAATCTGTGTTATTTTTTTCAATATTTTGTCTTTCCACCACCCAACCTTTCATTTTGCTCTAGCTTTGTCGGACTGGTTTATGGACGTGTTTATTATACGGTGAATGAGATGTCAATTATAAATGGAAATGAGATCGAGAACTTCACCAAACACTGTTAAGTGTGAATGAGTTGGTCAATCAGAGAATGCAAGCCTCGCAGCTTGCTGAAGTTGTTGTATTGTTTGGGTCTGATTGTGTATTGATAATCAATTCTTATTTGCGGACAGTTTGATCTTGTAGAAAGATGACACATCTAAATTATCATGTCTCATCTCTTCATACATACAAAATCATGTTTTTTTTGGCCTTCCACAGCTGTGTACTTAATTAATTGGCCATGATTTAAAAAATAATCACTCTACATTACCATAAAAAAAAAAAAAAAAAAAAAAAAAAAAAAAAAACAGTTTGGTTCTGCTTTCAAATTCCTCATTCTGATCAAAACCCGGGTCGTCCAGCATGGCCTGCAAATGACTGTCATTAGACTTTCATTAGGTTGACACATAACCACTCTGTTTGACCTTTGATATTGATTATTTAATCATGGGCAAGGATACAGTGCGCCTGCTGGAGGGTAATGAAGCATGCAGGATGCGCTGCACTCCTCATGTCTTTCCAACGAAAAGCACATTCATGACAATTAAGTGATTCTTAAGCCCCAAGGCCACCCATTTCCCAGAAAAATTATGTAATTACAGTTTGATTCTGCTATAATTGACTGGTGAACATTTAACACATTCTGTGAACAATATGAGCAGTAACCGTGCATCCCAGAGTTTTCTTGATTTTAAAGATCACTGAAAAGCTGTTGAGAGATTAAAAATATTATCTGAAAGGTCACTTCTTTAAGTCCATCAAAACATTTCACGTGTAGGTCGTAATGGATTTTCAAGGAAATATCAATAATTTTCTCAGTGTGAGACTTTACTCTGAAAGTACAGGTATTTTCCTGCTCAAAAAATCCAAAGAGGTTGATAGAAAACAACAAGCAACATTTAACATTTGACTTAAGAAACTTGCAATACTTATTTTCTTATGTAGTTAAAATTTTGCAGTTCTGCTTAAAGTTTCTAATTGATTTGCTAGTTTTCCCGAAATATACCGACACCTAGTGGCATGGATACAGATATAATAAAGCATGAACAAAAATGTTCATTACGCATTATAAAAATACCCAATTCATATAGTAAGCCATGACTAATTTATTCCATAAGCAAAGGTTTGATAACAAGAAAAGGTAATGTGGTCATGTGATCTCAACATTTCAACCATCATGAGGCGATGCTCCGTGTGAATTAAGCTGCTTTATTATCTTTATTATTATGGATATGTTTTCATGTGAATGTTTGTTTTAAACCATTTTCTTTTAAATATGCGCTATGAAACTTTGCCCTCTTCTCTGTTTGAAATGTAAAATAGCAAACTTTTTTCTTTACATGGGTCATGCTTTGGCACTGCTCCTCTGCAGAAGGATAAATCTGATGGTTTGAGGTATACATGTTGATTTGTTCAGTTTGAATCTCTTCTGTAGTGCAACTTTAAAGCAATATTCATTTATTTAGGGGTACAACTTTTAAACAAGGAAACGGTCACATTTAAGATCTGGACCACATGCATATTAAATATTGCTAATGTAATTCATCTCTTAATATGGTCATTTATTTATGAATAAATACCTTAAAATCCAGACATAATTTATCTCCTGGGAAGCACAAAAGCTGTACCACCAAATAATAAATGAGGAAACAGAGGAAGATTAATCAGAGTAGAACACACACAAACAGCTCATTTCTTCCCAGAACATCCTGAGAGAGACAGAGTTCTTTATAAATAAGGTGCTTGTGGAAACACGTTTGCTTTAAAATGAAGAACATGATGCGGTGGTGTTTGTGTCTCACTCTACGGGCCAGAATGCCTGCGTTGTTTTGGGTATGATGAATGAGCCTCCCAGGCTTTTCAGCAAACTTCTTTTAATTGCAGAGCCTTCTTTCTCTTTGTCTCTCTCATTTTTCTGCTCTGTTTGTGCTGCGCACTGCTAAAGGCCCCCAATTCCTCCTCCGTCTTCCGTTGGATGCCGTGGGGGAACATTGAAGCAGAAAGCAAATCAAAAGTTACTTTTTTTGGACTAGTGTTGTGACAAAACCGTCCCAGTGCCAGTGTGGAAGAAGTCTGGGATTCATTTCACACCATGCATGAACTACACTGATAGAGTTTATATGTGTGTGTGTGTGTGTCTGTGTGTGTGGGTGTGTGTGTGTGTGTGTGTGTGCCATCCAAATCAGTGAATATGCTTCACTTTCTGAGAAAAGATGCAAAATGTGTGTACATATGTTTTGTTGTATACAGTATGTAAAGTTTTGTTGCACCCTAAAGCCCATTTAATATCTCAAAAAACATGCTTATAATTTAGATATCAGACTGATACTTATTGACTTCTAATCTTAAAAGGGAAAAAAAATTATAATCACAGTTTTAAAGAGATTAAAGCTTCATTAATTTCTTTCTCCTGGGTTTTCTTTAGATCTTTGGATATTCAAAGACTCTGAAGGGAAAGCAGGAGCTTAATTTTGGTATTACTTTATAATGTTTTAAAATACTGTATGTTTACATATGCGTCTTTAGGGTACAAACCAAACAAGAGGGGCATAACAGATATTTGAACTTCATCACTTATATTAGTGAGTCACACTTTCATTTTTACTATTCAGTTTTAGCTTCCATCAATCAATTTCCATCAACTCCTTCCTGGTTTGCAAAAATCCACTTTTTTTTAATTAATACACTTGATCATAATATTGTCTTCCATCATTCAGCTATTCTGAACACCAATATCTTAACCACATTTAAACCTTCTTTACATTAATATATTCTCTTCCACAATTACAATACAGCTGTGTCCTCTGTGTGTCAGTAGGTGATTCTTTCTATGTCTACTTCTGTTCTTTCTCCTCCTGTCTTTGGCTCTTCTTGTTTTTGTCCTTCTCATTCCTTATTAAATGATTTCCCACGGGCAATCTCTAGCACTCACCTGTTTAATCAAATTGTGCTAGAATTGGAAGCATACTGTTGCCTCCTTGGCTATGATTTATAGTGTATCCGTTTGTTGCAGCATTTACTGACCAGCGTTGGTTATAGTCCCAAAAGTATGTGTGCCATGCATATGTTGTGTATTGTGCTAAATTTGGGAAGCTTGAATAGGAAGTGTTTGACCATTGTCCAGCTTATTTTAATGGAGGCTCTTCAATCACTGGCATCGCTGGCTGAAGTCCAAAGCCCCTGATGGTTAACAGGAAATAGTCTGGTGGAAATGGGGTCTTTAGATAATTGCTCAGTAATTTGGTATCCTGCTTTGAGTGGGTTGGATTGTAACTCTTGTGACGATTTCTGCTGTCAAAATAATAGTGAGAAAGTTGAGCCTTTCATGATTGTGCAGTTTGATAATGAAAAAAGAAAGGACTCACAATTGTCCTTTCTGGCTTAAATTCACAGAGCACTGGGACAAAATGTTTATGGAAGACCCCACTTTTTTGGGCTCAAGTGCTGGTTTTGGCAAATGTTTTTACAAGCTGGCGATCCAAAGCAGTTGTTTACCTAGAACTTTTTTGTTGGTATTTTCATGTTGACACAGCCTTTTTGCTAACTTTTGCTTTCAGTAAACGCATCACTTTAGAAAACTTGGGCACAACCCTATTCTAGCTGATCTGGTGCATTTAATATACATTTTAGCTTCATTGAGTAACTCAATGCGAGGGCTAATTAAATGATTGATGGTTGTTCAGATCTAAGCAATTGCACATGTTACTGTAAACTTGGGATTTCACATTTTTCATTCTCTCAAACTCATTCTTTCCTCTCTTTCTCTCTTTCTGCAACTTGCGTGGATGTATGAATGTGTGTGTGTGTGTTCATGTGCTAGATTAGTTTATATGTCTTTGATTTATCCAATAAAGCCTTATTTATTTATACTGAAAAGAGAAGTATCTAGTGTTTTGTGCTTACAAGTTAATGTTTTAAACTGACGATCTTGTTACTAATTAGTGTTTTCACTATATTTTGGATTTTGATATACAGTCCAGAGTTGATGTCATATGGCTCGTTCAATGAATTTCTGGCCGATTCAGTGATCAGCCATGAAACAGTGATTCTGCCCAAATTCTCTTTAAAATCAAAAATAATTCCCTTTGAGATAAATTGACCCGTTTCCCTTACAGTAGCTGTTGTTGTTGCAATGCTTAAAAACAACAATTAATTTTAAATAACCCAATAAATTAACTACCGTAAATCATTCTTACTATTTAGGATTTAAGTCTGGAGCTATCCTAACTTTTGGAAGTTATTAACGAAGTAGAATTTTTGGGAATACAACATATTCTTAATCCACTACCTGCACTTATCTACATTTCTAAGTCTGATTTTACTCCTTGTAAATGTTTCTCCCATGTTGTAAGCATACATTAAGTGTGCTAATGGCTTCTATTTGTTGTAACATTTGCAGGCAATCATTTATGCCTTTTGTTTTTTTGAGATTGCCAACGTCAGTTGCATGTAATACGCAGGTCCAGAATAAAGCCTGTTTTTCTCTGGCTATTATAGTAAAGGTCAGAGGCTGAGATGTGGCACATTAGCTGTGCACGGTCTTGATGTCTAAATGGCACACTCATTATGATGGACTTCTATCACCGCATGTGATGGAGCAGTATATCGCTGGTCCGCTTCCTGCTGTATTATCCGTCTCACTTTAGTGACTCGAACATTTTGTTCCTGACACGCTGCATATGTTTTTAATCCCAGAGGCTTCTGGGAAACAGTACATCACTTAATCAGCAGTAAAATGTCTGGCAATATTTCTTGACAGCATGCACAATGTTCACACCAGCTAATGGCCTTTTATATTTCACCAACATTTTTCAGAGATATTTCAGTTTGATATCACAATAACATCTGAGTTGATTAAAATAAACTGTGGTACAGATTGACTTTTATTTTGCTAATATTTATTGAACAGAGCACAGGGAATGCTCACATAAAATGCTCATTTATTATTTAACAACAACAAAAATGACATGAGAGACTTTAATTAAAATTTATATCTTGAATAAATGCTGTTCCTTTTAATTTTCTATTCATCAAATAATATTGATAAAAATGATTACCCTTTTTCCACAAACATATTAAGTAGCACAATTATTTTTAATATTTTTAATAACTAGAAATGTTTCCTGAGCAGTAAATCTGCATATTAGAATGATTTTTGAAGGATCATGATTCATGAGACACTGAAGACTGGAGTAATGGCTGCAGAAAATTCAGCTTTTCCATCACAAGAATAAACAACATCAAAAAATATGGTAACACTTTAGAATAGGGAATAATTATTCACTATTAACTTCACTATTTCTCTCAATAAATTCTTAATTTGCTGCTTATTAATAGTTAGTAAGGTAGTTGTTATGTTTAGGTATTGGGTAGGATTAAGGATGTAGAATATAGTCATGTAGAATAAGGCATTAATATGTTCTTAATTAGTACTAATAAATGGCTAAAATTCTAGTAATATGCATGCTAATAAGCAACTAGTTTATCCTAAAATAAAGTGTTGCCAAAAATATATTTGAAAACATCTTAAAATCATCAATAATATTTCACAATACTACTGTTTTTACTTTGTTTTTGATCAAATAAATGCAGCCGTTGTGAGCAAAAGAGACTTCTCAAACATTCAAAAGCATACAGAATTAATTACTACGATCTCCTCTCTCAGGGAAACTGGCACTTTTATGTTCTGTTATCTCTGTTGTAGTTGCGATTCCCATCATTTATTTAGAATGAGGTTCTTAGATCAGTGTCGGGCACATCACAGAAGCCTTTAATGAAGGCTTTCCAGTAACTGGCTTATTATTCTTATGCCCTGACAGCCCGTAGTCCATTGTGGTGATGCAGACTACCTGTGGTGTCAGTGTATCGATGTGCAGAGCGATTATGAGTCTGTTTGTGGGGTGGCTGGGCTGTGTTTCTAATTGAATGCCGCTGTTTGTTCTCTCTCCTGCTGAATGTTTTTTTTGTGTGAGTGGAATGCCAGATTTAGGACCGCTGTGGTCGGCTCATGAGAAAGTGTTTATGGTCATGGGAAGGCAAGATAGATAGAGACATAACATATGATTGATGCATTGCATTAACCACCGGTCGGCTGTTTTCCAGGATTCCATTATCTTAAAACCTTTTCGTGCAACAACAGGAAATCAAATGTTTGTGTGAACCGTGTTCTCGGTTGTTTTCCAGTGATCTCCAGTGATGTACTGTTTTGTCCCTCAGGTTGGATCGCTATTTTGGGGGCTCTGTGGTTACTGGTGCTGGCTGACATTCAGGACTTCGAAATCATTCTTCACAGAGTGGAATGGGCCACCCTGTTGTTCTTCGCTGCTCTGTTTGTGCTTATGGAGGTATGCTAATGCTCAACAAACGCCCACATATCCCAATGTTCTGTCATCTGTTACATCACAGTGATGGCTAGTCATTGTTTACCAAGATCAGTTTAGTTGGTCACTGGTCCATGTTGTGTTTTTGGATGCTGGTTTGGAGCCTGTCATACCTCAAATGTACCCCCTCATTTTTTTTTTTATGCAACCAAAAATTTTAATTATAAAAATGTAATAAAAAGTGTAATTCCCCTAAAATATGATCTTAAAAAATTATTATATTATTATATTATATTAGACTTGTAAATTAATTTGCACAATTATTGTATGAAAATGTGCTCTACTTTTTATTTTTTATTAAATCTATTTCACACACACACACACACACACACACACACACACACACACACACACACACACACACACACACACACACACACACACACACACACACACACACACACACACACAAACACTTACACATACACACATACATGTTTGTGTCTGTTTTTATATTTATATACTCTTTTTTTAAGTGTGAAAAAGAACGAAACTAAGTATTTAAAGTGCGTTTTCATGAAAGATATGTAATAGTGTATTATTATGTATAGGCTTAATATATTTTTATTATGTCTATATATATATATATATATATATATATATATATATATTTGTTATTTTCCCTGCCTAAATTGAATGTGTCTTTTTGTTATTTACAAACCCGAGGGAAAAAGTGCATTGTTATAGAGAACAAAATAATTTTAATATAAAATATAAGTGCATTGTCATGAAAGATAAAATATTTATAGTGTATATAGTAGTGCATTGTTCTGTTTATTTTTATCTATTGCATTCATAAATAAAGAAGGAGAAAGAGGGTGACTTAGAGATTGGGAGTCTAAGTAAGGAGAAAGTGAGCATGTCAGCAGCAGAAACGCTAGGTTTGCTGTTTGTGTTGGTTTAATCCTTTGTTTTGTTAGGAGGACAGTATTCACACAGGGAAGCCCACCCCTTGGGCCCAGTGGGGAGCTTATCGCTGCTCCAAGATAAACTGTTTGCCCTCTATAACAGAGCCAACTTTCACAATCACTCATACCAGTGTGCACCGCAAGCGGCGAGACAAAAATAGATGAATACTGATATTCCACTTCCATTGTTTAAAAGATGGAAAATCAGAGCTGTCAGGTTAAATGTCTGTTGTTTTGGTTTCTGGTCTATGACTTGATTTTCTCTGTGGTGTGTTTTTAAGGCCCTAGCACATCTGCAGCTCATCGACTACATCGGGGAGCAGACAGCAGTGTTGATAAAAGTGAGTATTTGCTCCAGAAGTGTTTGATACAGTCTTTGGGGGGATTTCACTAGGAATTTATATTTGCATGGGCTGTCTGTGTTGCTTTGCCGCTCGACTCACTAAAGGTGTTATGCAATCAGCAGAAAATCTATCCCAAAAAGTGGTGTTAAATATTGGGCGATACGATCACAAGTGGGAAGGCGACACATGCTGTTTACACCTTGATGTAACATCTTTCAGATGTGTCTCCTGTGACCACTTGTGATCGGATTTTGAGGAAAAGGTCTGTTTCTGCCTCCTCTTATAAAAATAAGAAGATAGTCATTGTAAGAAGATAGTCATTGTAAGTCACATTGTAAGATTGTAATCTAAAGTTACAGTTATAAGAAACAAACCAGCATTTGCAAAATAATAGGTCATTGTGAGATATAAGGTTAATTTCTGAGAGTTAAAATCAAATTTTTAGATATAAAGTTGCAGTTTGTATTTAGATTTAGATTGACTGTTGCCCGAGTTCTGTGCTGCAGCTTAGTCTAAAATGAAGTGCCAACGATTGGTTTCTGAAAAATCCCATTCATTTAAGGATTGATTTTTAACTAACATGTACTTACAGTGTGAGCTACAGTACAAGGTTGTTAATTGACAGTACATGTCCATCTGCCTGCAATATTTTTTAAATAATCATTTTAACAGCAGATGCGAAACTAAATTATCCAACGATTCAGCAATGACATCTCCACCTATAAGAGAATAGCAAGCAAATTACGAAAAAGGAATTCTTTATCGATTTCCTGATTTGCCTGCCCACGTCCCATGAAGCATTGCAAATGAAGTACACTGTTAAAAATAAAAGTTCAAAAAGGGGATTTGGATGCAATAGAAGAGCCATTTTGTGAACAGTTCTTAAAACAACCCTTTTCTGTGAAGATTATTTGTTATAATCAATAACCTTTTTTTCTTTTTTTTTTCACTATAAAGAACCCTTGGGAATATAAATGCAAAGAAAGAACCTTTTTAGTACTGTATTTGTCTATATATGCATATTTTGAAGTAAACATAAAATATGTAGTTTTGTTTGTCTTTCACAGTTCTTCATGGGGCTGTGGGTATTTTTGCTTCAGAATGTCATTAACCTCATTGCTGGTTGATTTGGTTCATGGTTTATAACTCTTGAACAAAGACTTAAAAAAATCTATATGGAAAAAAAAACAAGGCTCCTGAAAAAGTGGATAGATGCTGTTTTATTCTGTATGTTTTTCAACAAATGGACCATAATTCGAAGAGCATGAAATTCCACACTTAAAAAATAAAAAATAAACTACTTTAGGTAAACCAGCCAAATGATCCTCATTAAATTTTCTGGCTAGCTGAAATTATTATTATCTTTGATCCAGTAGTAGGTCTATGGTGACCATAAATACAGAGATTTTCATAGACCTGGAAGTGTCCAGCTCTTCCTGGCTGGCGATCAAAATCTAAAAGACCCATCAGCTTGGGTTTGGTGTGCAAGCCTTTTACAATCACAGTAATTATTCATGACAGGTCTGATGCATTCAATCCAATCAGCAGCACCAGGACCCCCAAAATCTGACCATGTAGATGAACAACCAGAGAGAGAAATAGTGGGGAAATGATTAAAATACCCCCCCCCCCCCAATAAACAGCATTCCTACATGCTAATAAAAAGACTACGGTGCGTTTTCACATACATCATAGCTGGAATGAAAACAGGCATGTGGTGAGAGTGTGTTTTTACGTCAGTTTGTGTACATGTGTGGTGTGTCGGTTCATGAAAGCAACAGAGTGTGAAATAATGAATCCAATGTGACTGTACCATGAACACATTGTCTGCAAAGCCCTCCCACCTTTGTGTTGGCATCTACGCGCCTTTATGAGACGGACAGAGAGAGAGGGTTTGTGTGTGTGTGTGTGCGTGTGTGTTTGGTTGTGACATTTTATCGTTATCTTCTCTTCCAGGCAGTGCCAGAGGACGAGCGGTTGGCCATCGCCATCATTTTGGTCATGTGGGTCTCAGCACTGGCCTCCTCTCTTATAGACAACATTCCCTTCACTGCCACTATGGTAAGGAACTCACTTACTCCTTCTAGAATTTGCACGCAAACACAAATATACGGTAAAGAAGAGGAAAAAATAGCTCTGAATCACACTCTAGTTTGTCTCTAGTTTCTATTTCTTACAAAGACTTTTTATTAGTACTTGGCCTTTTTTGTGAAATATTGCTATTTAATATACATTAAAATATAATTTATTAAGCTAATTTATTAATTTAAATTGCATTATTTTTGTAATAATAAATATAGTGTACAGTAAACATAGTATTATCAAGTATATAGTATGAGATGCTGAGACCGTTAAAGTCTTTTATAAAATAGTTCTGTGGATAAGAAGTTAAGTCACCTGATCTTTATCACAAAATAAGACAGGAGATCTGGCCTCGTGTGAACCAGGCGGATCTCGGATGAGCCTGAAGCTATTAATGTAATGACAATGACTGAAGTCCCTTACCTAAGTTAAAGGATTGCCAGATCTTGCCTAGAGACCCTGAACCACTGCCAATTTTTTTTTAATTCTTTCAATTTAATCCCTGTGAACAAAGTAAAACGTGAAATGTCCCAGTACTCTTTAAACATTATTTATCCAAAGGAGAACACTGGAGCCGTTTTATGATTATAAATTAATCGCTTTTTAAAATACTTTTAGTATGGCATGTCACACTGCAGAACACTGCCGTCACTGCTTACCATGTTACCTAGTGCCCACATTCTGTTGACAAATAGGTGAAAATAGTGCATCTTATCCTCTATAGTCAGCTGAAATGTGTGAGCAACAGTAGTGAGTGATGATGTGCTATCAGAGCGGCGCATGAATCATGTGAATCGTGAAGGAACTCGTGCTGTGAGCTGATATGATGAACATGGCACCAAACAGACAGAGCTGTGCACCGATCGCGCACTGCCAAATGAGCAGAAGGGAAGAATGCAGGGCAGATGAAGAGACAAGTCACTTAGCATTTCAAAAGCCTTTTCATTTCCTCCTTCTCCAGCGTTTTCCACACGTTTCATTTGATCTGTCTATGTTGACCTCTTTCCTTACTAACTTTCACTTACTTTCTCGACTTGTGTGTAGTAGGTATGAACAGAACTACATTAGTTGTTAGGTTGAGAAACTAGTTAAGCAGAGTTGTTGTGTGAACAACTAGCTGAATACTAGTCTAGTATAATTAGCTTGTCAAACTGACCCCTATTATATATATTTCTTAGGACGCGTGTACATAAAGACGATTGTTGGATGACTAGTTAGCCACTGGGACCTGCAACTCTGTCCTATTCAGTGTTATTCTTGCTCGATGTATGTCTCTTTCACTCGCTCTGTCAAAAAATAAGAGATAAACAGAGTGAAATGTGCTTGAGCTCAGCATACACCTGTGGTGGTAATGGATCACTTTGATTTTGCAGACCCCATCACTGTATAAATACAGAAAAGACTTCTCAGCAGTGCCCTCTAATAATTTGAAGCTGGACTAAAAAGACCATGCAGTTAAACACACACTTCATTTCTGTAGAGCACAGAATGTTCTTGTTTTTGACTCTACTATCAACAAAAATCAGCATGTGTTCAGCTATTTTTATCCATGCTCTTGAAAAGTATGTCTGAATGCTGGTATGGTGGTGTCCTCAACGGACCACAAAACTAACTTAACCCTCAAGCCTCATTTGGTCAACAAGCTTCATTAGAAAGACCATTTAACTAACCAAAATAGTCCGCCATGGAAATTCATAATGGTTCGAGCAACAAGTTTCTGTGGTTAGACATTTGCTTTAATTATTGACTTCATATCACACCATGCATAAAGCAATTTCTAAATTGTGCTCACCATGTTTAGGTTCACATATCAGCCTCAGCGTGTTCAATTTGAGTACCTTTTCAAACATGACACAATCACTGACATCCACATGGAGCATTAAACATCTGACCTGAAGATCAATACTGAAGCGGTTTACTTCTGTCCCTGGTCTCAACGGCAATGGAATATGACATATACATGGCTGTAGACATGTCTCTGCTCATCCTCACCATGTTTGTATCTCTTTTGTGTCCCTGGCCATTTGATGGATGACTTGCCAAGGATTGTTCTGTAATTGCAATAAGTAAACTTGATCAGAGTGCTTGTGGGATTTAATGAAGGCGATCATTTAATTTGAACATTATTGACCATTCTTAACCTGTATTATCTAAGGTTCTGTCTTTGTGGTAAACCTTTAAGCAGCAATTGATATTATATTTTCAGGAACACTAAGTGGTTATCCTGAAAGAGATCTACAAGAATGGTGAGAACCAGGATCTGGAACTCACAATGACATTTTAATTTAAATATCTGTTTTCCATTTTTTTTTTCTGTTAAAATATTTTAGAATGTAATTTATTCTTGTGATGGCAAAGCTGAATTTTCAGCAGGCATCACCCCAGTATTCAGTATCGTGTGACCCTTCAAAAAAATAAATAATTTGCTGATTTGTTAATCCGCATTAATTATAAAGTAATTTTATTTGTGATAAATATACTAATATTTAAGATTGCAGAGTTATGATTACAGAGACCATGTGTGATAGCTGTAAAGATGTTTCCATGCCACCTGTGTCAAGTGAGGATCTTCCACACAGATTAAAAATGTGCTATTTGCGCTCCACTGCAAACATAAAACTGCTATTTTCTTGTCAGCACAAGTGTACGGTTGCTTTGACTTCTGGTACCCTCCCATCCATGCTGGCGATGCCACAGCTGAATGAACCGGATGGCAAATGTAGTAGAAAATTTAATCACAGTTGTGCTGTGTAATTTATTCAAGTCGATTGCAGCTGAAGCTGATGTTAGCTGGGAGGCCAGCGTGTAGCGGACAAGTGGCTACACACAGAAATCTTCAAGGCAGAAGACATTTTCTGTAAATATGCAATCTTTAAATTACACTACACTGGTGGGAAGATCGAATGCTTATTTGCCTTGAGAAACGGATGCATGCATATCTGTTGTTGTCGCCACAGGGATGCATTCTCTGCTTTTCACCATTATATGCTCATGCTTAGTACTGATGGCTATAGCCATTGTGGAGTGTTTTTGTCTCATTTATATCCATGTAGATTTCATGCCTGGGCCAAAGTGGTGATGCTTGGATCATACATGCTGTTTCATGATATTTTCATTTTCTGTTTATTCAAGCTCTGTGTCTGTGCAAAAAGAGAGAAATATGGATAAAGAAATCTAATGTCATCAACTATTGATTTTCTTGTTCTTGACTTGTGGAGCAGAAGAATATGACTCAATCTGCTAATAGGTTGGACAGCTGTCAGAATTATTGAATATAACATTCTTCGTGACCCTGACATACACAATGTTTAGTTCTTGACAGATGGTTGTTTGTAATAGGCATTGCTTGATTGCTTTTCTTTGAAAACATTGGCTATGAGAATTATGATTAGGGCATCTATCTATCTATCTATCTATCTATCTATCTATCTATCTATCTATCTATCTATCTATCTATCTATCTATCTATCTATCTATCTATCTATCTATCTGTCTGTCTGTCTGTCTGTCTGTCTGTCTGTCTGTCTGTCTGTCTGTCTGTCTGTCTGTCTGTCTCTATCTATCACATACACACTATATATAATATACTGGTAATACTTTAATAAGCCTTTATGTATAATTCAGTGGTTTAGTTGTATTGGTAGAAGTCAGTAAGGAGACAGCTGTGGGGAAAAAGCTGTTGCCGAGTCTGCTGGTCCTTGTCCGGAGGCTCTTGAAGCACCTCTTGGAGGGCAGGAGGTTAAGCAGTCTTTGGTCAGGGTGAAAGGAGTCCTTAAAGGGATAGTTCACCCAAAAACCAAAATCATGTAATTAATAACTCACCTTCCTGTCATTCCAAACCACTAAGACCTCCGTTTATTTTTGGAACACAGTTTAAGATATTTTAGATTTAGTCCGAGAGATCTCAGTCCCTCCATTGAAACTGTGTGTATGGTATACTGTCCATGTCCAGAAAGGTAAGAAAAACATCTTCAAAGTAGTCCATGAGACATCAGAGGGTCAGTTAGAATATTTTGAAGCATTGAAAATACATTCTGGTCCAAAACTAGCAAGCTTTATTCAGCATTGTGTTCTCTTCCGTGTCTGTTGTGAGAGAGTTCAAAACGAAGCAGTTTGTGATATCTGGTTCGCGAACGAATCATTCGATGTAATTGGATCTTTTTGAACCAGTTCACCAAATCGAACTGAATCGTTTTAAACGGTTTACATCTCCAATACGCATTAATCAACAAATGACTTGAGCTGTTAACTTTTTTAATGTGCCTGACACTCCCTCGGAGTTCAAACAAACCAATATCCCGGAGTAATTCATTTACTCAAACTGTACACTGACTGAACTGCTGTGAAGAGAGAACTGAAGATGAATACCGAGCCGAGCCAGATAATGAACGAAAGAATGACTCTTTCACAAGTCAAGAACCGGTTGCATCGATTTTCGGATCAACAGTAGTTCTTTCGGACAGTTCGATTCAATAAACCGGTTGAAGAAAACGGTTCACCGGTTCTTTTGCGCTCGACGTAATGGCGCCATTGGCGATGATTGCCCTTGATTCGAGCCTTCAGTTTACCTGGGCTGATAACATTAGCACAGAATCAGTTCAGAGTAAATCACCAAAAGAATCAGTTCGGTTCAGATGTTCTGTGTGTCGGTCTGCTTCACCCTGAATCACACATAGGCAGTATCATCAGCTCCTCGGTTCTCGAATCGGACACATCTGACAGAAACTGACAGAAACGAGCTGTCATTATCTGGCTCGGCTCTGTGTACATCTTCAGTTCTCTCTTCACAGCAGTTCAGTCAGTGTACTGTTTGAGTACATGGATTACTGTGGGATATCGGTTTGTTTGAACTCAGAGGGAGTGTTAGTCACATTAAAAAAGTTAACTGCTAAAGTCATTTGTGGATTAATGCGTACTGGAGACGCGAACCGTTTAAAATGATTCAGTATATATATATATATATATATATATATATATATATATATATATATATATATATATATATAGTTGTTGTTTTTTTTTTGATGACTCCCCTCATCCCCTGAGGTAACAACAACTATATTTAATGGTTTTATATACAGCAAACGACCTTATAAAAAATTATAAATCCTTTTATTAGTTTGTGGATTTCCTTGAGCTAGAAAGAGCTATTGAACATAAATAAAATGTGCAAAAAGATTTTTAAAAATACCCTTAGAATAGGGTGACCAGATGAGATTGGCTTAAATTCGGGGCGGAATTACTCTTAAGTCTGCCACAAGAAATAACAACATTAAAATCTTGAACTCAAATGTCACTGTAAAGAAAACAAAAAAAACAATGACTGTTGTAACAGTGCGTAAATCAGACCTTTCTGTAACGCTAACGCTAATAAGCTTAAACAAAAATAACGAAAATAATTGTGTAGCGGAGTATTTTTTGTACACAGTGCCGCGAACTGTCAATCACTCCTGTACGCGTGCATCACTGTCCTCCTCGCAGCTGCAGCAACTTGCGCTCTTTTCATTCAGCTTTAAAACAAAAAGGGGACAAAAAGGCCGTATTGTCTTTGTGCATATAGATTAATTAGATAAATGAATATCTAAATTCGTGCCAGCCGCCTACGGTATTTTTTTAGAACTTAGAAAAAGATGCTGCAGCCAATGAGCAGCCGGCAGGGGCTGGTTGCAGGACGACTCAACCTCCGCAGACAGTTTTTAATGTTTATCAGACAATAATTACTCAAGATTTTGCTTTAGTATAATTTTTGGGACAATTAGGGCCAGATTTGGAATTCGGGACAACATTTTAGATTTCAGGATTGTCCCGACTCCAGAGGGTTAAGGCAAAGCTGTTCAGTATGAACAGACCCGAGATGAGCAGGAAAAATATAGCAAAATTGCCAAAACTGGAGAGACGATGAGCCTTGTGTTGCGTACGCACCGCCATCTAGGTCTTGAAGGTCCTGCCATCTTGGTCTATAAGAATTATAGCCTTTAATAAAGTTTTATAATGCTAATATAAGCAAGGCTTTACGTTAAGTGTTACCAAAATATTTATCTGATGTGTTTTTATTTCTTTCACAGATTCCTGTGCTTATAAACCTCAGTCAAGATGCAGATGTCAACCTACCAATTAAACCTCTCATTTTTGCATTGGCTATGGGTGCTTGCCTTGGAGGTCAGTTGCATTATTAACTCTCTTATGTATCATATCATTACAGCAACCATGGTTCAAGTCGATTGATGACCTGTAATGAACACTATGGGCCCTATTTTAACGATCTAAACACAAAGTGTGAAGTGCATGGCGCAGGTCCACTCAGGGCATGTTCAAATCCTCTTTAGCTATTTTAACGACGGAAAAACGGTTGGCGCACCCGGGCGCATGGTCTAAATGGGTTGTCCCTATTTTCTTAATGAGTAATGGGTGTTTTTTGTGCCATTTGGCAAGCGCAAAGACAGAACGCGTCTCCAAGATGAGACGGAGCTGTTTCGCGTGCGAGCAAATAGCCTAATTCTGATACATGCGATGACTATCCATTATGACATGTAGGCATATATATATATATATATATATATATATAAATTTAGCCTACAAAAAAGAATCTTATGCATTGCAATCCTTTAATTTTTAATATTTGGCATGCTTGTGTGCTGCTGTGTGTGCCTGTGTTTAATAAGCAACAAAGAAAAAACATTGCGCCAGACTTTAGACCAGGTTTGAGCTGAAAAGACAATTTGTTGCTTTTTCTCTGAAAAATAGATGCGAGAAGTAATTACTTTGCCGAAATATATCTGTGATATATAACTAGCATCCATACTAGTAATTCAAAAAAGGTCTCTTTTCATTACGTTTTGTCAGCCTTAATAAGCTATGGTTTTTCAATGCCACAGACTTCTTCCTCACTGGCTTTGAAAGCACCACAGTGCACAATAGATCACTCTACATTTAGGAATGTATGCTTACAAGTCCATCTGAAAATGCCTCATTGCCTGTTTGGCTCTAAGGACACAGAGAAAAATGTGGCAGTCCTACAGCCTAATCAAAGGAAATGCGTTACCTGTACTATCGATCCATGAAATGATAAGGCAGACAGTTTTGTCACGCTGACACCTTTCAAGATGTGTACCTTTCATATGAAGACCATTCTTCTACAAGGCTAAGCAACATGCTTTAAGAAATATGTCTTTAAGAAAATGACAAATTTATGAGTGTAAACTGCCTTTAGAGTTTTAAATTGTTCAAAATCAGAAAATACATTTGTGAAGAGCCTTCATATATTGATATATATATATATATATATATATATATATATATATATATATATATATATATATGTGTGTGTGTGTGTGTGTGTGTGTGTGTGTGTGTGTGTGTGTGTGTGTTTTAACATATTTATTTGGAATATCATTGTTTATGACATGGTATGGTAAACAGTCTAAAACAGAAATTTATGACATGCTAAAGACCCATCACACTGGTTTCATCCCAGATTTGGAAGTTTTAGAGATGGAACAATACATTGAAGAACACGTTTAGATGCTTCAGAGTAAATCTTTCTAGACATGCTATTGATTAAGTGATGACCTCTGTCCTCCATCAGAAAGCTATCATGCCTGACAAAAAAAAAAAAAAAAAACTTGCTAAATCACCTCTGCAACTTAGCACTGAAGGTCATTTCATTGCTGTTACTCTAACATAAGTGATTGCACAGTGGAGAACTTTAAATTGCAATCAGTATAACAAAATCTGCTGTGCACAATTCTAATCAATTCTAATATTCATTTATAAAGATCTGTGTTGGTACAGTGTTGTATTTGTAAAGGACGCATAGATGCATCTCAATAAATTAGAATATCGTGGAAAGGTTCATTTATTTCAGTAATTCAACTCAAATTGTGAAACTCATGTATTAAATTCAGTGCACACAGACTGAATGCACAGAATGCACACTGAGTCTTTGGTTCTTTTAATTGTGATAATTTTGGCTCACATTTAACAAAACCCCACCAATTCACTATCTCAGCAAATTAGAATATGGTGACATGTTGACAGCTGATCTGACAGTTGTCCAGAAGACAATAATTGACACCCTTCACAAGGAGGGTAAGCCACAAACATTTATTGCCAAATAAGTTGGCTGTTCACAGAGTGCTGTATCCAAGCATGTTAACAGACGGTTGAGTGGGAGGAAAAAGTGTGGAAGAAAAAGATTCACAACATACTTTCCAGAAAGCCAACAATTCACTAAAGAAATTTGTTTTATTGGTCTTATGAAGTATTCTAATTTGTTGAGATTTGTGGGTTTCTGTTAAATGTGAGCCTAAATCATCGCAACTAAACGAACCAAAGACTTGAACTACTTCAGTCTGTGTGCATTGAATTTATTTAATACACAAGTTTCACAATTTGAGTTGAATTAATGAAATAAATGAACCTTTCCACGACATTCTAATTTATTGAGATGCACCTGTATAGTGCTATTTAAACATTTACAAATTCTCAGATCCTCTCTTTCAAGGCAGACTCATGTGATTGGTTAGAGTGTATATGGAAGAATTCACTTAGGCAAACATGTATTTTTCTGTAAAAATAAGTGAATGTCTATGTTTATTCAAGCTATCAGAGTTATCCAAGATTCATTTTCCAATTCGTTCATTTTTTGTTCTTCTCTTTCTATTCCCAAAGGAAATGGAACACTGATTGGAGCATCTGCAAATGTAGTGTGTGCTGGGATTGCTGAACAGCATGGTTATGGATTTTCCTTCATGGAGTTCTTCAGGTATTTGTGTTGGGCACAAATTTATTCTTGCACTAATACTTTTTCCTCTTCGTAAAAAAAGCTAGTAACTTGAACAGCGAAATTACCCAAGAATACCCTGGTGCAAGAGTCAATCTCCTAGCTTTATGTCCAGATGTTTATAGATTTTCATGTACTCTCACTCCTCAGGGAAAACTGTGATCATTCCAGCCAGATCTGTTGGCCAGTGGTAGCTTAAATGGGTTCTGTTTCAGGGCACACTTTTCACCAGCAGCTCCTGCAGTCTGTTGCTTCTGGTCATGTTCTCCCTTCTCTTCACATTATACAATACATTTAAAGCTGGAGCAATATTGCAATCAAAAAGAGAACAGCATAACCAGCAGTTACAATCAAAATTTCACTCAACTCGAGCTTGTTTAATAGATGTAAACGTTATGTCTTATAATGGCCTGTGTTCCTCTGTATTTATGTAAGATGTTTTGTTGAAGTCATTTGTCTTGCATGCTCCATGTAAAATCAGTGTAAACTGATCATGTTCATCATGTTCCAAAAATATCCCTAAGTGTGTCTCTCTTTTTAAGAAGTGACAGACCTATTTTTAGAGAGACTCTTAAGACAGCTTGATTTCAAGCACTCTCTAGCGTATCAACAAATACATCTGAATGTGGAAAAGGAGCTGCTTGCTGATTACCTCTTGGTGAGAGGCTTGCGGAGATATTCACCGTCTCTTTTGATTCGGTTCTCCCTGCTTGTTACCACCTGCTCGATGGAAGTGCTTTCCATGCAAATACAGATGCATGCAGATATCTGGCTTTCTCCCAGTCGGTGGGGTGTTGGTGGTCAATGGTGAAAAAGAGGAAGCTGAATGCACATCTGATTGGACTGTGAAATGATCCTGGTGGGAGACAGTGGGGTCTTTCAATCCCAGTATATAGAATCTGAAAAGGAAGTTCAGACATGCCTAGCACAAAGCCAGACATGAAGGCACTTCACACTTTCACTTTTACCTTAGGGATTTGTCTTTGGATTTAAATACTACTTGTGTAGAAATTTGCCCAGCCCCCCCATATATATATAACTTTTTATTTATTTAATGCTTTCATCTGTCATTAATGTAATGCTTTCATCTGTCATTAATGTAATTTATGTACTTTACATGTAATATGTTTTAAAAATATTTGGGGGGATTTTTTATGCTATTAATTGCATTAATTCTGTTAATTAATTGGCATATTGTGTTTTTATTCAGATTATGCCAACTAATTAACAGAATTATATGAAACACTTGGTTCAGTAAGGTTAAATTGGTATCAATTAGGTATCATGAGCCTCCATTTATCAATAATTTTACAGAATTTTTTTTTTTAAATTGCAAGTTTTATGAAATAACATAAGTCACTGTATTATGAACAAGCTTGAATTAACATGAATTAATATATGATATAAAATAATTGTATTTTTAGTTTGTGATACCTAAATTATATGTAATGTATGAACTAATAAATGCAACTTTATTATAAATTATAACAAAAAAGAATAATAAAAATGATAACAATAATATGAAAATGATAAAAAATGACTATTATATTTATAGAATACAGTATAATACTGTATATAATACATACACTTTTATTTATAAATAATAAATAATTAGTTTTTTGATAATTTTTCCATGACCTTGCAATCCATCTTTATTAACAAGCAATCACTTACCATTATGTATCTCCTTTGCTTGTCTGTCTAAGTCTAAGTGGCCATGGCACTTTTAACCCCTGAAACAGGAGAAATCAATGGCATTAGACCGAGCCCAAGGCCCTCGGCTCAACACAGGGAAAAGAACGGGAGCTCAGTCTAAACAGCACATCAGACAGGGAGATAAGGCAGATCAATTCAAGCTAATCTTAAGAGTGAATCCAATCCATCCTAACGATAGCAAGAACCCCAGATTCTGCATCACTCTTCACTTTAAGTTGAACGGCTGCCACTTGCTTCCGATTCTGTTTCAGTAATGAAGTACCTCTGCTAAGCCAAAGAGCTGCTCGCTGTGTGCACTCATGAGACGTATTCTTGGATTCCCTCCTTCCTCATTCTGGGGCCCATAGGACTGTCCAGAGGCAGGTAGAGCAGCTGGGCGACTCAAGGCTGAGCCAAATGGGAATGGGCTTATGGCAGTGGGGTGGGTGAGGGAGGAGGCAATCGCCCATGGGAACTTATTTTTTTGGCAGTGCTAGGAAAACAAACAGGGTGGCAGCAGATGTTTGAGTAATTGCTCATTCATCATTAACCTCCCTCCTGCTTGATACTCACAGAGAATTCAAGTCATCCTTATCAACCTCTGCATGTCATCTGAACTGCTTCTATTCTCTTCAGGTAGAGTCTCAGAAGTAGATAAATTGCGATGTAATCCTGAACTTCTGCATATTTGCTTTTTGTATTTTGGGGCCTCATTTGTATGGCATGTGATGGTTGGGACTTTGTGATGAATGGGTCCTCAGCTCAGCCTGTAATTGGCTGATTGGTTGGTTGCTATGGGGATGCAGTGGGAACTGAGACTGTCTCTGGCACTTTAGTTAGAAACTAGTGATGGACCAATTATCAGTATAAATAAACTATTAAGTATGATTTTTGCCACAATAAACTCCTAATATCTTGGCCAAGGTAGTTGTTAAGTTTAGGTATGACTAGGAGTTAAAGGATCTACAATACGGTCATGCAGAATATAGAATTAATATGTTCTTTATACCAGTGCTAGTCCAATATGTAACCAGTATTTCTTACTTAGTAGTTTCATCAGAATCCATTTATGTTAGTATATTTTGATCAATGACAGGTCAGGATACTCATCTAGTCTTCCATCCAAATTAATAGTAGTTTAGTGAGGTCAAATAGGTAAGTTCTTTGGTAACACTTTATTTCTAACCCTACCCCAACCCAGTTTGCGCTGTTACCACGTCATTAACTATGACTCTTGCCTCAAAAAACTACTAATTTGTTGCTTATTAATAGGTTATTAAGGTAATTGTTAACTTTTGGTATTAGGTAGGATTAGGGATGTAGAATATGGACATTCTCTGTTGTTCTCTAGCAATGCATTTAATCTAAACTTTCTGCTTGCTCCAAAAGTCTTGGAGTAATCTGTCCAAATGTAAGTGACAGGAAGTCTTCCATTGGTGTTCAGATGAGTCCAGATTTTATTAAACCGTGCATCGCGCTCTTTTCCTGTCAATCTCCTGCCATTTTCCACTCACCCTAGCCTTTCCCAATAGTGGCGATATTGGCTTGTGATGACTCGCTTGGCTTTGCAGCCTTGCCCCTCTGACCTCCATATATACCTTTTCTTAGAAAACCATCGCTCACCATTTTTGGCATAAGGATGTTAGTCTGAATGACCAAGGGGACCTGCTCTTAAATGGAGCATTTTTTACCACACCAGGGCAAGTTGCCTATATTGAACACTTGTTTTTTTTCTCTATCCAACATCCATCTTCTGCTGGCATTTTTCGTCTCTGGCCAAGCCCTCTGAGTGAACTGCAGAATTAATGAAGTGACATATGGAGACGTAGCCTGACCGGCTGTAAAACTTTAATGATGCAGAGCTTGTAAATCCATAGTATACGCAGTTACCTCACATGACTGGCAGGCTATATTTTTGACTCTTGACATCTTTACACATACTATAAGTGTGTCCTGAGCAGCTGTATAAAGAAGAACCTAAGTAGACAAATTAACTATAACAGTTTGATTGCATATTGTATATTTTGTACATTTGTTTGACCTTTTGATAATATGAGGGATATATTAGTGTGATTAGTTAAAGACATGATGATTTACTTTACTCTCTGAAAAGTAAGAATAGCTAGACATTGCTGCTCTGGTGTAAAAATCAGTCTAAGGTAGCCAAAATTATTGGAGCACTAGTAACCAGTTTTGTAAAAAATAATAATAATAATAATAATAAAAAAAATATATATATATATATATATAGGCTAGGATTATAGGATATATAGGCTAGGCTAAATTACAGCTAGGATTGTAATTTCTCCCTTAATTCTATTAATTCTCCCTTAATTCCCTTAATTCTATTCTTCTCTTAGGAGTTAGGACCTATTATCAGTGTTGGGAAGGTTACTTGGAAATATACAAGTTACCCTATTTAAAATTTACCTTGAGTAACAAATATCTGTTTTACAGAAAGTATTTAGATGTAACCCTTTCTTGTAATTGTTAACATTTTCATAAGTAACTGTTATGTAATTACAGATTACAGTTAAAGTATTTAATTAAATGATGTACTGTAATACTGTTACATGCTACGAGTTACTCCCCGACCCTGTCAGTTTCAGTATACAGTGTTCAATTAAACACAATACTGAAATAGTACTTTTGGTGAAAAACTGAGTGCCAGTAATGTGAGCATTTTATATTTGCATCTGAATGTGTGTGTGGTTTAGATCAAGGCACATATAAATATAGATGTATGCATGTGCATACAAATGCATCAGCATTTTCATTAATTGCTGAATTAATTAATTTGAAAAAGTGTATTGCAAAACACTTCCAGCAAAGTCTCCGTGAATACCATTGACTTGCTTCAGGGCAGATAAACAGTCGATGTAACTATTGTAAAAACAACAAAGACAATACTGGCTGATTTGCGTGGAAAGGATCTCCTCGTTCTGTTGTTTTCAACAGACGGATCTCCCACGTCATGTGATGTAATTAGCATTCCCATTTACAGCTGTGTCTCGATAGCCCTGTAGCACAGACAATACCAAACCTGTGCTTTGATATTGCAGGTGTGTAATCTGCATTTGGCACTGAATCAATTTCAAGCTCTAGTGCAGGGCTGGTTGAGACATGGAAAGAAGGGGGGTTATAACCGAGAGAGAGCAGACACATCCAAACATGGACATGACTTCTACTCTAATCAAAATGAATTAAGAAATCTACTGTTCACAAAAGTTAAACAAGGAAGATCGGAACCATGTATGTATTTATAAATGTGTTTTTATATATATTTTTGTCTGAAAGTGTGAATTTGCTTTAGGAGGGGTTTCTGTCTTGCTTAATCCATCAATTCAAAGAACAAGTGGTAAACAAAAGTGAAGACATGACAAAAAACAGGAAATATGCAAGAAAAGCACAAAAAAAGTTAAAACAGAAGTATGACAGTTTCTATCTAGTTTTCAATCCATAAAAGTGGATAATAAGTTTTTATTTTATTGTAAGCACGAATACAAAATGAAAGCATGGTTTATGGACAATGTGAGCTAAGTAGTGCATTGCATATAATCATATGTCAAAAGATACCATCTATGATCATTTCTCAAGAGATGTTCTTCATGCTGCATACTAAAAGAATGCATTAGGCCACTTATTCTGACTGTAGCTATATATGACTGCTTTCATTTTATTGAAAGATTCAATTTCACTAAGATACAGTACAGAGATTATCAAAGTTGTTCAAGTGTTTTAAGGCCCATTTCTAATGCTGTGCTTAAAAATTATTATTTTACAATTGGTCTGTAATTGTTAAGAACTGAGCCACTTAAATTATTATTTTTCAGAGTAACTCACACTATAACCCCTTTTTTAACCTTTATGCAATAGCTTTTAGACGTAATCATGATTGTTGGCCTTTCAGACCTTTTATGATCAAAGTTTCATGCTATTACTAAGCTGCAATAAGACTTCCTCTCCATATCAAATTATATCACTCTCCCATTTGTTTGAAGCGCTGTGAGAGTTTTAGCCACGAAGGAATGCTTGTTAGGGATCGGACTACATGCCAATGGATTTCCTCTTTAACATTCATTTAGGAACAAAGAAAAGGGCTTTTAAAAGTTTATCCCGATTTTGATGTTTCAGTCACTGTTCTATTAAGGTCCTGCGCTTCTAAAGGCATCAAACTCAAGTCTCATGTGATTTTGTGTGTGCTTTAGGGCAAGACTTGTCGAATGATTAGGCGCCGATTATTGCAGACGGGGAGGACCTAGATTGGTGCTATTTATAACTGCTGCTGTAGCGTCACATTGGGAGCGTGATTGATGCTGTCAGGCTTCTGTAATTAAGGGAGGGAGTTTAAGTGGCACACCTGGGCATACAGGTTTACAGAAAAGGAAGATTGGTGATGGAGTCTTTGAGAGAGAGAGAGAGAGAGAGAGAGAGAGAGAGAGATGCAAGCTTTCCGAAGAACGCTCATCCATTTGTGTGCTTTATACATTATATTAGTTTAGATAGAAATTGTAATGTGGTTTTAAAGCAAAGAACAAGGAATTATTATTTAATCACATTTAAATTGTTGCTTGGCTTCTTCGTCATTTTAATCTGAGACTAGAGAACTTGGTAATATGCTATTGAGTACTCTATGTTTATATATATATATATATATATATATATATATATATATATATATATATATATATATATATATATATATACAGTACAGACCAAAAGTTTGGACACACCTTCTCATTCAAAGAGTTTTCTTTATTTTAATGACTATGAAAATTGTAGATTCACACTGAAGGCATCAAAAGTACGAATTAACACATGTGGAATTATATACATAACAAAAAGTGTGAAACAACTGAAAATATGTCATATTGTAGGTTCTTCAAAGTAGCCATCTTTAGCTTTGATTACTGCTTTGCACACTCTTGGCATTCTCTTGATGAGCTTCAAGAGGTAATCAACTGAAATGGTCTTCCAACAGTCTTGAAGGAGTTCCCCGAGAGATGCTTAGCACTTGTTGGCCCTTTTGCCTTCTGTCTGCGGTCCAGATCACCCCTAAACCATCTCGATTGGGTTCAGGTCCGGTGACTGTGGAGGCCAGGTCATCTGGTGCACCACCCCATCACTCTCCTTCTTGCTCAAATAGCCCTCGATGCCTGCAGTGTGACTCTGCAATTTTCATAGTCATTAAAATAAAGAAAACTCTTTGAATGAGAAGGTGTGTCCAAACTTTTGGTCTGTACTGTATATATATATATATATATATATATATATATATATATATATATATATATATATATATATATATATATATATATATATATATATATATATATATATATATATATATATATACTAATTAACAAGCTAAATTAAAATACAGTATAGGCATACAGTCTTCAAATATTTCTTTCAAATATTTTATATTGGTTCAAATTGCTCAAGAAAATATTCAAGTAAACAATCAGTAGTAAAGGACAAATAAATGAAAAGCCAGATTGTCAGTATTGATCACTATTTGATAAATATTAAGACATGATTCAGTGGCATTTGCAATGCAAAGCCTCATGCCAGATATCAGATATTTTGACAAATCCGACTTTTTGTCCTGATTGTTTACATTAATATCCCATATACCATTTTGATCAAAAAGTACATTAGACGATTCACTGCTCAAGACCAGCTGCCTCTCTATCTTCATGATGATCCCAGCAAAAAGTAGGTAAAAAAGAAAGAAAGAAAAAAGTTTATTTTGTTATTATAGTAGTATCAATGTGCTACTGAACTAGCGTTGTTCATATCCTGGGTTTGAATTAGCCAATTATTTCAATTAGTTAAAGCACTGTGATGCCTTCATCCTGATACAGAAAGCTTATTGTGTTTTTAACTTTGCAACCCCCCACCCTGATTTTTTGTTTTTCACACAGTTTCACGTACATCCCTAGAGAGACCATGTTATAACGGCTTAATGTGAATCTTAGTTCTGTTTCATTTTTTCTAGTGAGTCGAATACTCATTGCTTTTTCACCTCAGTTTTACACTCTCTAGAGTAGACAGCTCCGTTATAGCCCTCAGCTAGTCTACCGCCACAGATTTCTAAAAGTCCTTACATTTTTTAAGATGACATTTGAGAGTGCTCCATTACATTTTTCCCTTCTCCTATCATTTCTAATGAGTCTCTGTTCAGCTACCACTCTTAAATTGTTGGAAAATGTGGGCCTAGCATGCACAACATCAGCAAAGCTTTTGAAATAATTTCCATTTCTATTTCACAGCACTGTGGTCAGTTTTAAGTGCAAATGCAAAATTAATTTATTAAAAAAGATCACAATACCAGATATAGCTACAATGAACTGTGATTACAGGAGCTCCATCATTGCCTAGAAAACACTCATAATGACTTCATGTGATGTATATTTTTTTTTGTGGAACATAGTCCTTACCTGAGCTTTATTCAGTAGTAATAGGGTTATCATTTCAATCTTTTTGGATCATATGATATCATATTAAAAATGGTCTAGTTTCAATGAAATGCGTTTGAGAATGGATATATATTACTTTAAGAGTACAAATCTGCAGATTGATACAAATAAAAGTGCATGTTATATCATAGACCCTAGTAATGTTTGTTGATCTGTGTTTTCATGCAGATATGTTTCCTTTTCTTATTGTCTTGAATATCAGAATTGACATCACATTTTCTCAATATTAATACGATATATAAATAAATTTTAGAGAAATTCCTCCTACTAGCCAATGTGGTTTTGCATATCCTTATTTTCCTTTCCTAGTTGGTCTCTTTCCCTATCTGTTGGTGAGAATATACTTATATTTCTGTGCTTTTACAGGGGAGAGAAGCAGCATGTGTGTGTATGTAACCATGGGCAATCATGGTCTATTGTACAAACAAAACCAGAGCTTGGATCACATTGTTATTCCCATCATGCCAAGCCACTTTGGCTTTCAAAATCCATCATGTGCCCCCAAACACTGGCATGTAAGATAATGGTGGATGTCCAAATGACAAACCATCTGGTGTGTCCCTTATGAAAAGTACAGAATTATGACAATGATGGCATTTATAATAATGTCCGAAATATCAGGCTTAATCAACACTGACCTTAATTTCCACTCGCTACCGTATCTTTTTGTGACTTTGAGAAAGTCATTTCCTTCCCTAGTTTTAATGGCTTTCCTGTCTTTTTCTCCAGTTATAACTGAAAATTGGCATTCTGATGCTTGCTGAGCCCCATGAGATGGGTTTTCACAGTCGTAAGGAAATGTTGTGTACATCAGCAATCTTGTAGTGATAGTGAGTGAGATTGTGGCAGATAGCAGTTCTGATCTCATCATGTTTGAGATGTTGAGGGTTTTTAATACAAAATGTGCCACATAGTCGATAGCCTTGAGCAAGGAAGGTTGGGCAACATGGATAAAAGAATCTTATTTTTCCCTCAACTCAAAACAGATTTTTCCCCAAGGTCATGCATATGCGTATCATGGTTTAGTGGTAAAGATCTGAGCTTTTAATTCAATGGTTTTAACTTTGAACCCCATCAACATTCTGTGGAACTCTTAAACAATTGTCTCCTACTGTTTCAGCAAATATCCAATACAAAAATGCATGTGTACATGTTACATATTACTAGAAATTCTTATGAGATCAGACTGACCTTACAGCATTGGCCTATTACATTATACATTGTTTTTTGCACCGCAAGGGGTTTAACTCAAAACTGTACTAAACACTTTAGTATAAGGACCAGTGTTACTCTAAAAAAGTAATTCATTAATGCTTACTAATTAAATTTTTAACAGTGCAATTAGATTACTGTACAAATTACTCTCTCTGAAGATAGTTATAAGTATTTACTTATTACTAATTACTTTCTAAATCCTATATTAACCTGACAAGTTAATGATACAAAGATAGAAATGGAACTGTTCTTTTAAATCTTTAAAATAAATATTAGATAACTGCATAAATTATTCTAGGCAGACTTTAGATTAGAGTCCAGTTCTCACTATTAACTATGAATTTAGTATACTCCTAATTACTGCTTATTAATACTTGGTAAAGTAGTTGTTAAATTTAAGGATTGGAAAGGAATTAGGATTAAGGATTTAGAATAAAGTCTTGCAGAATAAGACATTTATATGTGTGTTTTTCTATTTACAATCTAATCATGAAAAACTACATATCGTTGGAAAGGTCTAAGACTCCACTTTTTGTTGTAACAAAAATATGTAGGAACAGTAATAGATTAATTTATGATGAGTGCACCTCAAAACATATACATCATAACAGGAGTTCTGACCTTTGTCACAAAAAATCTTCTTTGCTTCCTTTTACCCTATCACGTTTTAGCAATCATCATAAATTATATATCATCTGAAAGCTTAAAACCTCCAAATTCATGCGTTATCTTGAAAATCGTACTTTAAAATCTTTTAGTGGGCTCCTCCTCCTTAGTGGGAGGTGTCACATTCCAAATATATTATGGTCTTTTAGAATCAAACTTTTCACAATCTTGAAAAAATACATATAGTTGGAAAGGTCTGAGTCTCAAGATTTGGTGGTTATTTTGTCATAGGCATAATATTGAAAGAGAAATTGATACATTTGTGACAGAAAAATGCATAAAAAAATCAATTCAGTTTGAATGGCATTATTTTATGAACTTCAAATTTGGAACCCAACTTATTTAGACATATGGCTTTAATTTTATAGCAATTTTGGATTAAAATACATTTTTTATATAAAAAATATATATATAAAAATAAAAATAGTATAGTACATTTTCTTTACAGTACATTTAAACTTCTATAACTTTTTTATGCTTGCATTTTTTTTTAAATGATTTCACTTCTGCAATAATCTGCAGATTATCTTCTTTAAAAAGAGACCAAACTTTGGTCTGTATTTAAAAGTGTTTATGAATTATAATAATTTAAGTCTGAATAGTGTACATTCCTTCTTTGTTAAAAGGGGGTGGGGGGTGACAGTTAAGAGGTTGACTCATCAAATTATTTATAGTGAGAATGGTGCATAAAAAGCATGCACTTTAAGGTTAGGCTTTACATTTTTTTATGTTAAATCCACTATTGTATTGTATATAAATGTTCTACAGTCTATACACAGTATCAAGTTCAATTGCATAAGAAGTAACTGTAATTAAATTACAGAAAAAATAAAGAGTAATCTCTTTCTTTACATTTTCAAGGGAAAAGTAATTCAATTACACTAAATAAATTCCTTAGCAATTCCTGATTACACCCAACACTAATAAGGACCCACTAAATCTCACTATATACGAGTTGCTTATTAGCATATTATAGCAAAATATTATCTGTTTATGAGTGCTTATAAAGCACACATTCTGCATGACCATATTTTAGTTCCCAATTCCTACTTAATGCTTAAATTTAACAATTACCTAATTGACTATTAATAAGCAGCAAATTGGGAGTTTATTGAGGCAAAAGTCATAGTTAATGGTTTGTAAATAGCAAGAATTTGACCTTAACATAGATTGTGATCAACTGTTTTCATCATGTATAAAAGGCATTGTGAGGGTAGAAGTGGTAAAATGTGTAATTGAAACACTGTAAAATTAAACCCAATATGGCACAATTAATGAGTTGCCATCCTTGTGTCCTTGAGCAAGATATGTAAACTAAGGTTACTGACTTTGAGTGTCATGCTACTGAAAAAAAAAAAAAGATAATTGTGTCACTTTAGATAAAACATCTGCTAAATGAATAAATGTGATTGTAATGCATTGAATAGCTTGAAAGACTGCCTCAGTATGCTGTTGGAGTCATCTTTGTCCTCCAACTAGGATGGACTTGTATCACCTTTCTAAGAATTTAGTGACTTTACTCTTCCTTTCATTATGCCGTTAGAGAAAAAAAGCATGCTTTTCATTTTAGAATGGTTTATGCAGTACTTAGTGCCGTGTAATGTGCTATTTAATCTGCCTGTTTAACAAACCACATGTGGAGACGCTTTTCAGGTTGTACATCTCACACCCTGGAAACCCTGTGTTTCAGTGCACATCGATTAGCCCACTTCACTACATATGAATCGGGCACCTGGCTGCTTCATTCACATCACTCAAATTGTGCATTAGCAATCTGACCTGCCCTCACACCCGTGGCACATGCACCTGCTTTGATGCATGCCTTATACAGATTATAAATACCTGTTCCTTCTGCAGTCCAGCAAATAGCCTCCCCACCTGCTTTCTGGATACTGAACACCTGATTTGTTCCCTGAACCAGCTGTTATCTTTGTCATACTTACATAATAGGCCTTAAAATATGTGCTTTCCAATAATCTAATTTTAGAGTATGTTAGAAAGAGATGAAGTAGAAGACAGGAAGTGCTAGAGGACAGTTTCACGTGGAAGTGTATTACCCTCATGTCTCATTTTCTATGTCTTGATTTGTGTCCTTTGGCAGCCCCTTCCTCTATTGATTCTTTCACTGATTCCTTATTTCAAATCCTAGTTTTATACCTTTTTTGTGTGTTGAAGGGACAAACTAATTTACGGTTCTGGGTGTAGGTCATTTTTGCTGTAGCCTACATGTTACATTTATGCATTTGGCAGACATTTTGCACTTAAAGCACTTAAACAACTTGCACTGCAGAATACATTTTATTAGTTCATGAGAATTGATCACGAATTGCTAGCAGCATGATTTACTATTCTGAGCATAAAGGTAGAGTTCACACAAAAATAAACATTGTTAGACCATCCAAGATGCAATTAAGTTTGTTTGTTTATTTAAATAGATAGTGGTAGAAATTAAGCATTGCATCACTTGTTGACTATTGAATACCTGGCATGACAATAAATGAAGTCCATCAGAATGAGTCCAAACAGCTAAAACGCATTACAATGATCCACTGTATAAGAACTGTTTTAGACTTGCAAATTATATTTTATCTGTGCATATTTCTCTTTTGATTCAGATGAGACTACATTATCCCTGGAAAAAGCTATAATATGGATAGAGGAGTTTTTAATAATAAATTTGTTTATTCTAAACACAACTTTTTGATTCACAAATTGTTAATGGACTTTTGTGATGTTTTTATCAGCTGTTTGGATTCTCATTCTCACGGCACCCATTCACTGCAGATGATCCATTGGTGAGCAAATTAAGTAATGCTACATTTCTTCAAATCTGTTCAGGAGAAGTAACAAACTCATCTGCATCTTGGATGGCCTGAGTAAACTGGCTGAACTATTATTCACTTAAGCATTTTTTGACAAGAGTTGTTTGGTTTAAGAATGTGATTTGCAAAATTATCAGGAAACCTTGTTTCTCCCAGTTTTTGTCCCCTCTCTTTTTATCATCCATTTGCTTCCCATCATCCTCTCGTTTAGTGGCCACTTGCTCTTCTGAGCTTGTTGATTTCTCTATGCCCCAAATGCTCTGTATTTACCCATGCACTCAGTATCCACTGGGCTGCTGAAGGTATGCACTCGGCCTAAATGGATGTCCAGTGCTTTCATCCTCACAAGTGCTTTGTCCTCTCAGCAGCTCTTTCACTCATTTATTCATTCCAGAATCCCTTTCTACAGGACTTTTTATTCAGAAACAAGATCACAGTCTTTTATAAACTATCAGAGAAGTAAACAGAACAGAAATTATTAAAATTGCATGTGGAGTTTCAGTGTTCTGTAAAAAGAAAGAGGGGACTCAGATCAGCAGGCTGTGGGGCAAAAACAAGACAGATTTTCTATGTAAAGGTGCAGTGTTTAATCTTAGAAATCTGTTAAATGTAGAGTACTGTGTACAATATTTTAAATTAATTTAATTCATTATTTGCTTATAATCTTAATCTTCCCCTCTGGTGAGCTGTTAAATGGATAACTGCTGAAAGCAGATAATTGAATCAGTGAGGCAATTTCACTTCATGAACAAATCATTTTGATTCATGTACAAAATATTGAGTTGGATTTGTCAACTCAATAAATTGATTCATTAAAAAGAACTGGTTCAAAAGATTGAATCATTTCCTGATTTGGTAATCCAGTCACTGCAACATTCATATTAACGGCTCTTACCGGAACTTTTGTCTTTTCCCTACTCATATTGCTTAAAAAGACATGAAATATTGCACAGATGCGGAATGGACAAAATTTGGGGTTACACTTTAGAATAGGTAACACTTGTTAACTATTAACTACGACATTTCTCTCAATAAAGTCTTAATTTGCCGCTTATTAATAGTTAGTAAGGTAGCTGTTAGGTTTAGGTATTGGGTAAGATTAGGGATGTAGAATAAGGCATTAATATGTTTTTAATTAGCACCAATACATAGCTAATATTCTAGTAATATGCATGCTAATAAGCAGCTAATAGGTGTTACCTATTCTAAAGTTTTACCAGATTTTTTCCCAAAGCCATGAACACTTTGAACTTTGTTATATGAAACAGGATTTACATATAGATGTTTTAAAATTCTCCTTGTGTGTTTCACAGAAAAATAATAGCACAGATTTGAAATGGCATCGGGGTGAGTTAATAATGACAGAATCTAATTTATATTGGTCTCGATTATTTGATAGAGGCAGGGTTGGGCACTGACATTGTTTTGCAAACAGATTATATAGTTCGCTGTGTATTTTCTGGGTGCTATTGTCCATGTTCCCTTGATAATCTGTCCACTTCTCTTTATAATCTGTTGATTTCTTTTGTACTGATTTATGTGTCTGCACATAGTGTCCATGTGCAGTTCTACTGATAATATTTGAGGTTGGATGGCATGTAGTATAATCCTCATGGACAGATGAGACGCAGCATGTTGAACCGAGGGTCAAAAGGGCACTGATTCATGCCGATCGAGTCTGGAGATTAGGCCAGTGTCCAGTTGTAATTACAATGGTAATTCCACTCTCCAGATGGATGCTTTTACAAGCAAACACAACAAGTACGGTCCATGTGTCTCTGAGAGTTGACGGCTTTGAGGAAAGCAGCTTATGTTAAATGGGGGGACAAGTATCATCAGTCCTATTGCGTCTCCAGCCTTTGACTTCAATAATAATGCCTGGAGATCATACTTTACTGCTTTTGTCCCCTGCCTTTGACTCTGCCGTAATGTTTAAAGACTCACACTTTAATACCAAGTCGATGAAGCAGTTAACGTTCCTGTCACGCTCCTCAGCAGGAGAGCATCGAGACCCCTGCTGATCAGAATCGAATCACACACACACAGACAGACATAAACAAATGCTCCGCAGAAGGGAGAATAATGCGAAACTGCTCAGAAATCATCATATGAGAAACAAACAAGGAATGAAACAGAGGGGAATGCTGGGAGATGAACTTTCAGTGGAACACAAGCATACAGTCTTTCATTAAGAAAGAGCACCAAGCATCAGACTGTGTTGCAGATTCTTTCCCCAAAAGCTATACATTGAATTCTCCCTTCTGACAGAATGGGATTTACAGACTTTCTAAAGTTCAGTTTTCATCTTCATAACATGAATTCTTGCTGTGCTCTATTTCACAGGTTGGGCTTCCCTATGATGCTGATGACCTGCACGATAGGCATGTGCTACCTGCTCGCAACTCACATCGGGCTTGGCTGGAACACATAAATGTTCCATATACCTACAGTATATGGGGAAACAAAAAGACTTTGGGTGTGTCTGCAGTTTACATTTGAGTGTGTGTGTTTGTGTTTTGAATGACACATCTGTTGTTCTTGGAAGGATCCATGAAGACTTAAACTTTTTAGACCTGGTTCATCCTGAGTAACTTTTCTTTACATGCAGGAGAGACCATGAGAAACCATGGGAACATCTGATCATCTGCTGTATTCCTACAGGTGTATCACACTGCTATGGTGCTACTGCTCATTTGTGATAATGCCAAGACATTTTTTATATATTTGCCCAAAAATAAGAAAACCAGATTTTTTGTTGTTGTTGTTGTAAAAATGCAGATCTGCTTGTTTTATTTGGTGAAGTTTGATTATTTTTTTTTTTTGTTTGTTTAAAATTCCCTTTTTGAGACATCTTCCAAAAGGGATCCTCTGTGGCCCACTATTGTTTCTAGAAATCTTAAAATTATACAGTTTACATCATTTACCATATTCAGAAAATCTAAAATAATGATATGCATGTAGTTATCCATTGATTTCAGAGAAAAATTTGACCCACCAATGAGAGAAGTTTTTAATGAGAGAAGTGTAATTTGCACGACATGTACAGTAGTTGGGTGACACTTTCTAATTATGATGACTGTATCTAAAATGAATGGTATTCGTAATGCCTTTTAATGCACCTTATAATAAAAATGTATGGTGTAAATAATTGTAACCACATTTGTAATACATTATAATGCTTGCTTAAACATTGAACACAAAAAAACTGTGTGTTTAATGCTTTATGGTGAATAGTGAAAGGTAAATATTAATTGTGGTTACGGTTGTTTACAGTATGAATGTCAGTACCTTTATATAAACGAAGACCTCTATAGTGCATTATATAGTGCATGCTTATAGGACACATGGAAAGTGTTACTGTTGTGGGTGTTTTGGATTTTGGTTCGATCATTGTGTTCAGTCACTGTTTGTTTGCTTCAACAAGAAATTCTTGCATCTGATTGCAAGGAGAGAGTTTATGTAATCAATAATGCATTATATGTGTTTTA
The DNA here is from genome assembly GCF_023724105.1 of Carassius gibelio. NCBI lineage: Eukaryota > Metazoa > Chordata > Actinopteri > Cypriniformes > Cyprinidae > Carassius > Carassius gibelio. Next base: position 10,150,365 of record NC_068401.1, on the reverse strand, counting down.
ATCAGTTCCCACTATTTTTTTTTATTCAGTCACTTCAGCTCTGACCTAATTAAACATTGCTATAACAATCCACTACAGAACTACCAGCTGTTTTAGAATTAATTGTGCAAGTACTTAAAGCAAGTAATTGACTAAGCAGTTTAAAATGTTGCCATGCAAGGACCTTTTTAAGTATAAATGTACGTGTGGATAAATAACAAGCTGTAAATTATAACTTCACTTTAATGTATTTGATTTTTAATTGATCATACTATATAGTGCAATAAGACATGTCCCTGGATCAACATCTTATGATGATACTGGATCAACATTATTGTCCAAAATACAGACTTAACCCAATCCCTACCCCTAAACCTAACCCTACCAATAATTTATTCCTAAAAATCAGTGGGAAATGATAGCTGATTAACAAGGGTGAAGAAGCACGTAACCCTAAGCCTAAAACAGATATTTCCTGAAAAGTTATATCTCTGTTCTGATTGGTTGATTGATATGTGTTCCAGGATCAACAAGGGTGTTGATCCAGGAACATGTTGTACTTGGTGAAATCAGGCTCACCTTCTTTATTACTCATATTGCCCCTAGTGTTTTTTGTTTTATTTTGTTTTGTTTTTTACCATCAAACTTTCAATGCTATCAAAACATATCAGATAAAACACCTGTGTGTACTAAGATCACCATGGGAAGAATCTATCCGATTGATGATCACTTTGGGTTTAAAAGAGAAAAAGGCATTTACATCATGCAGTCAATCACTTTTTCTACATGTGCAGTAAAAACAGGAATTGTGAGATATGACAAATGGATCAGTAATTGTAATTTGCCCATTTGTTTGATCATCACATCTGCTGCATATACTGAATGCACATTATCAGTGAGTGAAGTTGAGCATGCATGTCACCACACAACTACATGCAATAGCTGGAATGCTTGAGGTGGATGGAATTAATTTGGCAAAGAGGTGCTGATTACCTCCAGCACCCATGAAATGTCACAGGCAACACTGTGCAATTATATAGGATTTTGTTCACCAAGTCAAATATATTTATGCAACATACAGCAAAACAGCAACAACAGCAAGAACAACAACAAAACAACTTTAATTGCAAATAAAAATCATTTAAAAACAATTTTTATAACTTAAAAAGTCATAATTCTAAATGTACTTTTTTAACATAATTTTTTACATAATGAAAAACAGAAATGGGCTTCCATAAACAAGAAAACAAACAGGCAAAAGAAACAGTGAGAAGATTGTAAGCATCATCTAACAGCAATTTTAGGTGTCCCACTTAAAAAAGAACCTTTAACCAAACATCTAAAATCTAACCATCTAATCTTGGGCAATCTGGGTGGGTGACAGATAAATCTTGGACATTGTTAAACCAAAAATAAAATGCCATATGGAGTAATAATACAAATGGATTTTATTCCTATATTGTGCTATACCTTCCACGATGGCAGCTTAGTGATCTACAAATAAAAATTCATTGACTCTTGGGAAGATACAGCTGTGGTCCTGAGCGTAAAGTACAGCACTACTGTGTGTAGCTGTTTATATGTATATGGTTGTGGTCTCTTGTGTAGTGTGTGTGTGTGTGTGTTCAGCTGTGGGAACTGGCTGCAAAGTGAGGATGTTAAAAGGTAAGTCAGTTCCCCTCTGAGTCAGTCTCTGAATAAAGCACACTGAGCTAGACAGTTGCACATATGGCATGATAAGACTTCTGCCGTGGCAACATCTGCTGAGCATTCACAGAATCCACTGCATGTTTCAGTCTCGTATAGCATTAGCATGCTGAGTTTTTTCCTTGTGGTATCACTGTAACACATATGATGCAAAATAAGACTTAAAATAGAACTTCTCACTGGAACTGTTCATTCAAAACGTGTTCCATCAAACCTATAAATAATGATATATAATAAACCTTTCCTTTTACACAGCAGGGCTGCAATTTTTGCATTTAATTTCTTGATCGTTTGAGTTTTGAATCTCTGTCAGTGGGTTCCATTAGTTTCCAGCTTATTGTCCCCTTGACATTCTATCAAACAAGGAAATGCACAGATTTATAGTGTAATGGTTGCAGAGAATAGCTTTTAACATGAGGCACTACGTTTCTGAAATGTCCCCGGTACAGACTATGATTAGAAATGCCTATTAAATGGTGAATTGCAGAATTTGATGGAAAGAGATTTTTCTGGCACAACCAGATTTAACTTTTTAGCTCTACAGCTGCTGTTCAACTATTTCAATGCCTTTTTAAAAGTAAAAGGTTCCCCCGTATTTTATATAAAAAGTTACAAAGTGCTAATAATACAGAACAATTAGCATGTCCTTGTCTAATTTAATCTTTGGAAAATGTATTCAAACTGACAGAGCAATGTTTTCAAAATATAATTTAGAGAACACACTTCCTTTCAACCAGCTCAGTTCTAAAGTCTGTCCTGTAAAAGCTCTAGATTCTTTCTGCTGCCAGATTACACAAAAGTAAATGACAGCGGACCATACAGAGGTTCAAGATTGTTACCAGGATTATTGTGTGATTGAGGGAACATGCAGTATATGTTTAACCATATGTTTTGTCACTCATAGAGGGCTTGGGACTGTGTGTGGATCCCTTCTTTGTAGATGTCATTTTCCTCCAATTTCAGTGTGGAATGAGAAAGGATGGCAGATTTCAGTCTATACCCAAGTCCAACTTCAAGTTCATTGAATACTGTGCCATTCAAACAACCCTCAGTGGCATGAATGAATTAAAAATTTCTCTGTTACAAATATGTGTAATATGCTAATTCAAATTTGCTAGAAATAGATACTTGTTAATACTTTCTAACAAAATAATACTTGTTCATGTTATTCTGTAATTTCTTAAATCCCATGCCTTAATATCTCTTTTCACTCAGGCGTTTGACAAACAGATGTATCTACTTGTCACAAATGCTTTCATCGGTATGAAAAACAAAAAGGGAACTGTTGTTTTTACAGTTCTTTGATTCAGAATAAAGCCGGGAAAGGCCTGACTTAGAATTGTTTTGTGGTGTTTCCATGTCAGTCCATTGGGAATCTCACAATTGGTGCAGTGTCCTTAAAGTATTGTGTTTTATTTCACTGAGAAATTACATTGTTTCTGGTTCTTTCTTGTTTCAAGTGAAAATCACATCTCTCTGAGGCAGTGAGGTTGGCAGGAAATTGCATTATCGAAGGCTTAAACAGGCTTTTGGGTGGTGGCAACAGAGCACGTGAAGATAGAATTTCATTATAGCTAAACTGATGCAATTTTGTCCTTTATTTCAGTCTGCCCCTATCAGTTTCTTTCTTCCAGGTTAGCCTTTCAAGTCTTAATATGCAATGTAAATGCCATTTAAAGAGCTGGATCTGCACCCCAGCTGCCAGCATTGATTAACTTTAGTTAGCACTGAATGAGTCATTATTGTGGTGCTATCACCAACTATCTAATCTATGTGCTTTACGCTTGTTTGAGGGCTGATCCCTAAGGGAGGGAAGCATTTGGCTCTTTTCCAATCTCACATTCCTGTAGTTTTAGTTCTAGTCTCTGAATCACTCTAAAGTCTTGCATGAGAGAATAGAAGTGAAAGTCTTGCTTGAGCTTGTCAAATATCATTCAGTGCTGAAGCTCCTTAACCCGCTGACACCAACTATATAAGTGGAACAGATATTCCACTTTTATGTGGGCCAAGTGTTATCTACTGAGTTTTTTTCTGGCTAGTTCAAGGGTACCTAAAATTACACATTTTGAGAAATATACACTCACCAACCACTTTATTAGGCACCAGGCTGGACTAAATTTTGCCTTCAGAACTGCCTTAATTCTTCATGACATAGATTCAACATGGTGCTGGGAATATTCCTCAGAGATTTTGGTCTATAGTGACATGGCAGCCTTGTGCAGTTGCTGCAGATTTGTTAGTTGCAAATCCATGATGCCAATCTTCCATTCCACCACATACCAAAGGTGCTCAATTGGATTGAGATCTGGTGACTGGAGACCACTTGAGTGTAGTGAGCTCATTGTCTTGTTCAAGAAACCCGTTTGAGATGATTTATCATCCTGCTGGAAGTATCAATCATAATATGGTCATAAAGGGATGGACATGGTCAGCAGCATTCAGCAATACTTAGCCCCCAGGGTATTTGTAACTTACGTTTGCAAAATCTTTGCACTCACATACAAGCATGTGTTTGTATTTAAATATATATAAAATAATTATACACAGTGAGAGTACACACATTTATTATGTAAATACAAACTTTTATTTTGGATGCGATTAATCACAATTATAATCGTCTCAGCCCTAGTTAGAATATAGCTAGCATATATAATAAATATAATGAAATAATTTAGTTTAGGCTATGCATAGTGCCTAGACCTGCCAACAAATGCTTATGTTAGAAGAAAACAAAACAATTCTTAGACCTATACACCATTACTGACCTCAGTAACACCGGCTCCCTCAGAATCAACCGGCCTGCCAAACTCCTGGGGCTGCTTCTTTTTCTCTCCGCTAAAATATCTTCAAATATCCATCTCATCTGCTCAATGAATTGAAGGATACAACGGTAATAGCATTAACAGGGAGCCTTTGACATTTAGTTTTCAGTGACAGCATATGCCTATTAGAATATGCCTATTATAGAGATAGGTTATATTATTGGCAAAGAATAAAGACTTGTGATTAGCTTGCTAAGTTAACCATTTCTTGTTTACTCTAGCTAGACTACAGTTTTCCATAGCAAACCAAAATATCCCCTTTCCTTTACCTCAAGAAAAAGTAGCTAAAGGTAAGCAGGTAATTAAAAACAACGTACAATTTCACTCTGTATCACGACACTTACCAATCTTCCTTTCACCATTAGCGTGTGTATCGGTACATGTGGGCAGGAGGGTGCAAAGCGAGTTCACACCAAATTAGACCAAACGACTTGCAGCGCTCCGGTCTGCATCGCTCTGAAAGCTGCCAGTTCACACCAAAGCAATGAGACGGTCGGTGCATCATCTTGATAGCACAACGACTCTTTGTACTTCTGTCCAACTTCTGACTTTTCGGCTATGTTTTGTAGCTGGATTTATATAATTTGTTGCGTCTAAATATGAATGAATATACGGTTGTTGATAAATCGAATTGTTATTGTTGTTCTTATCATCATTAAGGGGTGCTTAGGAACATTTGGGGGTAGCTTCGGCCCCCCTAAAATAGGCCTAACGATGTCCCTGGCTCCAACCTTGATAAAATCTCACCTGCCTGTAACTTTCTAGAAACCCTTAGACCTTGATTAGCCGAACCATGGCTCCCTTGTACATTCACCCCTGCTGACACCTATTTATTATTTCTGAAGGTTAATGTAATGGCTGCTTTTGAAAGAAGTAACTACATTTCAGAATCTTACTGCTTTTACTGTATTTTTAATCAAATTAGTGCATCATCAGTGAGCTTCAGGGACCTTTTATTTTCAAAAGCATAAAAAAAAACCATACAGAATACAAACTTTGAATGGTAGTGTATATATATTGTTGTTTGCCAAAAATGTTACTGTCACAAGAAGGTGACTTATTTTGAATGGACCAGAAGCAGAGAATAAAGGAGTCTTGCATTTTTAAGTAAACTCTCTGTTGAATCAATCTCAGTCTGTATTCATTATTTAGGCATTGCCAAATCACAGAGGGTAGAGAGAGAGTGCTGGATAATGAGCAATGGTTTTTGGAAGCATATAGAAGCATTCATAAACATACAGTATGATAATTTGCATATGAATCTAGCATTTGACTAATCTGTAATCTCCTTTATTTTGGCACCATTATGCATGATGTTGAATAGGAAAAATATCCGGTAAGCTGTGTAGGAGGCTTCACCAGACATGGTGGTTTTACATTGTGAATTAAACTGTTGCTCCTTTGTTCTACCAAGACAGATACTGTAATTGTCCTTTCAGCTCTCTGACCGAGTTTGCACTCTCCCTGATTGTAGTCTGTGCCTAATTTTCATTGCCCTTCTCCCCCCAATACTACTGCATGCTGAGTCCCGTATTAATTAGAATGGGATTAAATGGGTTATGTCGACTGTAATTAAGAAATTGGGTATAGAGCTTAGAGGAGACTCAGTGGAAGGTTTTTGAATAATCGAACCTTGGCCTGTAGAAGCGCAAAGTAATAAGACACAAGATGAGATCAGCGTTGGCGCTGTCAGTCAGCAACCTCTGTGAGTTTCCAGGGATGACCTTTGAAATTCATTCCAAAAACAGCATACTGTATGTTTCCAGCTCATTCTGAACCAAATAATCGCAAAACAAACCAGGATAACATTTTAACAAGCTGGAGAAGCTAAGAATGAATACACAGAGTTTATTATTATATACTGTATAATGTGTCAATGCACAATCCCTTGATTATTAATCATTTTTATTTGTATTATTTGTATTTTTTTTTCACAACTTCTATGTCCAGGAAGCTATATTAAACTTTGCCACCCATAGCAAGCTGCGACCACACAAGTTGTTGATTGACAGTTTTGAAAGAGTTTTCTCTAAATCCCTGTGGCTAATGTTGAGGCTTTTCTTGTATCCATGGCTACAGCAATGGCACGCCGTATGTTTTCCTGTTGTTGTGAGAGGGTGTTTTTTGAGGCTTTAGAAAAAGCCAGCTACACAGACACAGGAGCACAAGTCATGTCAGGGACAGTGAAAGCAGTCTAGTCATTGTGACAGTCATATTGATGACGCTCTCATTAGTCTTCCCTTCAGCTACAGTACATGGGGGCGGTCAGGGGTTGCCGAAAGATTTCTACTGTCAAACAGAACAGTTTTATTTATTTATTTACTGGCTGGGTTCTCTGAATCTTGTTTTCAAGGTTAGCCCTTCTTTTCATAGTTCATAAACTTTGCTGATGCCTGCATGATATTGAGAACTATGCTAATGTTCTGTGTGATATACAAAAATGTGCACACATACCACGTGTTGTATGTTGAAAGGGCAAGTACAAGAACAGCTATAGCCGGGAATGCATACTTGCTAAGCCTGGACTTATATAATTGCAATGCAATTACAAAGGAACATCAAATGTATAAACATCAAAGAAAGTTTCTAGCTAACTAAATATGCAATTAGGGTCCTATTTTGCATATGCATGTCTAGATAATTCCCAAAACAAGACAATGAGCATAGTCAAGCCATGAACGACACTGTGCAAGGAGCTGATTATCCCTTAAGGGTTTGCTGAAGGCTCCAGCCCCCAGAGATTAACTAATAAAAGGGCTTTTCCCAAGTGAAATAGTTAATACTGGGCCATTCTAAACCCCTAGGTAAATGGAATTCTGTGCTGCATCCCGAATAAATAGTATTTAAAAATAGAATTAGTGTGTCCCAAATTTTAGTATGTCGAAATGAGTATGCGAGATTAATTAGAACCATAAACATGAATAAAAAGTGTTAGTCAGTAGAGACTATGGTAGCACGTAAGTGTCTGCTTAATGCATTGGTTCTATTTCTGTTATATAGAATAATATTTCGGAAGGAATAATTTATTTATTGCAGTTTATTTGTATTTTTTATAATAGCTAACATGATGGAGAAAAAAAAAAATATTTGCATTATATGTTTCTGCAACAACATTGTAAACTTTTACAAAGATATGCTTGGTCATTAACTTTTAAGTGCATCATTATGCAAAAGCATGAGGGTATAAACCCGGGTAAACTTTCTTATTTTTATTTTTGCAGTGTCATATGTTCTCAGATATATGTGCATTATAAGTGCAACATTTCATATGCATTATTTAAAGCATTCCAATACTACTTTATATTAAGTGGCCGTAACTATATACAGTACTTACTTTTAAATGTAACTATTTGGTACACTGCACTTATTGTGTACATGCATGTTTTTACATTGTACTTATATTTTAAAAAGTACCTGTAATTAATTAAAGAGCCACACAGATGGGAAATCAAAAGTTAACTGTATTACAGTGTATGATGTAGCTGTCCATCAGTGTAAACAATGTGCAAAGTAATTAAACCAAAAAGTACACGATTTATAAAGTTATTGGCTTCTAAAGTAAGGAGTCGACTCTGAATCGCTGAAACGAGTCGTTATAGATTTCAAATCTTTTGCCCATCTCTATGTACGTCACTAGGAACACTTTGCATAATAATCTCCGCCTACCGTGTTGGGAGAAACGGAACTCTGACCTGCCCCACCCCCCACACAGACGCTCTGGTTGGTGTGAGAGCATCATGTCGAGGAAACAATGTGTTTTTAATTGTAAAGGCAAGTTTGTTTTATTTTCACTTCCAAAGCATGAAGATCAGAAGAACCAATGGCTAAAATTCTTACCACAATAACAGAGCAGTACAACAAATCCCTTTTGTTGTGTTCACAACATTTCACTGATGACTGCTTTTCTAATCTGTGAGTACAAGGCGGGATTTTCAAAGCGTTTGGCCATAAAAGAGGGTTCATTACCAAATTTATTTAAAACAACGAGCATCTCCGAATCACAACGCGAAGTGTTTTCTCCCCAGCGTCTGATCAGTAGGGGAGACCGGGGATGGTTGTAACACTTTTTTCTTCAACGCCTAAAATTACCTTTTTCTTTTGGCTACAAGTCTAAAACTTCTAGGCAAAGTACCCACATGTTTATACTACAAATGGAAACAATTTAAATGTATTCAACTATATCACAGACTTTGTGAGATGATGACAAATACAAGACAATACAAATACAATACAATACCTTTGTTACAACCTACCCCACTATTGGGGTAGGTTGTAACACATACTGGGGTAAGTTGTAACAGGTAGACAAAATATACAAAAACTAAGGGTACTCCAAGTGATTTGACACAAAAACAGTTTTATTTTAAATGAATGACTGCAACAATAAATATGTGTGAATATGGGGAGTGTATGAGCATATTGTGTGTTTTTGTGCATGTGTGCCTTTGTGTGTGTGCATGTCTGTACGTGCACATTCATGTGTGTGTGTGTGTGTGTGTGTGTGTGTGTGTGTTCTTTTTTTTGTGTCATATCAGGACACAACTCTGTATAATGACATGGGTATGACACAGGTATTACAAGGAGAGGGTGACTTATGAGGACATAACCCATGTCCCCATTTTTCAAAACACTTATAAATCATACAGAAAGAGTTTTTTTGAGAAAGTAAAAATGCACAAAGTTTCCTGTGAGGGTTAGGGTTAGGTGTAGGGTTGGTGAAGGGACATAGAATATACAGTTTCTACAGAATAAAAACCATTACACCTATGGGATGTCCCCACTTTTCACAAAATGTGTGTGTGTGTGTTTGTGTGTATGTGAGCAAATTAACAGACGTATGTTTATCCCCACTCCAGAGAATGAACAAATGAAATGCATTCTTTACCAGTCACAAGTTCTAGTAATTCTGTAGAATTGTTAAAATCACAAAAATGTTCTTGGTTGTATGTAAGGGGATGGTTGTAACACTTTCAAAACACGTGTTACAACCTACCCCTTCACTGTCACCCAATGTTTAGCAAGCTGTATTTGCATGGTGCTTTGAAATTGGCAGAAGGTTGATACACCATTCTTTACTAGAGAAACTACAGTTTGATCTGATATAACTCATACAACATTATCTACAACGGTAGAAGTACTAAACAAAATATTATCTTGTTAATTTTTTTTACTTTCTGACCTCAGAATTAGATTTTCTGCTGTAGCTTAAGGAGAGATAGCAACACAGACTGGAAAACCTCCATGTGGGATTGTAAAGGAAGCCTGATGAAACTGAAATTGTCACATGACTCCTATCTTGCCCCTGATTCATGGAATTGGTAGTGTTACAACTCTCCCTGTGTTACAACCATCCCCGGTCTCCCCTATGTGTGCTGTCTGCAGCCTTTGTCTGTGCTGATCTTCATTTACAAACAAGTCATTAAAATGAAGTGTAACAAGTGCTGCTAACAGATATTCTGTGATAAAGTAATCCATATGAAAACAACGCGATGTCCGTTTTTCACGTCTTCCTTCATTATATCTATTGTGACCACTCCCCCGCGCTGAACGCGCTTTTCAGATTTAAGTAAACTGAATCTTTTGAACAGCTTCGCGCGAACCGTTTGCGGATCTCTGAGAATTGAGGTAATTTTAAAATTATATTTTGACAAAATGACAATGTTTTTTAACCTTGGATGGATTTAAACCTATTGTACAGGACTTATAAACAGTGATAGGAAGCTTAGAATTTTTTATGTTATTACATTTATAATTAAACTGTTGACCCATCTCTCACACCTTAACCCACCCTTAGACTTACCTATACCACCAAACCTTTCCCTAACCTTACCTGTATCCCACCTCTATAGCAGCAATATGAATACAAAAAGTAGATTGTGATCATTTTTCATAATAATAATAATAATTATTATTATTATTCATTACATTTATATAGCACTTTTCTAGGCACTATAGGCGCGATCATTGTGATACAGTACATTGTGATGTAAGTACATAGTAGTTAAGGTCACCCTAGCATGAAGTGGCAGCAACTTTTCATATGTTCTGTTTATAATCCACATTTTAATTACACTCAGATGTATTCTTTCAGGGAGAATTACTGTATAAGGAGCATTGTCTAAGAGGACTTTTTGAAAACAGCCTTCCCAATGAGAGTGCACAAAACACCTGGAGGCATCATCTGTATGCCCATCAGCTTGAAACGACTTGAAATGAAGTACTATGATATATCTGGGAAACATACAGAGATGCTGAGCTGTGGATGCATTTATCTTTTAAAGGATAATAAATATGAGATCATTGAATGCTGTACTCTAACAGCACTCAGCTCTGTTGGACACACAGAAAACACAGGGATTTTCTCTGATAGGTGTTATTTCGGCTTTGATGGCTTTGAGTGTACACCGTGAAAAATACTGCACTTGAAATGTTTCAATATTTTATCTTCATCTTATCTAATACAGATCTGTGAATAGACCAAAAATAGTAGGCCTTGCTCAGAAAATTTTAATGATTTCATGAATAAATGGATCTTTTAGTATCATATTAAACGTTTGAACCCAGGCGTGTTAAAGCTGATGAGAATTAGGCTTTGGGGAATTTGGTGTTTTTACCCTCCAAAGGAAAAGATAGACACAAATGTTCAAGACCTCTGCGACTGTAACAATTGTCTTTGCTTAGAGAAAAAGCTGACCTCATTTAGAGATTCGCTGGCCTGAATTTAGCTATCAAGATATTACATTTAGGTTATGTGAGACATAGTGACTAATCTTCCCTTCTTAGAAGATCTGCGTAATTCTCTCCGAATCTTCTTCATTTAATGATCACAGGATGAGTCTCTTCCATGTCATCTTTTCTCTGTCCTATTGTCTCTCTATCTCTATCTCTATTCTGTTCCCCCAACCCTCTGGAACAAAAATAGATATACTTCCACGATTCTGGTTATGCTGTTCAAAAATGCAGAATCCACAGATTTCTGTATCTCTTGTGCTTTGTAGTACTTAGAGGAGTAGCTGCACAGTTTATATTTCCATGTGCTAAACTGATGCACACCGGATATAATTTATAAAAATAGAATTCTGCTTGCCAATGAATTTTTTGATCAGTTTGTCATAATCCAGTATTTGACAAATATGACAGATTTTATAGAATACATTAAACATACGAGTTACGAGCATTTTATGATTATCTACAAGTTTGACAATTTGTTTATATATATATATATATATATATATATATATATATATATATATATATATATATATATATATATATATATATATATATATATATATATATATATATATATAAATTATTACTATTATTATAATTTTTTTTTTTTGCAACCACCAAAGAAAGTCAGTTCATTTACACTATGACAGTCACTCGAAAATGGAAAACTTCACAGTGACTTTCAAACAATTAAATGCATCCTACCATAATAAAATTATTCATTTTGTTCAACAATTCATTCATTCATTTTTGAAAAACAACAACATGCTGAACTGTAGTGTCTTGTGAATTTTCTTCTCGAAAATGTGACTAATAGTCTCACTGTTTGCCCCTTCTTGTACAGTTCCAAATGTATATTGCAGTGGTCTTTCTTTCTTACCATAGCATATCACAAAATACACAAGAATGGAGTTTGGATGGTGAAGTCAGTCTGTCCTTTTTTGACATGCCAACTTTTTCTTTGTTAACCGTGCCCTCAGCAAGAGGAGGTGACCCAATGTCCACTCATCCTATCAGTGGCACATCTTAACAGCGAAGAACATCTTTTCTGCTCCGTCAGCAACACACCATCTGTCACATCGATAGGTCTCTTTAGCAAGAATGGCCTCGTGAAAGTGTCTCTGATTTACTGAGTCTTCATTTTGTGTGTGAGCCCTGTCCTATGAGAACCTGAGTTTCAGGATTTCACACATGGACAGAATGACCTTCATACTGGGTCACAGCCTGCCAGTGTGAACCACTGCTAGTCTTTATTCTCGTTTTTAAAATTAATTATGCATCTTGCATTGTTTTAATTACATTTAAATGTTACTGAGGATACCTATTACAAAGCTACAAAATCAATCATATAGCTTTGTAAAAACTGAAGCCGTGACAAGTCTAAGACTTTATTGTGCTGTCTGAGTAGATGTTCTGTTTAAACCCTATTGGTGATTAAAATTATTGGACCACAGACTGAAAAGACTAAAAACTCTTTTGAGAATCAACAATCTGAACTCTGTCTCAAAAGCCTAACATCCTCATTTATGACAACACACCCAACTGAGAGAGACAAAAGTTTCACACACTGTGTATGACCTCCACTTCCTTTAGTAACTCTCCGACTTTTTCACCTAATTTCCATCTTAACACAGGATACTACAGAGATCTTGTTAAAAAGTACTCATTATCTTAAAGTCTGCATGAAATCAAAATTTACTTTATTGACTTTACAAGCACACATAGCTAGTCTTGATGTAAACAGTTAGTCCATGAAAAAAAATAGTTTGTCTTGAAAAGCTTTAATCAAAATTTCAACTTCCGCTCTTGAATGGCATTCCTTTTCTGATGAAGTCAGTTTGATGGCTTGGGGCCAAATATCCTTTAAGGGGTCATATAATGCGATTTCAGTTTTTCCATTCTCTTTGGAGTGTTAAAAGCTATTGGTGCATAAAGAAGATCTGTAAAATTGCAAAGACTAAAGTCTCAAATCCAAAGAGATATTCTTAAAATAAAAAGAAAAAAAAGTTAAGAGTCAACCACGCCCTCCTAAACACGCCTCATTCTAACACGCCCCCACGTCTTCTTCATGATGTGGGAAGATTTGCATAATGACGTCCAAATGTTCACGCAAAGAAAGAAGGGTTAATTTTTATTCTTGTTGTTGCCACCAGTGCCATGTTGTGGAGACGCTGTGTTTCATTGTGATAGCGAAGCTCCTTTGTTTGGCCAACTAGAAATGGTGAAGTGGTGAAGTTGTATTTACAACACTGTTCCGGAACAGTTCAACTCAAATATTTGGATGTGTCCAGCACATTTTGCGGAGAAAAAGGACAGTTTCCTGTGAGAGTTTAGCCTACAATGCCGGTGTCTGTTTCTATAAAGTGGGGAGTTCCAACTTTGCAAGGACATTTTGCCAAGTACATTTTGCCACTACGCTACGCTATGCAACGCATGAAAAGACAATATAAGTCATTATAATCAGTAATCATGTCCCCATTGGATGCAACAAATCTCTTGTTTGTAATGGATTTCATTGTTATTGTCTCATCGATCCGGGACACACAGCATGAAAGTATGGTCATGGGCATAACATTTCTGTCACACACTTGAGGCATTCGTTCAATCACAACGCACTGGATTGCTGGCCAATCGGCGTATATCTCGATTTTCAGAATCGTGAGCTTTGTAAAAATCGAAGTGTTTCAGAAAGGCAGGGCATAGAGGAGAAACAATAATGTACAGTATGTGGAAAATAATGTGTGTTTTTTTTTTTTTTTTTTTACCTTAAACCACATAAACACATTGCATTACACCAAAAACACAAAATAATGTTCTTTTTAACAACGTCATATGACCCTTTTAATCACACCCTTCCAACCGTTAGTTTGCTATGAGAGAGAGACAGAGAGGAAGGGCACAAAAATAAAACACGCCCTCTATTCAATATTCCATTTCAGCTGGATATACGTCACTACGCTGAAATAAAGTCAGCAACAAATTCCGGTTCACGCTAACTTTAACAATAGATCAGACAGCCATCAAGATTAGAAAAAGGTTATACAGATCCTAAGAGTTTAGAGATAAGTTGATTGCTGGTGGAGGTGTGCCATTTCCCAGTGTCTCTCATGCAAATTACCTTTTGTCTCAAAATGTGTTAACTCGACTTGATCAATCGAAATTTAAATTCTCTGGAACTGGGTATTAAAGTGAAAACTGCAAATGCTCACTGCAATTCTGTAGTCGGTTGCCCGTAGATGGACTAAAATGTTTTCGAGCTCTGACTAACACATTGGCACTAGTTATGTATACTTAAACTGTAGAGGCTAATAGGTTTTTTCTGTTTAAAAGACCAGTGTGTTGTTGACCGACCTAAATTTGGGTCAGCTTCAACCTCTGATTATTGTAAAATTATTCTAACTAATTGTACGTGAGAAATAAAGGCATGATTATATAACGTTACTTTGAAGAATTTAAGTTGGTTCTATAGTAATGGTCATAACCTCTGGTTACATATAGTCTTATATTAACTAAGTGTGTACAGATCTATGGGGACTAAATAAAAGTATTCTAGAATGAGCTAGGTATTGCATGAGCCATCCAGAATATTAGTCAGTCGCCTCTGTCTAATGACCAAGACTGACTAAGAGTTTGTTAATATGAGATCCATATACCAGCTGGTACGAGACTAAAAGTGTTATAGGAATAAGATTAACGAGATTCAATATGATTAAAGAGTGAAATAGAATAATCAAATGTCAGAATAATAAGAATTAGAAATGAACCAATTAGCATTTTTTTTTACCTAAATTCGCAGTCAAAATAAAATGTAGTCAGATTAGAGTTCAACTTAAATTAAATAACTTTGTGCGCTGAAAAGCCTGAACACACAAGAAACCTTCAGCCACCATTAGATACCTCCGTTGGACCAATGCCTGGACCTTTACAGATCTCAGTTTAAAAAGCAGTAATTGTGATATTTTTGTGTAATTATTTTAAAATTTGGGAATGAGAGTACCTGGAGGCAGCAAGAAGTAACATATTCAAACCAGTACATTTCTGTAAAGTTATTACATCTCTTGAATCTATACATGATTAATTGTAGTTGTTACTTTCTCATGCAATGCTGAGGAAAAAAAAAAAATCATAATTATGAGATATAAGCTCAAAATGGCAAGATATAAATTCAGAATTGTGAGGTGTTGCAAGAAAAAAGTTGCAATATATTTAAAAAATATGTAGTTTATGTTTAATTACCCATATACTTATAAAAATGTCTATTATAAAAGTCTAACTTTTTTTTAAACAAAATTGTGAGATAAAAATTCTAATTAATTGTTTGATGAATTGCTTGTGGTGGAAACGTCCATAATTTTAATGTCTTCTTTAATAACAATAATGCAATTATCTCTATGACAATCCTATCTATGTTTCGGCAGGGTTTGTATTGAGTATAGACTCCAGTACAGCTTTTATTTAGTGAACAGCTCGACACCAAAATCTTTGATCAATGATAATTAGATGCATGCCCACTAGAATTGAAATGTCATCCTTTCACTAAAAGGTTAATCTGAAAAGCAGTAAGTGTAACAAACTCTACTCCTTCAGTTTGCTATCTAAACATTTGCAGGCAGCTCTGAGCCGTTTCTTCAAAGGTCTCACAGTTCAACATACATCCACACTGTAAAATTTGCCTTTAGAAATATGAAAGTAAAATCACTAAACTTGTAAACATTTGTGACTTTAATAGCACAGTTTGTTGTAACAAACAGTACCTTTTTATAATACTTGGTGTGGGCTTTCCATCTGTGACCAAAACGGATAATAATCGGGGCAAAATAAAGGCTAATGCAGAAGTAATTTAATAAATCTCTTATTTGTAGATATCCTAATTTGTATTCTGCATGCACAGGAGGTTTATCTCATTGCTAAACATCCCTCTAAAACTTTTCTACAAAGAGTTGTTTATATCTTATCAGGATAGCCTAAAAATATGTATGCAAAGTGATCTTTTGTCCCTCGTATGGATGGCTTAAGGATGGCTTGTGGTCGAAGAGAGGAATTCTATTTCTTGTTTGTAGAAGAGTGAGTGGATCTCAGCAGTCATCTCTCATCTATCATAACAGGATATCATGCATACTTATCCAAACAGCTTAGTGTCCTCAATTTAATTCAGTTTCAAGGCTGCAGACACAGACATCTATATCTTCAGGGAAATTATATATTAATATACTGTTTTTGATCTTAAAAGCTAATTTTGTTTGTCTTTTACGTTTGTTTTACCCTCTTAGCACACTTCTGAAAGTCTCTACAGATTTCTGAACCGAGGAACAGACACATGCTGTTGAAATGATCTGGACAATTTATTTAAATGCACATCCACAATACGCTTCATTTCAGGCACTTCTCACTTGACATATGAGGTAATTACCAACATGAATATTGTTCTTTATAGTGCTTGATTTTGACTGAGTATAGTATATAGCTTTAGTTGAGTATAGTATATAGCTTTAATTTATGTATAGTATATAGCTTTAATTTATGTATTATTTGATTAGATTAGTAACTTTTGAGCTGCTTGTGAATATTTTTTGTTAATATTATTAGAAATAGAATTAATTATTTTCCATTTAATATGTGCAACAGAATGTAAAGTACAGTATTTGGGTAATTGACATAAATTTTGTTTTCTGAGCACTTTTAATTGCACTAGGTAATTTCAATTTCATTTTCTTTTACATTTTTAGTGCAGTACTGTGTACATTTTTGACAAGTGAGTTTTGAAAATGTATCCCAGTCAGATAATGCCAATATTTTAAAATATTATTTTAATATTTTTGTTAATTTCAACGGATTTCTGTATTTTGCTGTTTATGTTTAGACACACAGCAGGACAATTCCCACAATTTAATTAAAATGAACTTTAAAAAAAAAATACTATATATTTACAGTAAACACAAAAAGTCAAATGATTAAAAAAGGAAAAAACAGTGAAGTACAATTTATATATGAGCAGTTCACATGACATACAGTTACTTTATGTCATGTGAACTGCCCATATATAGAAAGTACAGTACTGTACCTCACTTTTATTATTATTATTATTATTTTTTTTTAATCATTTTGCACTTCTGTCTTCAGTGTTGCTTTTATTCACCTGTGCATCTCAGAAAAATGGTGCAGAGCGTATAAGACAGGATTTAAAAACTCATTAGTACTGGATCTCTGCATGCATTAGCCAGACCTGCCGATGAGAGGGTGCATTTGACAGAAGTTCTGGGTGTAAGATATCCTTGCAGAGTAATGGAGGGTGAGAAATGTTCATGCTCTGTTTATAGGTTAGTGATTCTCTGTAAAGCAGCTTGAGGTGATCCTGCTGCAGAAAGCCTATATACTGTAAAATAGACTATACCTATAACACAAGCTATTATTTTCCCCCCAGAAATTATTTATCCCTTTTTTAATTCACTTTTGTAAAATGCATGACCTTACATACATCCCATAAATGCTCTGTTTTTTTTTTTTTATGTTTTTTTTTTTTTTTTAAGAAAGAAAGTAATATTGTATTGTAATATGTGCATTGTCCTGACAGTTGTTTTGTCCTTTTGTTTTGTTGGACTTCTCTTTTTTGGTGTTAGACACATCTGGGCATGTCTCCATGGGAACACCCTCTGTCTCCCTCGCACACCACTGTGCAGTGCCAGACTGAAGCAATCAATCTACCAATCCCATCAGGCTGAGGAGAAATCTGATCTATTAGGGAGCACAAAACAGAAATCCAACCTCAGGGTAGGGCTGTCAGGCTGCAGCTCTGGATAGGAGAAGAAAAGAGACTAAATCTAATAATTGAGACTGAAATGCCTCTTCATACCAGAAGGCATCAGCTGTCCCAGACAGAGAAGGTGTTTAGAAAGATTAAACATCCTCTGGTTACATTCTAACCATGGCCAAACATTATGCTGCAGAAATACAAAGCAATCGTTTGACCAGTATTGCAATTATAGTATGTACAGTAAGCTGTAGGTGAACCTAGTTCACTGATTAGAATTATCATCAAAAATCTTTCTTTAAATAAAATGTAAAGCATTAAAGAATTATTTAATCCAAAATTAAACTTCTAGTTCTAAATAATATGCTTTTATTCTTTCTGTAGAACAGAAATGTCCCATCCACTATGCATGATTCTAAATAATTATTCGTTCACTGATTCAGTGAGTAAAAAAGTTGAAGTGAATCACTTAATTAATTGTTCTTCTGGTTGGGTTCACAAATCAGACTTCATCACACAGCAGGAGATTATTTGTTTTAACAATTTAATTAAACACTTTTATATTTAAAGAAAATATATTTTCTGTCAAGTCAAATCAAGAGAGAGAGGATTTTTTTTTTTTTTTTGCAATACTTCATTCAAAACTGATTATTCACAGATTTTGGAAGTTTCACTGAATAAGATTATTTGTGGAGTTTGGTAATAATTATTTTGCATGGACTATTATTTATTTAGGAAAGATATTAACACTATCAGCAGCAGTTGAAAATATCTTTAAATTATATACATTTTTGAATGATTTTCTTTTTCACAGCAGGAATACAAATCATACTGTTTTGATGTGGAAAAAAAGGTAAACAAACTAAAACCTAAATAGTTTTCTTTACACGTGTATGAGGTTAATAGAGTTTGCTTCCTCTGCAAAGGAGCCATATCCTACATCTTATAAAAGATGAAAAGCTAATGGAGGCTAAAGAAAGCCATTTTAAAGCTTTCTGGAGAGCCCAGACCGTACTGATGTATAAAAGCTGCAAAGATGCATTTCAGATGGACAGATTCCATTTAGGATGCTCCTTACCTACTGAATGATGGGAAGGAGTGGACATCCAATGTCTTCATGACAGACTTTTCTGAATAAAAAATTAATTCACCTCCATTTTAAAATCAAAGGCCGATATCTGAGGGAACTGGGTTGGATGTTGTGTCATGTCATATATACTTGGTAATCTTCATGCATGTTTAGTGTACTTTTGCTATTTTACACATTGTCAAAACAGAGTTGTTTGCTATGTAACTTTTAGCCATAGTGACCTGAAATGTAGGGAACGTCCTCAGATGTACTGGGGATTGAATAGGGGTCATAACCATAAATTAAAAAATGCTGAAAATGTCTCTTTAATATATTATTATATTATTTAATATAATATATCATTTTACCTCAAACCAGTTCTTTCCATCTGAAATATGAATCCTATGTCTTTAATATTTAATTCTTCAGTGAAAATTTGTTTTCACCCATTCACTTCAGAGGATCCAACTAGTAAAGCAATGTAATCCTAAATTTCTCCAAACCCTGTTCCACTGAAGAAACAAACTCATTTACATCATGTTCAGCAAATTTTAATTTCTTAAATTAGAATGGTGACCAGTTGAGTCACTTATTTTGGGATCTTTACCAATGCCTCCTGGCTGACATGACCATCAGTCATTCATACAGTGGTTTGTAGGACACTTTAAAATATTGCCACGTAGGTTACTACAGAATATGCATTAAAATGTATCGTTCCTGCAAGCACTGAGATTTGTGCACAAAGCATCATATCTCAGCGGGTGGTCGGCTGTATACCTTGTTATTGTGCACAAATATCACGCACAAAAAAAGCAATCAGACTTTTCTAAATCATATATTTAAGGAGAGAGAGAGAGAGAGAAAGAGGGAGGGAGAGAGAGAGATAGAGAGACTGCTTACTGAGAGTCTAAATATTAAAGCAATAAGCCTTAAGCGGATGTGTTATAGTGATTTTACCACACACACACACACACACACACACACATATATATATATATATATATAAATAAATATATATATATATATATATATATATATATATATATATATATATATATATATATATATATATATATATACTGTGTATATAAACATTAAATGTGGTAAAATCACTGTTACCAGTATATCCAGCTTTGAGAAGTGTTTTGCTTGCCAACAATGTTCAATAAAGAGTTAGATTTATTAAGAATAATTATCCAATAAACAATTGTTCTTCCATGTAGTTCATTATACTAACATTAGGCTGTTAGGTGGTTGCCAGGCAACACAGCAGTTTGGCACATCATTATAGAATGTGCATTCACACGTGTGTGTGCGTGTGTGTGTGTGCGTGTGTGTGTGTGTGTGTGTGTGTGTGTGTGTGTGATGGGCATTTTGGAGTCTGAGAATCAGTGTTTCATGACAATTGCATAGTGTGCTGCACTATAATGAAATAAAGTGTTCAGAAAGTCACACAGGACGCACAAGGGGAGAAATTGGACAAAGGCTAATGGCAGTAAATCCTTAGCCATGAAATTGCTGGTGTTAAAGTATATTGGAGAGCGGCACTGTTCCCGAGACGCCTGGAGACTTAGTGTCACTGTCAACCATTTCAGAAAAGCCTGGCAATACGGCACCCCACAATTTCTCCAAACATTCTTTGATGAGAAGAATACAGGTTTTAGAGGGCAAGTACCAAAGTGATGCCTCTTTTGATCAGAGCTGATAGAGGACTATCTCGCTCTCGACTGCTATAATGAGTTTTTTGCATATCTATGACTAAAACATATTTCAATCACAAAGGCTTATCGTTTATAAACATGTATCAAGTAATTGCAGGGAAGGGAAATGAGACTGGGTCTGCCTGAACCTAATTGGATTTCTTATCAGAAAATCACGTATACAAAGAAACAATGCATTATTGTTGGCTTTGAAATGATGTACAGTTTGAACTTTCAGGTAACCTTGTGAATCAACCACTCTGTGTGAACTATAGCATCATACATGACCATATAACTATCTGATCAAAGAAATGCATCACTCCATAATGTGTAATATCTCATTTGATATTAACTATTGCTGCAATACAATGTCCTGAAATAGAATCCAGACACAAACAAAGAAAATCAAGGGTAACACTTCACTTAAAGCCTTTATGTATAATGCATTATAAAGGGTTATTAAAGGGTATAATGCATTATAATTATTCATAATGTGCACATAATGTATTATATCTTAATTATCTAAATTATCATATCTGTGTCATGATTCTGCCCTCGTGTCCTTGGTTTTTCCCTAGTCTTGAGGCAGGATCATGACAGACCCATGTTTTGTGTACAAGCGCATGGCCTTGTCTTTGGGCCATGTGCTTGTGTTGTCTCGTTCCCTTGCCCCGCCCCCCTTGTTAACCTAGTCGTGTCTTGATTGTCCCATCTGTGCCACCTGTCGTGTCTTGATTGTTCCCCCTATTTAGATCTCCTAGTGTGCTCTGTCTTGCGTCGGTTCATTGTACCTGTGATTGTGATTGTTCCACTCTGTGATTGTTCCTTAAGAAGTGTTTGTATTACCGTGAGTGTTTGTTTATAGTTAGTATTTAGAGTCCTTGTTTATCTTGTCAGTCCAGTCCTGTTTTAGTTATTTAGTCTTTACCTTGCTCCGTGTTTTCCCCCTCGTGGGTTTTGTTTTCCCCTTTTTGTATTTAATAAACCCTTTGTGTTGAGAATCCCTGTCTGCACCTGAGTTCCTCCCTTGCTACCAATACCTGACAGAATGAACCGACCACAAAGGAACTCAGCAGACAGGAGGCAATGCTGGATGGCATCAGCCAGCCAGCGAGATTGTTTTGAGGGCTCTCGCCTTGTGGTGTTCCGGGGGACCAGGGGAGGTCGTTCCGGAGCGAGCGGGCGAGAGGAGGAGCCCCAGAGGTCCCCACCTACCCAGCTGCCCACGGTCCCAGAGGGTCGTGTCCTGGCCGTGGCAACCCTGGGGGATCAGGCAAGTCCCCCCCAGAGTCCTGAGGCACCTCCCACTACCTTCAGTCTCCCCAACAAGCGAGGGAGACGGTTTTCATGGGAGTCGGCTTCAGAGTCTTCGGCGTCCGAGTCTGCCCTGTCCGAGACCAAACTCCCCCAACCCGCCTCTGACCCAGCTGTAGCCTCTGCACCGCGCCCGAAGAGGAAGAAGAAGGGGCCTGCCGGTCCTGTGACCCTGTCTCCTCCCGAGCCAGCAGCGGTGAGCGTGCCTGAGCCAGCAGCGGTGAGCGCTGGCGTGCCCGTGCCAGCAGCGGAGAGAGCTGGCGTGCCCGTGCCAGCAGCGGTGAGCGCTGGCGTGCCCGTGCCAGCAGCGGAGAGAGCTGGCGTGCCCGTGCCAGCAGCGGTGAGCGCTGGCGTGCCCGTGCCAGCAGCGGAGAGAGCTGGCGTGCCCGAGCCAGCAGCGGTGAGCGTGCCCGAGCCAGCAGCGGTGAGCGTGCCCGAGCCAGCAGCGGTGGGCGTGCCCGAGCCGGCAAAGAAGAGAGCTGCAGTCGTGAGAGCGGAGGAGAGAGCCGCGGCCGACTCTGCAGCAAAGACTCTTGTACAGTCTGTCTCATCTCGTAAGGAGATGCCAATTGTCCTGGCTGCTAAAGCCTTTTCTGATTATTTGTCCCGTCTTGTCCAAATTTTAGAAGTCCCCGTCAGTCCTGTTTTGTCCCCTGACCCTGTCCCCAGAAGTCCTAAGTGTCCAGCCGTTGTCTCCCCGTGTCCTGTTGAGGTGGCCCCGTGTCCCGTTAATGTGGCCCCGTGTCCCGTTGATGTGGCCCCGTGTCCTGTTGATGTGGCCCCGTGTCCCGTAGGTGTCCCGTGTCCTGTTGTTCCCCCGTGTCCAGTAGATGTTGTCCCCCCGTGTCCAGCTGTCGTCTCCCCGCGTCCCGTAAGTCTTGCCCCGTGTCCCGTAAGTGTTGCCCCGCGTCCCTTGTCTGCTCCTATCATGTCCCCTGTCAGTTGTCCCGAGACCCCTCCCCGCCCCTCACCACCCAGACCTGCCCGTACCCCCCGTCGTCAGCCTTCGTCCTGTCCTCCTAAAATTCCTGCACCACCCACCCACCCTGGTCTGTCCCCCATGAACTTTGTGGTCCCGCCTCCTCCCCTTCCCTGTTTGTTTTTTTTGATTTGTCACCCTAACCCTGCCGTCGTGTACTCATGTTTGCCTTTGTTGTTATTTGTCATGTCCTGTTGGTTTGTGTCTGTGTCCCAGTCTGTCATGTCAGTCGTGTCCCGTGTTTGATGTTCCCTTGAGGAGCGTCTGGAAGCCGCTCCTTAAGGGAGGGGTTCTGTCATGATTCTGCCCTCGTGTCCTTGGTTTTTCCCTAGTCTTGAGGCAGGATCATGACAGACCCATGTTTTGTGTACAAGCGCATGGCCTTGTCTTTGGGCCATGTGCTTGTGTTGTCTCGTTCCCTTGCCCCGCCCCCCTTGTTAACCTAGTCGTGTCTTGATTGTCCCATCTGTGCCACCTGTCGTGTCTTGATTGTTCCCCCTATTTAGATCTCCTAGTGTGCTCTGTCTTGCGTCGGTTCATTGTACCTGTGATTGTGATTGTTCCACTCTGTGATTGTTCCTTAAGAAGTGTTTGTATTACCGTGAGTGTTTGTTTATAGTTAGTATTTAGAGTCCTTGTTTATCTTGTCAGTCCAGTCCTGTTTTAGTTATTTAGTCTTTACCTTGCTCCGTGTTTTCCCCCTCGTGGGTTTTGTTTTCCCCTTTTTGTATTTAATAAACCCTTTGTGTTGAGAATCCCTGTCTGCACCTGAGTTCCTCCCTTGCTACCAATACCTGACAATCTGAATTTAAAAAGCATAGTGTATCAAGGAATTCATATCTTTTATAATGTCTTAACTGTGGTTACAAGTATTTAATGCATTTTAAGGTGTGTTACAAGGCATACTTAATATATAATGCATTATATATGAAGGCTTTAAGTGTTAACAAATTATGTCCACATTTATTTGTCCTCTTATCATTCCAAACCCATAAGTGTTTGGTTAATCCTGAAACACAAATAAGATATTTTTAATGAAACCTAGTAGGTTTCGGTCCCTCTATGGAAAGTCCAGGTAACCAAAACTTCTATCCAAAAAGGTAATAAAAGCCCAAATGAAACATACTGTATAGTATAAACCATTATCATTAATTTAATTAAAATAATATAAATGTTAATTTGTGCTATAAATCCCAGTAAATATAAAACATCAAAGCAGTAGGCATCTGCTAAAAAAATGATGCCACAGTGTTTCTGAAATATTTGTATGAATAAATGGTAATTTAAAAAGAATCAATAAATTTAAATAAATTCCACTTATTTGATTTTAATAAATAAATTCTACTTAATTTATGCATGTTAATTCCGTTTTAAGTTTCCAAATGCTTTTGAGGACACTTTAGATTAAAAAAAAAATAATAATTTCCCATTTATTATATATTTTTATGTATACATTTTCTACACGTTGCCTGAAACTTATGCCAACTAATTAAATTAAAGCAATTTAAAAGCAATTCACTTCTGTCTGTTTTTCCTTTTACTCTCCATGAAGATTCCAGATGAAAATTCCCATGAGACATTTAACTGAACATCCCAATTGCTGCCTCTCTGCTCTATACTGTAAGCTGTACTGCAGAATGATCAATTGTCCTAAACTCAGCGAACAATAGCCGAAAGAGAAAATTAGACAAAGATAGAGTGAGTTAGTTGGGTGGTTCATCATTGCTCACAATTCCCACAGAACCATTACAGTCCAAAGTATAAGCAATTAAGCATGACATTCAAGCAAACTGCTTAAGTATCTGAAGGTGCAGGCATTACTGATTTCACTCTCCACCGGTCACCACAGGGTTATACGTGAAATAGTACACATTTGTTGTTTGGAGGGTCAATTGACATTAGTATTGACAGAGAAAAGCTTCTGGAGTCCTGAGCTGAAGCAAATAGCTGAGAATGCAGAAAAAATGACTTTCTCTCTTTCTGCAAATAGAACAAGATTCTGTGGGGCAAAATATAAAGTAAAAAACAATAAAGAAAAGCAGGGTCTGTAAAGAAAATTGAAGCATTTAAAGTGTTTTTTTTTTTGCTATCACTAGAGACTGAGACAGGGACTTCTAAAGACACTCTCCTGATTAAAATGTAATTATGAAGTGGTCTGTAGTTTCCTTCCGTTTATGAAACGATAATGGTTGAAAGTATGGCTATAATCATTTTTGTGCTTTAGGCTTCAATAATGACACTGCTTGTACAATGAACTTCCAGTTCCACCTCCAACTTGCTATTGCTGCACTAATCAGTGGGACTTTAAGTCAGTATAGTGTCTCTTTTAGAAATGATGTGAATGTGAATGGAAATATTTCATCTAATGAAAACTTTCCAGTCAAACAAAAGGTTATTCTCATCAAATCCCGCTTTCAATAAAGCACAAAGCCTGTAATTCGAATCGGTCAGTTATAATTCTCCTCAAGCTTTTAGACATGTTTCTCAATGAAAATGTCTCACAGGAAATTGATGTGCCAGTTCTGACTTTTCATGACATCACTTTATTCAATTTGCTCATTGTCTTCCCAGTTGCCTTGGTAACAATAGCTAGTCGAGACTTCGCTAAATAAAAAAGGCTAGATATTGATTGCTCCCAGAAAATTTGCAATGCTGAGATCTTT
Organism: Carassius gibelio; assembly: GCF_023724105.1. Classification (NCBI taxonomy): domain Eukaryota; kingdom Metazoa; phylum Chordata; class Actinopteri; order Cypriniformes; family Cyprinidae; genus Carassius; species Carassius gibelio. The sequence goes on along the minus strand of NC_068401.1, from coordinate 10,124,652 downwards.
TGCCAAGACTAGTGTTGAAGCTTTAAAGATCCATTAATAGAGTTCATAATGTGGAAGTACAGAACGACTGAATCCATTTAAACCTATTTTACAGATTTCATTTACGAACAGACAAACATCCCAACATCCCTGGAAGCATTTTAAGACATCCTGTGTGACACTGGTCACTCTGTTAGAGCAGATTTTTCTCTGGATAGACAAATGTCATGTTTTCCTCCTCTAATAGATGTGACAGGAGAGGGAGTTGTACGAAGGCTCTTAGTGCTGGAAAGCTCAGCTACTGAGCTGTGAAAGCTTTCAAGGGATGGGAAGGAGGTGCAGTATAACCTTAATAGAGGAAAGGCCTATAGCTCAGCTGGATCCGTGGAGCACACACAGTATGGAACCATCTTTCATGTGGAGGCTTGTTGCTGCTGATGGACTTTCATCATGCTTTTCTGTGGAGGCAGAATGCTTGATTACGGGAAAGATGAGAGACAGACCGTGACATTCTGTCCTGCTGTATTCACAAACATCCATCACCCAATCTGGAAACCAGGCTTCATCAAAATAAACAGCAGCATGTGTTAGAAGTCTGGAACTGACAGGAGTGTAAATGACGGAGAGAAAATGACCACGTAATGTCACTGTTATTCTGAATGGAATGGATGAATTACAGAAACAACTGGGTCAGTGACAAATGAGGATTATCTGAGATGATGAACACGGGGAATCTGGTAAATTCTCATTGAAACTCATTGAATGAGGAATCTTGTAAATATGTAGTTAGAAATATAAGTGAAAAGCTCTTCTGTGTATATATATAAACACTTCCTTTTATTAATTTATTATTTTTTGCATATTTGTCACACTTATTACACAAAGATAACCCAAGTAAATAAAAAATGCATTTATTAAATAATGATTGCATTTAAAAAAGCTGTTCAAACTTCCTGGCACTACGTGAAAAAGTAATTGCCCCCTAAATCTAATAACTGGCTGTGCAACCCTTTGCAGTAACAACTGCTATTAAGCTTTGCAATGACTGGCAATGAGTCTTTCACATCGCTGTGGAGGAATTTTGGCCCACTCTTCTTTGCAGAATTGTTTTAATCAGCCACATTGGAGGGCTTTCGAGCATGAATGGACTGTTTAAGGTCATATCACAGCATCTCAATCAGATTTAAGTCCAGACTTTGACTTGGCCACTCCAAAACCTTCATTCAATTTTTCTTGAGCCATTCAGAGGTGGACTTGCTGGCGTGTTTGGGATCATTATCCTGCTGTATAACCCAAGTGTGCTTGAGCTTGAGATCACAAACTGTATTCCAGACATTCTCCTTCAGGATTTTCTGCATGAGTGCAGAATTCATACTTCCATCAATAATGGCAAGTCATCCGGGTCCTGAAGGTGCAAAGCATCCCCAGACCATCACACTACCACCACCACGTTTGGCTGTTGGTGTGATGTTCTTTTTCTGAAAGGCTGTATTGGTTTTACATCAAATATAACGGGACACACACCTTCCAAATAGTTCTACTTTTTTCTCATCAGTCCAGTGAATATTTTCCCAAAAGGAGATAATCAAGATGTTTTTTTTGGCAAATGTAAGATGAGACTTTGTCTTCTTTTTGGTCAGCAGTGACTTTTGCCCTGGACCTCTCTCATGGATGCCGTTTTTTGCTCAGTCTTTTTCTTATGGTTGAATCATGAACACTGACCTTAATTGAGGCAAGTGAGGCCTGCAGTTCTCTAGATGTTGTTCTGGGTTCTTTTATGACCTCCTGGATGGTGTGCTCTTGGAGTAATTTTGGTTGACTGGCCACTCCTGGGAAGGCTCAGCACTGTTCCAAATTTTCTCCATTTGTGGATAATGACTTTGACCGTGGTTCACTGCAGTCCCAAAAAGCCCTAAAAATGGCCTTTTAACCCTTTCTAGACTGATATATGTCAACTATTTTTTTTTCATCTGTTCTTGAAGTTCAAAATGCTGCCACAAAACGTGAACACATTACTCTACCTTTGATTTCTCTACTGGCTTCAGGAACAGTATATGATTGATTTTAAGCTTCTTTTATTAGTGTATAAGTCTTTGCATGGCCTTATGCACCTGCTTATCTATCAGAGCTGCTAATTGAGAATCAGAGTGGAAGAACACTGAGATCAACAACTCAAAATTTACTACAAATTCAAAGGACTAAGTTGAGCCAGAAAGGGGATCATGCTTTCGCATGGACATTTACATTTTTCAAAACTTATCACAGAGTTGTTGAAATCTGATCAGATGATTTCAGTGGATGTGTTTAGATATGGCTACAAATCAAGGTTAGTGCAATTAATATGTTATTATTATTTTTAATACATTTCATAGAATGATTTCTATTTAAATTAATTAATTTATAAATCAAGTATTTATTAGTTTCTCCAGAACACAGAATCAGCTGAATCAAATGACAAGAATATAATATTGCTGTGTGGCGCTGTCAGTCCAATTTGCCATATTTATCTGCTGTTTATGGCCTCTGAAAACTGATGTATTGATTCATTTGGAGTAGCTCTTTAGGACTGCAAAACAAATTTTACATGTTGGTCAACATTTGTAATATCATCTGTCTGTCTCTGTATGATAGCACTGGATTTTTCATTTGTCTGAAAGCACTTTGGTACCATTTAGAGAATGCAATTTTATAGATCTATGAAAATAAAAATAAAAAAATACGTTTGCTGAGACATTAAATATACACCCTTGCTGTACCTGGGTTAGGAGGACATATGAATGAATATTTCATATTGAGTGCATACTTTAATAAAAAATGTATGTCGTTTTTGAGCAAATAAAAAATATGTGCACTGTTAGATCTGTAAGAAAATGACAAAAGGTAAAAAAATACACCATCTCTAGATAAACACTGCACTGTGTTCTGGGACAACGAAGACAAACTTCATAAAGTAAAAGCCAAATAAAGAGTTAATAATTCATAATTCTACCCTACTGAAACTGTGATGAAAAGGGTTTAGGGGCAATTTAAATTTGTTTTGAAAATTTTATTTAGGTGTTATTAGGTTATGGACATGGAAAAAAAGTGCTTATGTAAAGCGATAAAATCATTTATACATTCAAATGAACGCCCTGCAGGAATAGTGAGCGCACATATCAAAGGTTTGGAGTATGTATGAGGTTAACAAAGATTTGCTGTTATTCTGAGATAGGAAGGACTTGACTTGTTAATATTGCTGCCTGAGGATAATTAAATCTCCCAAACAGAGCAGAATAACTTACATTTTGGTGATTAATTCATTGCAAAAACAGCAAAAATGTTTGATGGAGTCGTGTTCGATATTATAATGCAGGATCATCAGAGGACGTGTTTGCTCGTGTTATTATAATGAATACATTCTATTTCACAGAACTTTATTCACTTTGGTTTTTGTATTATTCTTCATAAATGAATAATTTAATTAATTAATTACATGATGTGGTGATTAATTAATCGAATTAATCGCACATCAAATCTGTAGAAATTACTCCCAAAACATAATTTAAAGTCATTGTTGTGTAAAGCATCAAACAGGCATTACAAAAAGTAGGTTCAGCAAGAAATATTTTGTTTGATAAAACTGATTACATATAGCCTACTCTTTTGGACCATGTGACTAAATGATGATAGAATTGTCATTTTTGGTTGGGTGAACTTTATTAACTAACTAACTTTAATCATTTAATTTCTTCATTTTATTAATATTACTATGAAAATATGAAATTATTTATTTAATGAAATGATACTAAATAATGAACTAGAACTGCCAGTGGGTGGTGGTAAATGTCTTAATAATTAAGACATCGAGTCATTTATTCATTTGATTCATTCAAATAGCTGATTCATTCAAGAGTGAAGTAAATGGTTCTTTATAAATGGTTCATTAAATCATTAGGCTTGTTCGACTTGAAGCGGGTCATCACCATCAGGCCGACCGGTTTGTGACATCAAAGTACCCCAAGAGCTTAGAGAGCAGACTACTCCTTGTGCTTTTGAATCGCTCTTTGTGTACTTTGATGTCATACACTGATCGGTTTGTGCAGCACAACTTCAAAGCCAACACATATGCCAATGGTTCAATGTGACAAATGGTTCACCAAATTTGATTAAAAACGTGGATTAAGAAATGAAATGCCGCCGTGGGTTGCTAGAAAATGAACAGTTCTGCTTTGTCTTTATCTTCTGGTTGGCAAAACTGAGCAAAACAGAAAAAATTGCGTCTAAAAAATAACACACGATTAAGTTCTTTATGAAATGTTGTATAACATGAGTATCACATTTGCACAAGTGTGATATTGTACTTAGCCTACTTCTCGTATGATATTTCGTAACTATGTGATGTAAATATGAGACACAATCTCAAACGGGCGTTTTTGGCCCATATTTAGAAGGTATATTCTCTAGGCTCCATCATGCAGTAAGTGGTTTCCCTGCCTCATATTAGTCATCAATCGACTGTATGAAATGGTAGATGATCCACACAGGTCTGGGGCGGGGCAAGTGCGTTAAATGTGTTAATAATTTTTAAGAGTTTTTTTTTTTGCCATAATTAATTAATCTAATTAATGCTTTAAATTACCAGCCCAACATTATGGTAGTGGATAATGTCATTATCCCCTATAGTGGGAACCATTTATCATGAAAACTAGTAAGAAAATCTGAAAGTTTAAATAAATCAAAAAACATTCTAAACATTAACTTTTAAGCAAGATCTGTTGAATTTTTATAATCAAATACAAATCTCTTGACGGTTCATTCAGGAAAGCTGTCTGAGACTTAGTTTGCGATGGCCCAATGTGATATAACCTCTGTAAGACGATTATTGGCAAGAGTCGAGTGATTATGTCAAACAGCATGCGAGTTAGACAAGGAGTTAAAATGTCTTTAAAAAGTAGGTCAGACACCCCAGTTCCAAATCAGTCATCTCTCATCTTTGGCTTCACTTCATTACACACAGTATGAACAATGTTCCCATAGCAACCATTCCAAGTTTAGTGGTAGAGAGATTCAGGCCTCATCAGAATAGAGGCAGCAAGAACATTTCCAACAAAGCCAATTCCATGTGCACAAATTTTCATTCCTAATTCACATGCTACATTATTTGTTTCTACTTAGATGACAACAGCTATCTTTATAGGGAGGCTATTTTTTGTGTAAAAACACCCCCCCCCCCCCAAAAAAAAAAAACACGTGCTATTTAACAATAAGCCCTATGTAATATCATGAGACTCCCAGGGTTTGTGTTCTTTAGCATGACAGTCTTTTACATTAAATGTTAGGTACATCATTATCTCTTATTTTGACGTCATATATCATCCATCCATTTGCCCCGGGAATCTGATCTGTGATATTATAAAATGTAGTCATCCACACATCTCCCTCTGCATTTCATAAATACTATGTTCTCAAGGTTGGTAATGCTCAATGAATTATTTTGAGAGCGCAGGGTCTTTGTAGATGCATATGTAACACTAACAGCGTTAACCTACTTTTAGATTCCCAGTTTTGCGCACTTACTGCTTCTGATGTTTTCATTGTTTATTTTCTCTCCGATTTTTTTCATTTTTATTTATGTTTGCTTTTAGCTGAGATGCCGTTGTATCTGTCAGCTACTGCTGAGTAAGCTGCACTGCATCAAGAAGCAGATGTTGTTTTCTGCTAGGCTGTGTTTTTAAAGGAATAGTTCACCCAAAAGTGACCATTCCTTATTCACCCTCACATTGTTACAAAGTAAAATGGACTTAAAAGCACCGTAAGTAACATAATGGCAGTCGTGATGTGAATGTGCCTTCAGAACTGTATTGAATCAACGGACTCATTTTAAAGATTCAACTCAAAGGAATAGCATGAGGGTGACAGAATGACAGAATATTCATTTTTGGGTGCACTATCCCTTTAATCGGGCAGATAACATTGGATATGAACAATGGTTATTTTGATACACTGGCACTGAGGCTGTTATTGGCAGCTGCTGGAGCAGGAATCAATATGAAATCGATTTGAACATTCTCATATCTCAGTCTTACTGGACCATGTACCGTTAATTACAGTGTTCGATGAAATGGTAAAAACAGACAAATTAAAGAAAAGTCAAATCTTGCAGCTGGCCAAAGAAACTTGCTCCTACTTACAAAATACCTTTAATTTGTTGTAAATACATTGAACTAAGTCACTTATAAAGTGCAGGTAAGATTGCAGTGATATACAGAAATGGGAAAAAAGAAAACAAAGTTTTATTTCACATCTTCTGATTCACCTCTGCACTTTACAATTCAGTTATAAAAAGAACTACATACAGCATATGAAAAACGCACGAGAAATAGAAATGAGTTTATCGACAGGCCAAAAACTCACAGAAACCCTCTATTACCAAATCCATATGACAACCCCACTGACAACACTGCACATTGTGAGCACTCACAAAGCATAGAAACATGAGAAATACACACCAAATTGTCATTGTAAACACAAAGCCATAATCTACAATGAAAGGTTGTGTGTTCATGTGAAAAAGAGGTGCACAATGTGTGTCTGTGTGACTGGGGCAATAGAGAAAAGAGTTTTTATTATGATGAATATTATTATCACTATCAGTACAGTGGTTAAATTTTAAGACGATTCCCAGAAACAGTACAGGCCACTGACATTAATGTATTCTAAGATTGGTACTAATCTGATTACTTGAAACAAAAGGGTTTCAGACACCTGGAGGAATTATGGTGTAATTTACTGTACTGTAAAGCACAAACAAATCCCAACAACATTACTGAGAAAAATGAATGACATTAATGGGGGGAGCCAACTTCATAGTACATCAGTGAATGAGATTTCTTTGGCATTCATCCTTTAACGGTTGACCTGCAGTTGGAAGGTTTTATTAATTCTATGCAAATTCCAATGATGTAAAAGAAAGTCAGAATAAACAATGACTGATTCTGAATGAGATTTTTCCGGTATTCCTTAGTGGCTGGACTGTGGGAAGGATGCTATAGAGTACTGAGTGTTCAGTGATTGCATGTTATATATCATTAAGGATAGCATATCCACCCTCTTAAAGGTCACTTGAATGTTTAATAAATTTTATCCTTGTGAAAAAAGAATAAAAAATTAAACTATATTCGTTGTTCTGAAAAGCCCCCCTGGCTTGAATGGTAAGGAATGATATCCAGTGACAAAAAGTGACCAAATAATCTTAAAATACATCAAGGGCCAATGCAGAAGAATTTCTATTTTCTTCCTCAGAGTACTTCGTCATTGGAATTAATGTCATTATTAGGCAACTATAAAAAGCAGTATAATTGGATTTAATTCTAGCGTATGGCTTTAGGTAACTAACACGACTTTTTGGCAGAGTCGGATTTGTCTGATTCCTTGGGAGTGAAGAGCAAAAACCGCTGATGGTAGAACTCGAACGATGGTCAGTTTGAAGCTGTAGCACCACTATAAATGAACAGCTAATAATTATTGTACGTCAAACTGAATTAACAGCTGCAATAACAACGTGTTGAAGCACTCACACATTATCATCAAACAGAATCGCAAAACAGGTCAATAGTGGACTGACACCTTCTAATAGCCACAACAAAAAAAATCACTAGAGCATCATGAAATGCCAGAGGAGGATCGGCTTGGCAGCAATTCACAGCACATTTCTGGTTAATCAGAACGTCATTAACAGACTTCGAGACAATTCTTAAAAAGATTACCTTACAAAGATGTTAAAACGATTACCTGTAAAAGATGAAATCCAATACAAATGTGACTTCAACGATGAAAGTTAAAGAGAGCCTACACTGACAGGTGGAAAATGATTTGATTGATTAAATGTTGATACCTCCTGTAGGTCAGATGTGTTAGAGCTGAAGCTGGTGCCAGAATGGTAGAATCCACAGCCCACCACAGTGGTATCAAATGGAAAATGCTACAATCATCGAGGAAGAAAATTAACAACAATATTGCCTTGATGTGCATCACGCATTAACATATTACCCATGAGACGATAGTGATAATGAAGATCATGACTACAAAATAATTCACCGTAGTTCGGGGAGAAAAAGAGTTTGAGATTGCCTCAGAATATTTTCAGCTAGTGTGAATCCTTTGGTAATGACTATAATTTGAAGTAGATACCTTATATTAATCCATTTGTCTTTCTCTAATGGATCATTTCACAGTATCTCTGTGCAGGTGACCCTAAGGCAACACAGTAACAACTCTTATTGTGGATTACAGTTCGGTAATGAACACAGTGATTATGTAGGGTGTCGTACTGCAGTGTGCTGAAGATTGTTTGGTAACACTTTACAACTAATTTCAATCCACTAACATGAGCTAATGCATGGGGTATCATGAACTAACAGTAAGGAAAGTTAATGTGTTATGAATTAACATCAGTTTATTTATTCATTAAATGTTATTCATTTTTACTTCAAAGTTACCTAATGCATTAACTAATGTTAACCATTTGTAAAGTGTTAATGATTGTTTTGACACTCCTTTTTATTACCAAATGGATATTTCACTCAAATATATATATATATATTAAAAAACTGTCAGTCTCTACTCACCCTCATGTCATTCCTAACCTTTATGATTTTTCTTATTTCAAAAAGCACTACTAAATTTTACTGTACGAAAAAGCACAGCCTTAACATTCCTACATTCCTTTTGTATTCCATGAATGGGAAATCTAATGCACAGTATATGAGTGTGAATAAAGGGTGACAGAATTTTACTTTTTGAACAAAAATTTTGTATACAGTATATGCAGTGATAACTAACCTGCACGTGTTAAATGTATTGCCATATCATAGAATGGGGCTTTCCAAAATCATAAAATCTGTAAATAAAACAAAATTCATGATGAACTAGAGAAACTCACTTTCCTTGATTTCCTTTGGGTGTAGACATGGACAGAAACTATTGTGCCAACTCGGGCTGGACTGAAGGGTGAGAATCTATGGAACTTAAGATCCATTCTATGGATACACTTTTTGACTAATAGATTGATCTAATAGATTTTAGACATTTCAAAATAAAATATGATCTACTATATAATATATTTATTTAAGCTTTAATTAACCTCTCTTTTGTTTGAAAAAAATATGCAATAAAAATCTAGAAATATAGGCAAACATTTGCATTCTACATACTAATTAATATTCCAAATATTTCAAAATGGATCTACTCTCTTGTCATTATTGTGCTGATTCAGGGTAGAGCTTAATACTATCATATAACATGCAGTGGCAATCGGTTTAGATGTGTTGAATGTATCAAAATAATGAATGACTAGAACTAAAGCTCGAATAAACTCCAAAAGAAAACCATCAGCAGTCAGTCAAGACCAGATGATGCTCCTGCCATCATTTCTAAGATTTCTCTGCCTGATGGCTTCTCCTCCAGTGGAAGGCACTATAGATGGCTCTGAAAGCTGCGCTTACATGAAAGCCGCTCTGGTTTTGACTGATGGCTAGATGACAGGTTTCCATTCAAGTGAACGTTCTACCAGGATTGTAAGAGACACCTAAAGTCAGAGGGTCACATGCTATGCAAGGCATTTTTTTTTTTCTCACGCTGTCTTGGCCTAAGGATTTTGCGCACCTTGACTTCTTACAGCTGCTCTCTCACCCAATAATAGACGAGATTGTGTGAGAGGAACGTTGTGTATCTTTTTTTCCCTGGTACCTGAAGAACAAAAGGCAAAGGTCTCTGCCAGAGAATTGCAACCACTTAAAAGAGCTTGTGGCAATATCCTTCTCGACCATATAAAAACAGCCTGGTTTTAAGGGCTTTGATGTCGGTTCCTGTAGCATTGTCTCATTTTTCATTTTCATCGCCTACTGGAGAAGTCCTTGAATCACCACAGCTCAGCTTTGATAACCAGTATCCACTTTTATTTTTACCCTACTTTGAAAAGTCCTGGTTCAGTCTGTTCTTCGTGTCTGCTCTGACAGAACCAAAAGTCAAGTTCTTTGTATCGTGAGGTGTGTGGGACCGCTAAAGATACAAGTAGCCTACCCAGTAGACAATATTGAACAATAGGAAAGAGGTGGGAAAGAAAACACGAGAGTATGCATCCAGTTCCAAAATGTCTATATGCAGACGGCCCTTTCGCCACGCTCCATCTTTGCACTCTTCGTAGCAGCAGAAGAAACTCTGGCAGTCTTTTCCATCCAGGCACTCATAAACACAGGCATCATCAAACTCCTGCCAGTACATGGAGTTGTTGAGCGTGATAACTGTGGGAGGAGGACCCACATCCAGTACTGAGTAGTTCTGTTGGACAAAACAACATCCTTTTAGAATTTTAAAGGGCTCTTGTTTTGCAGTATGCATCCAAAAAAACCTTATTTTGAGTGAATGGTAATCGTCACTGGAGTCCTAAATTTGGATGAGTTTTGCATGTACTGTATACAAAATATCACCCAAAAGAACAACATAGGTTTAGCTGAAGTGCATCTAATCTATGCCGTGAGCAAACAAATCCTTCAGAGTGGGCTGTCAATCAAAACATAAGATCATGGTGGGTTCTCAGAGATACCCACTCACTTGAACTAACAGCGTTCTCTCCGGTGGGCAAGTCAAGTGCAGCATCGATCTCTCACGGGCAGGTACGATGACCTTAAAATCTGAGCATGGTTGTCTTAATCCTTTCTCTAAACCCTTCCAGACCACACACCGGAAACTCTCCAGCAGTTTTCTGCCACTTACTCCCTGTTATTCATCTCGTTGTTGTGACATAACGAGCAAAGCATGGTAATTACAGCACTGAAAGATAATCTATGTGAGATCACCTATAGGGTAATATTTGTTTCGTGTAAAATTGCTATGGTAATTATCTGTGCTTCTCAGCAGAGATAAAATCTAATCAAAATGAGTGATCGGCGAGCGAGTGGGAAAATTTCACCTGCGGAGACTGCCACCGGAGAAACACAATGAATAAAAAGTAAGATGCGCTTGCTCAACCATAATTTAGCATCACATTACACACATAGACAAAGACTAACAACATCAGCCTAATGAAATCATATTTCCATACAGTACCATACCATCCGGAGAGATCGCTTATATCAAACACATGGGAAAAGGGACTTCTGTCTGCATAGACGGGATAGTAATAACACATCACTATATTGTTACCAAAGCATGACAACGATATATACTGCCTATAAATTCACACTGAATAGATATTTCATGTATTTGAAAAAGGTAATTAATGATTTAATGACTTACATACATGTCAATACCAGATTACTTGGTATAGACAGGTGTTCCCATTATATACAATGTATCTATAAAATGTATTTAATTTGCATATTAATGTGTTTTTGGGGCAACATGTAATGAAAAAATAAAGTGTAATAATGGGAATAACAATTGACAAGATGTTCATAGTAATATCTAATATTTCATAGGAATATTGACATACATTTTTGACAAACAGTTAGTCAGATTTAAATGATAACTTTTGTAATATTTCCATAAGAGTGTTACATTTGATCACTGAATTAATATTTTTGAAGACTAAGTAGAGGGAGTAGTCATGGTGAAACATCCAAACATTTGTATCTCTGAAAAGCCCTGAATGTGCTCTTTACAGGACATCCAGACTTAAAACTGTGACATGTAATGTCTCAAAGAAATGCACTAAAATAGAATTTCCTTATATGAAGACAGTGTCTCAGGAGGATAAATTTAATACTTACTGCTAACCTATACTATTGCTACTTTAATGTCTCTTATATGATTACACGTTCTCTCTCATTTCAAGCTAAAGCACACTGATGCTAAATTAAAAATGATTAGCTGAATGTATTAAACACAGCCTTGTAAACTTGGTCCTATATAATATAAACACTGGACATGAAACCTCACTGTTAGAGCAAGAAAATGAAAGAATCCCTTACATATTGTGTGAACAGGATGCCTAGTTTCCTCCTAACTTTAAATGATTCAGAATATGGTGCTCACCGATCTTTTCGTCTTGTTGCAGGTCGGTCTGCGACTGCGAGCGCTGTAGGAGTAATAATTGAGTGTGGCGTACTCCATGAGAGCCGCAAAAACAAACAGGAAACAGACAGTGACGAAAAGATCCATTGCTGTGACGTACGAGACTCTGGGTAGTGATGTCCTTGCCACCGTGCTGAGCGTTGTCATGGTTAATACTGTTGTTATTCCTGCATAACCAAAAGAGGATATTAGACGGAAAGCCTGGTAACAAGAGAAATGCCTGCTAATGAAAAAAATGAGCTAAATCATCTAAAGTGTATGCTGACATTGTTAGCATGCGTAAAATGTAGTTTGAGATCTCTACTGAATACAAAACACTGTTACTTTTTGGCTCTAAGCAAATTATGGGATGCCATTGTGCTGAGCAGACCTGATTAAGTTCCATCTAAAACTCTGTTGCTCTGGTTGCTCATGTTGGGCGGGTGTAAAACAATGGCTGTGTTCTAAAGGAAGCTGCCTCACTAGGCTGCCTATCTAGTGCAGTGTCCTAACTGAAAATGAACTGACTTGAAATGCTCTACATAGACAGGATTTTTAAACAGGCGATATGAGAGAAACTAAGTCAATACTTTAACCACCACCATAAATCACCACTAAAGCAAATTATTGTTATTATTTTTTAACTGAAAGAAAAAAAAAAACTTTTAATGTTGTTGTTTTGTTCTTTCAATCTCTCTTGTATTTGATCGGAACAGAGGCACCTGCAAATTAAAAAAATGCCACCCACACAAACACCTAGAATCTCAGAAGTGTGTGGACAGTCATAGCTCCACTCTTGCATGGACATTTAGAGTTGCCTCAGAGAACCGGTGACTGTGCTCCTGTTTTGCAAGGGTTTCTATGGAAACAAGCAAGCTTCATCTATTTCAGACAGATATTTCGCACTCTATTCCTTTTTCCTCTGCCGTTTCTGGCCACGATGATTACCTTCACCTGTTAGTCTTACTCCCCCTGATACAGTGGCACTTAGTTAAATGACTGCCTGCCTGAGTCAGAAAAGCTTGTGAATGAAATATGCGTTTCAAAATGGCACTCTTTTCCCAACTGCTGGGCTCTATTTTAGCCTCATTAGTTCTATCATCTGTTTTTGCGATGGATAAGAATGACATAACAACTCTCTGGATGTTTAAATAACTGTAATCCTGTACTTCCTGTACTTATCAAGGCTGTTGGTTTGGTTGGGTTTTACACTAAATTTGCTCTTCCCCTACTAAATTTCCCTTTTTTCATCTTTTCCAACTATTCAAAAGTTATACATTTAAAATATGCATATAATTTTAGAGTCGGTAAGATGGGTGAACAAAGTTTTTTACGATCACTAAGGCTGCATTTATTTTATAAAAAAAAACAACTGTAATATTGTGAAACATTACAATTTAATAACACTTCTGTGAGCAGATTTTTTGTTTCTAATTATTGATGTTTTTAAACACGCCATAGAAATTCATTATTATATGTGACCAAGGACCACAAAATCAGTCTTAAGTTGCTGGGGTATATTTGTAGCAATAGCCAAAAAAACATTGCATGGGTAAAAATTATAGATTTTTCTTTTATGCCAAAAATCATTAGGATGTTAAGTAAAGATCATGTTCCATGAAGATATTTTGTAAATATATCAAAATATATAAAAATTAAATTTTTGATTAGTAATATGCATTGCTAAGAACTTCATTTGGACAACTTTAAAGATGATTTTCTCAGTACCGTATAAACATTTTTTGCATCCTCAGATTCCAGATTCAATAGTTGTTTCTCGGCCAAATAATGTCCTATCCTAACAAACCATACATAAACGGAAATCTTCTTTATTCAGCTTTCAGATGATTTATTTGACCCTTATGACTGGTTTTGTGGTCCAAGGTCACATATATTATATGTATTATATGAAAGAATCCTGAAAAAAGTAGTTTCAAGAAAACAAAAAAGTTGCTTAACAACATTATTTTCAATGATCATAATAATAGATGTCATTGAGCACAAAATACAGCATATTAGAAAGATTTCTGAAGGATAATGTGACCTGTGGAGTAATGGCTGTTGGAAAAAGTTTACTTTGCTATCACAACAATAAAGCTTCAGTCTAAGGAACTTATTACATTTGAAAATGTTTAAATATATATATATAAACTATAAAATGATGTCTATACTGTCAGTTCTGGTCAGCTGAATGCATCTTTGCAGATTAAATGCATATTAAATAATACACACTACATGTAAACTACATGGGCACTCTTCTAATTAACAGGTCTCACTATTTTAGCTAGACCCACTAACAGGCATATACAGTATCAATGGGCATCCTAAGCTCTCTATGCACAAGGCAGGATATAAAGACGAAACTGACTGCCTAAACCTGAAAACCACTGTGACAATGAAAAGTTTCCATGGATGGTAAAGGTTCTTTGAAAAAACACATGAGTGTACTGTTTGGGTGTCTGCATATTTTATGGCCATGCATTGACTATGAACAAAAGGAGTTAATTTATAGGACATTATAGATAACGAATTAAATTTTCAGGTTAGGCAACAAAAAGTTGTTCCAAAAGACAGACTGTGCACCCTATGTTTGAACCCTAACTATTCTTCTGGGTTCTATCTTGGTCACATCCTTTTCTAACCTGACATTTCGACTGCTGTGAGCCCAAGCCCTCTCTCTATCCCACATTTTATCTCAGCTGCCTTTCTCTCTGGACTTTATTGATCAACTGGACGCCTGTAAAGCAAATCTCTACTTTTTCTTCTACTCTCTTTCTTTCCATTGAAGGTGTAATGACTTCTTTTGTCAGACAGATTAATTGCATTCATCCTTCTTTTTCTTCTCAGAATATGTTGCGAGTTTATTTCTTTTCTTCCAAACATAGATTGTGCAGGGCTCTGGCCTTTTCTTCCAGTTTTCTTAGCATTTAGCTATAGGATCGGTATAAGATTTATGTCAGTCTAGGATCCTGTTTTTTTGACAGGCACTGATCCTGCTTGTTAGTTTGAGAATACTCAGTGGAAACACCATCTCAGACCACATTGATCTGTGGTGTGTTCAGAGATAATCAAACAAGACAGACTAAGAGTGGCAAGCTAATCAAGCTACATCATGAGACAGATTAAAAGCCTTTCTAAATTATGTTGCATGATACTTTATATGCCGATCTCTCATTGAACAATATGAGGATAAATGAAAAGAAATAACATGGTTTAAACAGCCACTAAAATAAAAGAAAAACTACAAGCATAACTAAAATTTGTTGATAAATTAAAAAAGAAAGATGATAAATTAAAAAAGAAAAATTACCTTGACAAAAGTGACATTTACCAGGACAGGACATGGACTTAATCAATGCAGGAAACTATAAAGAAATGAGTAAAGCCAACAAAAAAGCAGATGAAGCACTTTCATGAAATATGAAATAAAGTGAACAAATACACACACTAAAAAGAAAACACAGATTTTTCCTGTTATAAAAATCCACATGTAATAGGATATAAAGACAAATCCTTTACTTTAACTGCCTTTCATTTTCATAACATGTGAACTTGGTTAATTAATAAAACAAACCATTTATTAAATTAATAGTTCGCCCAAAGATTTAAATGCGCTCACCTTCAGGCCATCAAAGATACAAATGAGTTTGTTTCTTCTTCAGGAAAGATTTTGAGAAATGTAACATTACATCACATGCTCACCAATGGATCCTCTGCAGTGAATGGGTGCCGTCAGAATGAGAGTACAATAGCTGATTTTACTTGTAACACAGAGCTTTTTGCTTCACAAGATGGTAACTGATAACTGAGTTGTTTGGATTACTTGTGGATTAGTGTGATATTTTATCAGCTGTTTGGACTGTGATGTAATGCTACAATTCTCCAAATCTATTTCCAAGTAAAAACATATATAAAAATAAAACCTCATCTACTTAGAAGACAATAGGGTACATTTTCTTTTTTGGATGAATTTAATAATGCCTATTTAAAGACAAAGAACCCAAACATCAAGCTGCACATAAATGATATCAGGTATCTGTATTTACTGCATGTACCTAGTGCTGTTCTGGCTGGAGTTGCATCTTTTTTGATCCAAAAGGAGACCCAAGAGAGAACCACAGTAAGTATGCAGGGGATGTAGGTCTGAATTGTGAAGTATCCCATTCTTCTGCTTAGGTCAAAATATACAGTCATCACCACGTAGTCACCTGGAAAGGGGTGGGGGGTGAAAAAGATGTGTACATGAGTATTTTAATTTATAATATATTTTAAAAAAACATTTGTGTTAAATAGGTTAATTAAATACAAATTAATTATACACGTATTGACACTTTTGAAATGTGAAGGTCATTTTGCCTTTATATTTTCTTTGAAAAGCCCTCATGTCTGTTTTCATTCTTATATTCATATCATGAATTTGAATCATGAACATGAATTATCATTTTTTTTTTTGTAAGAGGCTGGCCATGACCTTGAAAATATCCTGGCACTCTGATTAAATAGTGATGCTTTACAATTTTTCTCTCATCTTTGTTGACACTTGATATCCACATATCAAGGCTATTTTCAAAGGGGTCCTATTATGCTTTTTAAATTTTTCAACTTTAGTTAGTCTGTAATGTTGCTTTTTGAGCATAAAAAGATCTGCAAAGTTACAAGGCTCAAAGTCCACTTCAAAAGGAGATTATTTAACAGAAATCACTTTTCAAAAACTACGATGAACGACTCGTTTGGACTACAGCACATATTTTCGGGATTTGTGATATGACAAATACAGATGAATGGGACGAGACCTGATTTAGCTGCATTAGAGAAGGCAGCGAGTGCCATCCCTATGTCAGAGACACACTAGCTTTCCCAAGGTAGACAAACTTAAGAGTGGTTACAATCATCCGGGTTTAAATCGCACTTAAATTGATTTGATTTTGATGCAGTATTTACACTGAAGCTCACTGTGGTAAGGGGCGTGACATTTCCCAACCAGGCGCCGAGTGCTGCCAATCACAACACACACTGGCCCAGCAAACCAATCACAGCACATTTTGTATTTCAGAAGGCAGGTCTTCATTTGATACATGATCTATTTGAGCCATTCATGCCAGACTGGAGAGAGAGGTGTTGTAATAATAGGAAAAACATAGTATGAGAGCCTGTTGTAGTACACCCCCCCCCAAAAAAATCAAGAATTGGTAAAAGCGCATAATAGGACCTAAGCCCTGAGAAAATGTCGTCCAATTGTGCATGTACAGTAGTGCTTTAATTGAAGTGACGTTAAATGCTTACAATCCTCTGACCAAGAGTTTTCAATCTTAATGCGGGTCCATTAAGATATTGCAGGGGGTAACATATTAGAAAAACTGTATATAAATGTCAATAAATATACTGTCAATAAATACAACCTCATACTGTATGTCATCTTTAGCTGATCTGGTCAATTCTATTCAACGTAAAACCATCATTAGACAAATGCAAATGTCTTTCTGCCACAAAATACATAATTGTGCACTGAATCCAGGACATTAAAAAGGATGTAAAGGTAGTTGCTTGAGAAAATAGGTCAATGCTAGTTTAGCATAATTTAAAAATGTAAATTAAAGGAAGATATTATACTGAGCATTTTTATTCATGCTAGGCTGGATGAGAGTTGCTATGTTAGAAAAGTTTGGACTCAAAACTTCTAGTCCCAAGACATATAGCTATTAAAATGTTACGGTGAGATTTTTTTAAATGTATACTATTTTATTGACCATTATATTAACCATAAGTGTGAGTAAATATAATATTACAAAAGATTTCTATTTAAAATAAATGTGGTTCACTTGAGCTTTTTATTCACCGTTTAATAAAACACTGATGATATTAAGAAATATTTCTTAAACCAAAATGATAGAGATGTGAGACTTTGCCATAGCAAGAATAAATAACACTTTTAAATATATTTAAATAGAATATATGGTTATTGTGAATTGCAAGAATTTTTCACAGTATTACTATTTTGATCAAAAAAATGCGGCCACTGATCATAAGTGACTTTTAAACCTTCTAACTATTCTCTTCATCATACTTTATTGATAATCAAACTCCTATTAGATCCAATTAATAGAGAGAGCAAATAAATAAAAAATAAAAAATAAAAATAAATTACCTGCTGTTGTCTTGATTATGTCTGTGGTGTTCCTCAGGCCCATGAAGTCAAACTGGTAAAGTCTCCATGACTTCTGATCAGCTGCCTGCACCGAATTCTTTCTCCACTTGTAAATCATTTCATCTCGTGGGTATCCATCTGTAATTACACAGAGCATAAGCCAGTGACCCCTAGCGCCCCCTTCACTTATGATGGATGCCTGAGTGCAGCCCAGTGTCAGGCATCGAACTGCAGCATTTGTCTCTAGCCCAGAGCATGCTAATAAAACGCACATCACAGGCACAAGGAAGACAAAGGCATAGAAAGAGAGAACAAGTAAATGAGAAGTTTGGTTCGATTATCCACAGCATCCATCTTGATGCAGACACTCAACCTTGAGATGTTTGTCTCTAGCATGCAACCTGTGGCCCAGAAAAGAGATTTTAAACAGCGGTCTCTTGAGCCTTTGGAACTCTAATCTTAAAAACGATCGCTGATGCTACTCTTGCATCGATTATCCACGTCTCAGAAGTACTGCAAAGTGGATGATGTTTCATGTCCTTTTTAAAAATTCTGCTTTGAAGGGATAGTAAACTCAGAAATGAAAAAAAAAAAAAAACATCATTTCCTCACCCTTTTGTCGTTGCAAAACTGTAGGACTTTCTTTCACAGAAATAGTATTTTTGAAGACTGATTTCACAAAAAGATGCATGAATTACTAAAGTCGTACTATATATATATATATATATATATATATATATATATATATATATATATATATATATTATCATTATTCACTGACAACCATGATAAGGGCCTCTCCTTGGCGAGTTAATGAGAGCAGAAATTACGCATGATTTATGAACGAATTGTTCTCATTTTGATTCAGATGACCAAGAATGATTATTTTGAAGCAGAGATGGGACCAAGTCACACATGTGCAAGTCTCAAGTAAGTCTCAAGTCTTAACCTTCAAGTCTCAAGTAAGTCCCAAGTATTTTTTTCTTGGGCAAGTCAAGTCAAGTCAAGTCACAAGCTATGTCAAGTCAAGTCCAAGTCAAGTCACCTTAATATTGTTATTTTACCTGCAGAATCTGATCTTAATAAAGTTAAAAGACAAGATATAAGTAACTGTCAGTAAATTAAAATAATTTGGATTTGCATTGTAAATACTCATGTTCAGTAAAATACATCATGGAATCAAACAAAATTGTAACTTCCTAAAATTATTTATTTTTCACTTCTGCCAACAGTGTTTGAAATGTTTTACATTTTCAACATTGAGTCCATAAAACAAATAATAGCTAAACATCCAACAGACTCCTCTCTGAACACCTCTCTCTCTCTCTCTCTCTCTCTCAAACACAGTTTACATACAACATTAAACTATGAATTAACACATGTGGAATTATATATGGAATTATATACATAAAAAAAAGTGTGAAACAACCAAAATATGTCATATTCTAGGTTCTTCAAAGTAGCCACCTTTTGCTTTGATTACTGCTTTGCACACTCTTGGCATTCTCTTGATGAGCTTCAAGAGGTAGTCACCTGAAATGGTCTTCCAACAGTCTTGAAGGAGTTCCCCGAGAGATGCTTAGCACTTGCTGGTCCTTTTGCCTTCTGTCTGCGGTCCAGCTCACCCCTAAACCATCTGGATTGGGTTCAGGTCCGGTGACTCTGGAGGCCAGGTCATCTGGCGCAGCACCCCATCACTCTCCTTCTTGCTCAAATAGCCCTTGATGCCTTCAGTGTGACTCTACAATTTTCATAGTCATGAAAATAAAGAAAACTCTTTGAATGAGAAGGTGTGTCCAAACTTTTGGTCTGTACTGTACATAACAAAGTATGAAACAACTTAAAATACGTCATATTTATATTCTGTACTGTATATATATATATATATATATATATATATATACACACACACACACACACACACACACACACATATATATATATATATATATATATATATGCACTTCTCATGATTGGGTAATCGCGGCAGCTACATTCGTTTTTCTGATTAATTGTTTTGCTCTATGACAAGGTAACAAAATATTCGGGGCTTATGCCCCCTTAGCCCAGCCCTAGCGCCGCCCCTGGAATGCGTTTTTTTGACGGCCTGCTAGCGGATCATTAGGGGCCGTTCACATCACGTCTTTTGCGCGCGCAAGTACGTTATTTCCAATGTAGGCGCGCGGTATGCGCGCTCATAATGGAAGCAACGCGCGCGCGTCGCACCGCATCGAGTTAAAAACATCTAAACTTTTCAGAATGCCGCAAGCGCACCGCAGGTCATGTGACAATAACTAACCAATCAGCTTCATCCTTTCCCGTATCAACGTTGAAAGCTCAGCTAAGATGAAGGAACAGCTGTTCATAGCTGTATATGGATTGCCATTTTGAAATGAATTTAGTAGCAGAGCTACTGCGAGCGATTTTTAGTGCTGCAAATCCATTTATCCTTTGCTGAAATTTCTACGTCTTCATTGAGAGAGAGAGCGTGTCATGGATGCTTAGCAACGACAGACGCCCCAGGAGCACTTCTGCCCGAGCGCTTTGGAAAGAAGGAGAAAGCGGCGCGACTAGCGTTTTCCACGCGTTTTTAGTCGCGAATTATTGAAGACAAAAGCGATGACCCTCGGTACCTCTCAGGCTGACATGTTGATGTGATGTGATATCTGATTTAAGTGGGCGTGGTGTGTGTAAGGTAGAGAGGGCATGACTGATGATAGTGTCCTGATCCAGTCACGACGCTATTCTCAGCCTGCGCTCCAGCTGAGTAATCAACTTTATTTTAAAAAATAATTTATATATTTTATATTCAAACTGAAAACATGATGTGATTAACACTCAAGTCATTCAAGTCATCGTGTCTCAAGTCAAGTCAAGTCCCGAGTCTTTAACTTCCAAGTCCGAGTCAAGTCTCAAGTCCTAAAAATAGCGACTCGAGTCGACTCGAGTCCAAGTCACCAAGTCACAAGTCCCCATGTCTGTTTTGAAGATTACTATATTAACATCCACATTCTGTTTATTATAAGCCTCATTGCAGTTGTCATCTGCCACTTAAAATGCTCGAGCCTTTTGTTTTGCTAATGAATCAGTGCCATGTTTATTGTGGCAAATAGTGAATGGAACAATTGTAAAATAAGCAATTCACACAGGTTTAAAAAGACATGAAGTAACAGTGAGTAAACGTGTTAACTGTCCCTTTAAGC
Source organism: Carassius gibelio (assembly GCF_023724105.1). Lineage (NCBI taxonomy): Eukaryota > Metazoa > Chordata > Actinopteri > Cypriniformes > Cyprinidae > Carassius > Carassius gibelio. The sequence goes on along the minus strand of NC_068401.1, from coordinate 10,103,295 downwards.
AGCAAGAGTGCTGGCGTTGAAGCCACATATATATTACACAGTGTCCAAGAATGGTCCAAGACTTTCTAATATTTCTTAGAGAGTATATTCTTTGATAAGTTAGTGGAAGCACTTCATTCAGACACTGTGATTAATAAAACAGCACAATTAGATTTCCACTCAAATACGTATTCATTCCATTGAACATACAATGACCTGGTGCTGTTAAATGGTAATTAAGCCTAATAGCCATCTGAGGTAATTGTCATTCTCTTACCAGATTAAACACACTAAATGAGGAAAAAGATAAAAGATGCTTTTTGAATAATTGAATTGCATTAAATTTTTCCTTGGTCTATGCAGAAGGCATTCAAGTACTGATAAAGATGTTCTTGACCACAAACAGTTGACATTTTACACCAGCGAATAATAATCAGATACTTTTTTTTCCCTACATATTTTAAGCATTTTTTTCATCTGTTTGATATTGCTTCAAAATTTAATGGGTCATAAAGGGACAGTTTACCCTGTCGGAACTGGGGTCCGACAATATTTGACCCTATTTATTTTCATAGTATGGCCCAAAACAACACTGAGATCTGAACTGAATATGCAATAATACACAAAACAAGAAAGTGTGTAATTTTAAATCTACACTGTGCAATACGGTGTATTTTGGAAGAATACTAGTGTTAATTTAGCCACAGACAGTGTTTCATAAACACCTGTTGGACATCCATTAAATTCATATTCCTAATAAATGGTACTAGCAAGAAGGGTTAAAGTAAATGAAAAAAAAAACATGTTATTAATTGGCACACAAATAAACTGAAAAATCCTCGTCCTCACCCTGGGTAAATCCCCTTGTGCTATCCCTGTGAACTGTGAGAAATAATTAGTAGTGTATTGTATAAAGTTTACAATTTCTTGGCTCAATCAGCCATAAAGAGGTTGCAAAGGATCAGCAAAATAGTTTCATATAAAATTCTGTGTACACAATAGTAAAATAGATGGAGCCTCCATAGATGTATTTTAGGGGGTACCAGGGGACCAGAGCTGAAATTGTGTTATCCTTGATTGAGTGTCTAAACGTATCAGATAGAATGGTTTTATAATCTTATATTTATTATTATAGTTTGGTAGAATGGCAAACAATAGCTTTAATTAAACTAAAATCTGCTGACTGTAACACATTTAGTGGTATACAGATCCAAATGAATACTCACCAAATGTCAAATTTAAAATAAAAATTGGCTTAGGCAGGTAAATCAGTTTAATTAATATTAATTTAATTTAATTAATTAATAAAAAATTGTATAAATTGCAAGAACAATAGTGAAAAAAGTGAAAGTGATGTGACATACAGCCAAGTATAGTGACCCATACTCAGCGTGAACGCACACCCGGAGCAGTGGGCAGCCATTTATGCTGCGGAACCAGGGGAGTAGTTGGGGTTCGGTGCCTTGCTCAAGGGCACCTCAGTCATGGTATTGCTGTCCCAAGTAAAGAACCCACAATCTTAGTGTTAGGAGTCAAACTCTCTAGGCCACAACTTTCCCAGTGTGACTCTGACGTAAATCATGTGAGTTAACCAAATAAAAAATATGTGATACTGTGCAAAATTTCAAATCTGCTTAAGATTTCCAGTACAGGAAAAATCAATTTTTGATTTTTAAATTATATGTACCAGCATGTATATGGCCTCTGTCAAACTCTAAATGCCTTGTCAGTGAAACAACTTGTCTTTCAATCATATTGTTGAACTCTGTGTTCCTCAGACATTATAATAATAACCTATTGTGTCCGGCTTGATGCCACACTTCTGTTCTCCTTTCCATCATAATATTTAGTTGACAGAGTTGAAGTGGAGATCTCTTTATATTTCTTTTGATAATAATCCATGGGCAGTCTCAAAGATACACTCCTGTATTTCATCCCAACAGTTGCCCTGCCACCCTCTGTCTCCATCTCTCCCATTTGCATTGTCCTTGGTTCATTATTGTATAACCCTTAGGTTATGCTGGGCTAAAGGGTACAAGCAAATTCAAGAGGAAAAAATAGCCATTGCCATGGGAACCAGAACCATCCATTGGCCTCAGTAGTTGAAGAAAGGAGAGCTGATGAATAACAGCATGCAAGAGCTTCCCGTGATGGTGGAAAGATCGGTAGCGGGAGGAAGACTATGTGATTTAAATCTAATAGGGTGTGTGAAGAAGGTCTTGGTAGCACAACAAATAACTTTGTAATTTCATCATTCATCAACAAAGGAGGTTACTATTGATTTGTGAAGGTCTAAACGCGAGCCATACATTTCAGTTTACACATCCTGCCTCTATCCGCCACATCGGATGAGAATGCCATGGTTAGGTGGGCAAAAAAGATTTATGGCTCATCTTATGACCGGCAGAAATACAATCAAATAAGAAAAGAACAAACAGATTGATCTTTGTTTAAAATTCAATGACTTTACACACACAAACGAACTGCCTTACAGCCTTCTAGCAGGACTTTGTGTTTAGTAACTGTTACTGATATACTTAAAAAAATATATAATAATTTATAGACCTTGCGAGTCCTGTCCACACATGAGGTGCTTAATCAGGTTTTTATCGGTGCAGGACTAGAGCACAAAACTAATACTCTCAGTGCAGAGCTGGCTGGTATCAGAGCTAAACTGCTTCCTTTCAAAATAATGGACAGGGTCAGAAACAACTGACATGGATGTATGAACATTCAAAAGTTTGTAATCACTAAGATTTGATGATGTTTTTGAAAGTAGTCTTATTACAGTATTATTAAATGAACATCTTAAGTATCACATACCTTCAGAAATTATTCTAATATGATAATGTGCTCAATGTTGAAAACAGTTGTGCTGCTTATTACGAAATTGTGAATGTCACTTTACTGTCACATTTGATCATTTAATGTGTAATGGCTGAAAAAAGATATATTAAAATTATATAAAATATTAAACTGTTTTCAACCTTGACAATAACACGAAATGTGAGCACCTAATCAACGCATTACAATAATAATAAAGGATCATGTGACACTGGAGACTGAAGTAACGGCTGCCCAAAATTTAGCTTTGCCATCGCAGAAAATGTTTTGATTTAATTATTAAAGATAATAAAACAGAAAAGTTCATATTTCACAATATAACAATATTTTTCATCAAATAAATGCAGCCCTGGTGAGTAAAAGAGAAAAGACAAAAATATATATATTTTATGTTTTGGTTTTATATTGGTTTTATGGTCACAAGAATAGTATGTAATATCAATAACACTAATATGGTAAAATGCTCAAGATATATAACAACAAGAGAATAATCACATAAACATCATACTTATATAACTTATACCGTCAGTATCTGAGATATTAATAATTTTAACTAAACATTCAGTCATTATGAAAAGCAGCTCTATATACAATCAAATATATATATATAAAATCAGCATGAGCTCTATCTTTTGTTTTTTAAAGAACAAGTGTTTGGGGTTTGGGAGAAATACAGCAATAATCTTGAGTGAGAGCATTAATACAGAGATGTAGGGAATCATCTAGCAGAGTAAAGCTTTATATTTCACAGACAAAAGCAGAGCAAGTAAATTCTTTAGTCACACATTTTTAAAAGTGATTGCAAAATCATCTCCTCCTCACTCAGTAATCGGGACAGCTACATAACATTAGCATGAATATGCACAGACACAAAGTCACATTCAGACCAGCTGAGACATGGGAAAAACAATGGCTTTAGTCAGGGTTGGTGTGATGGATTTCACCTTAAGTACTAAAGAAGAAACTGAATATGATGGTGACTGAGGATGAATGGGAGTGTTTTAGAGCTGTTAAAAATTGTGTGTCTCAGATGGGTTTCAGTGTAGCTGTGGGCCATGCAGAGGAAACAACAAGAGAAGAGTTATAAAAATAAAATATGCACAGGAAAGGAAAAATAGTGAAAAGAGTAAACATTCAAAAATGGAAAGATTAAAAGCTTCGAGGCAATATTCGACTGATCACAACCCACTCAGACAGTCAATCCTCTACAAAAACCAAAGGCCATTATGCTGAACTAAGCTGATGCAAATGATGATAAAAAAAAAAAAAAACACACTCTGTAAAAAACAATCTTGGCTGCAAGAACTAGTGCAAATATAATATATAAAGCTATGTATATCCAGTGCATCTTTCAGCTGGTTACATTGTTATACCAGTAGGTTGTGACAGCTGACAAGTGTATTAAGTGAATCATGAAATCATTAATTCTATTGATTCCTTCAAACATGTTGATTCATTCAGGAACAAATCAAGCGACTGGCAGAATTACATACTAACATTCTACTCTGACTATTCCTGCCATATAAAGATACACATTTTTTTTTAAAGAGTAATATGCATGTGGTTCCGAATTCACCAACACACTTTAGTGAGTCATTGAATTATTTACTCAACAGTTTCATTAAAAAATGCAAATTATATCAGTGCTGATAGCTGTGTGGCCAGCACACGAGTTTGAGACTTGGTTCATGGACCTGTTCACCATTTTTTGACTTTGGAATTTATTGCTAATTCTTATCTGCCTTGAATAATAAATTCAAATGACTTCATGCCCTCAGGTCTCTGAAAAAGCATGTTGGTATGTGTGGCATAATATAACATTCAATTAAGGTTATAATCACACTGTGAAAACACTGACCTATTCAAATCTAATCCTCACAAGAGACTGCCAGCACTTTTATTTGTGTATATATTGAACTGAGGTAAAAGAAGAGATTTAATAATTAGCCCAAGGGCTCCGAAAACCAGCCAGGACCCATGAACTGCAACCCAGTGGATGTCTATGTAACACTGAATGCTTCCATCCCTCTTTGGTTGTAAACCACCCAACTGCACCATTTGCTCTGGATGGATTAAATAACTCTTGGAGACTTCATCACATCCAACACCTCTTTAAGCACTGGGGATTTCTCTCTGGGATTTCAGTTAATGGTACAGCACTTTCCTTCAGCACTTTGTCATGCCCCAACAGACTTGTGAATCCTGGCTATGTAGGTCTGCTGCCAAATTCTGGCTTGCATAAGAACTGAGTTTGTACCTATTAGATGAGTTTGATTAGGGATTACAATCTCAGTGGTGGTTCATAACTTTTTAAAGACTTCAAATGTTCAATGCCACTTCCCAAGCCATTTACTATACATGTTTCTGTAAGTAACATGATCAGGATCTCTTGACCTGGTTCAAAGGAGCTAGATCTTAAGTTATGACAGCAGGTAACATTAGATATTGATTGAATGTGAGAAACAATGAGAAACATACATACTGTAATATACCTTTCTACATGTTAACATGATCTTCTTAGCTCTGCTTGAGGACATTCTTTCACTTCCTGGCAATACTTAATCATTAATCCTCACCAACTCCTCTGACATTGAGAAGAGGTGCATGATCAAAAGGTAATCACAGAAGTTCCTATCAGCATATAAAAAGTCCCACTTCATTTAATGAACCGATTCCGTCCTAGATCAGCATTATAATTGGTGTCTGAGTGTTTTGCTCAATTTTAAACATTACATCCTCCCTTTGTTCAGCTCAAAATATTGCTGATGGCCTTTTTAATCAAAGCTTGGAAACAGGACAATTATTTTTAACCATATATTCCATATTATATACCATTTTCATTTAAAACTCAACTACATAAACTGTTTGTCTACTTTTTCATTTGCAAGCCTTTGATGATGAAAGAAGATAATGGACAGGTTCTCTAATTTCACAGAACTTTTAAGTTTGGATTATGACAGTGAACTGATCCTGTAAATTACTTGGGAGATCATCAAACAGTATTGCAGCATTTGAAACATTAAAAATATAGAGAAGTAACCACAGATGTGTTGTAGACGATAAAAGAGTGAAAAGAGAACAAAACAAATAACCGAAGAAGGAGAACAAGCAGAGAATTTTCTCATTCTGACACAAAAAAGGAAGGTTTATTAAGATTTATGTGCAGTAGCAGAAGCAAAAGCTGCTAAATAAGCTGCCAATCAATTACGATTTTGGAAATTATTAGAGTTGATTTACTTTTTAATATCTTATGAAATGCATTTTTGCATACTGCTTAGTCACTTACCAATTTCCAAATGTTTTTCTCGTTTTGTATCACTTGTCGCCTCTTCAGTCTCACACATTATTGTGAACATTAATGTGAGCAAACTATTTTCAGTTAATAACCCCAACATCCATCTAGATCTGTTTTTGACCATCCTTTGAAAATGACCAATAAATATCCTGTCATGTCTGAGCAGAAGTGCTATCAGAGCACATGAGCGTTCATAACTGCCTCTACAGTATGCAGAGTAAAAAGACTTTGATGGAAATGGTAATGTCTTTCCCTCCAAGCGAATCCATGAACGGGAGTCAAATCAATTCGATGAGTTAATGGCACTAAGGTGATTCTGTGCAGCAGGAAAAGCAGCTCCCATTGGTAAGGGCCACAAAAGATGGTTTTTATAGGAATTGCAAGCACACACACCACTTTTCTACCTTTTAAATGAATCTGAACACTACATCTATCTACATTACAGACTGTACAGATTTTAAAGACCGCTGACATTTCATCAGGTCTCCAAATGGTAACTGGGTCAGTTGCTTGATGGATCTGATGCATGTTGCATGGTTGCAGTATACCAAACCAGGGTCATTGGAAATATGTGTCTCTAAATACATTTCTGCAACATCATTATTACGTACCTTACTGCAAGTTTCAAGGCAGTTTCAAAGTGAAACATCCAGTAGGTGGCGCTAAAACGTGGGTTCAAATATGTGACCCTAGCTAGTTTTTGTTATGTTGATATTACATTGTTTTTGTAGTGTCACTAAAAGTTAATTCTGTCATGTTGGAAATATCCCCTATACCAAACCCAACCCTAAACCTAACCCAATAGTGTTTACAAATGCAATACTAGTATTCAGTAAAAACGTATATGTTGATGCAATCATGCCATTTGAACTTCTTTATATGCAGGTTTGAACTGTTTTGTGGAACCATAGTTTCATGGGATTCATACCCAAGCTCTTCACCTCTCAAACCTAAATATAGAATATAAAAACCCATACACTAAGCTGGATATGTGACACCAACGTTCAAAAGTATCATTTTCCAAATGTCACAGCATGTTTTGAATTCATAACATCATATTCCTATAGTAATTGTGCTAAAATTAGGCTTTATGTGAAAAGAAAATCATACTTTGTATGAAAAGGAACAAAAGTTGTCTGAGTTTTACTGCCTCTGTTATTTATTTCAACTGAAAACTGCAACGATTCGTTTCTATAGGAATTTTTTTTTTTTCCAGTTTTGCAGAAATGTATTTAGAGGCACGTATTTCCAATGAGCTTATGGCCCTAACATTCTTTGGTATCCTGCAGAAGAAAATCAGTCAGACATGTCGAAACATAAAGGCAAGTAAATGATGACAGAATTAAAATTTTTGGGTGAAATATCCTTTTAAAAAGTGAAAACCAGCCTGTTTTGAGTCGAGCCTCCATCATTTCTTGTTCCCTTTTGTCTGTCCCAAGTACTTTCTGGCCTCACTTTAATGAAATAAAAGCCAAAAATGTTAATGAATAAATACAAATATATGCCACTTTAATGTCACTAGATATACAGTACACTGAAAGCTCATAGCCTTTAGGCAGGTGACATCTTTGACAAACAAAGGTAGAAAGGTGCCCACTGCTCTCGTCAGCTTGCTTCAGCCGGATCACAGCAGACAAACGTGTTGCCTGTTGTCAGGTCTGCTAAATACCTGAAAGCACCTCTTTCCGTGTAGGGCAGGAAAAGACACACTGGCTAGGGGGAGTGTTTCATCTGTGTTTGTTTATGTACACAGGGACTACAGCACTGTATGTTTGAGTCCGTTAAATATGCTTCAGAGGACAAGCTGCTGTGCTGGGCAGTGAGGTGTGAAATATTAAAATAATCTTTCTGGCAAATTGCTCCTCTTGGGTGCAGACGGGGGACCATTTTCTTTGTGACTGATACAGGGGCAGGCATTTCAGTCCGAGTATGCTCGCTCCTGTGTAGCCGCTAACATGAGAAGGTCCGCAAGTTCCTGCCTGATGGGCATTAACCTTCATTTGCATATCAATTGAATTTAAAACGCAGGGCTTGGAACCCAGCACTGGTTTTTCAAAAACAAATGGCCAATGCTACAGGGAAATGGAAGAAAGTAGCTTAGAGGTGAAGAATAGGAGTGAGGGTGTCCGAAAGCTTGAGGGATTGCTTATTATGGCTCATTCTCCTTTCCTCAACAGTGAAAATTTGGACCTTTGCTGTGCTTTAGAGGCCCCGCAGAGAAGGTTTGGGCACAAGACAAAGAGAATTTAAATTCTACCCTTAAAAAAATAAATCTTGCTCACATCCATTGTTAAGAAGCCTCAACGGAATTACCTCATTATACAAAACCTGATCTACATCCTGGCACTTCTAGTAGTAACATTGCATCGTACTACTAAACTTCATTATATATCCATACATCAGAGTTGTAATTGTAAGCAGTAGTAATTAATGACTGTTAATATCTCTTGCAAATGATAATGACATTTCTAAATATATTTGAAAGTGAAATATCAGAAAAAATTTACAATTTGTTCAAGCACATTGTCCAACACTGGAGGACCACAAATTCTGTTGTGCGCCTGCATCTTAGGGATCAGTGCCAAACACAGCAGTGTACAAAGGCAGGACAGAGAAGACAGATGGTTTATGCAGCATAAAGGATGCAATCTGTGTCAAGATGCATCCCTGCATTGGGGAAAGTGGAGATCTACAACATCTCTTATGAGCTACTTACAATGCCGTTCTGACATCTCTACATCGGCAGCTTTGCTACAATTCAAACTCACAGATTGTGATTCCCAGCATCAGGCAGGTGATTCCCTACGTGATCTAAATTCATACCTTCACTGAAGCAATTCTCGCAGAAATGGAGTTGCATGACGAGGCAGTACGTGATAAGGTTAAATGCTGTGGATATTCTCATCGTACTACCACTAAAGAAGCCCTTCAGAGGAGAAACATCTTCAGACTATTGAGTAATATTTTATGTTGTATTGAATGAGTATCCTAAAAGATAGTTGAAAATGGCGAGTTTCTGAACAGTCACTCCACAATGCCATGCACAGACCTACACTTTGTTATACAGTTTTTACAAATGGTTTTTATCTCACTTTTGGATACAAATTTGGTAACAATTTAGTATAGGGACCAATTCTCAAACTTGGGTCACAATCAATTCTCTGTGACTTTTGCCTCAATAAATTCCTAATTGATTATATTATATTATATTATATTATATTATATTATATTATATTATATTATATTATATTATATTATATTATATTATATTTAATTAATGGTTAGTAAGTAGTAGTTAGTAAGGACGTAGAATATGGTCATGTAGAATATGTGCTTTGTAAGTAATAAAAAACAGCCAATTTTGTTAATAATAGGCATGCTAATAAACAACTAGGTAATATGTAGTTGCTTATTAGCATGCCTATTATTAACATATTGGCTGTATTTTAAAAGTGAGAATTCATCTTAAAATAAAGTGTGAACCAAATTTGTCCTCACATACACATGCAAGATATCCTATATGTTTTGTATGTATCTTGTATAAAACAAAATTACATTAAATAATCAAACAAAGCCCTTCAAAGGGCATAAATCTGCACATTATTATAACACTGTAAAAAGTGATTTCCTTACTCAGCTTTTTTGTCTTGTTTTCAAGTGCAAATATCTAAACATTCGTAAATCAAAATAAATTACTTGAGAAGCAAAATGACAGAATGTTGTTTTTTCTTCTTCTTTTAAGCACAAACTCAATTTAGAAAAAAAGTCTCAAAAATGCACGTCATATTGCTTCTAAAGTATTGATTTAATAATGTTTGTACATGGGAAAACAAAAATACAGAGGAGGAGGAAAATCACTTTTTTCTTCAATAAAAACACATGCTCTAGTCAAAGACAAAAATGTGTTTGTTCTGCTCTAAAAATGGTCGAAATAATTGAGTGCCTCAATTCGGAACAAATTATAACTTAAAACAAACCTGTACACTAACTTCAAGAATTTATATAATTAGTAGCTAAAGGCACAGACCTTCTGAGATGCATGGTCATCAATTTACTAATATGAGATAAATTAATTGTGTATATAAAAAACTGAAAGTTTAAGGAAAGCAGGAATAACACATAATGAATTAATGTTTGATTGAGTCAATACAGTTAAATACAGACCAAAAGAGACTTCAGTTTATCCTGCTTTTCAGAAGTTTATTTTCTCTCAAGAGCAGTGTCTTTGCAACCAATTTTGTATTCCTCACAGCCTCATCAGTACGAATCAAGTATCTCTTCACTGACACCAAAGCAGAAATCTGTTTAATTTAACTCAAATTATACTGGAGACTACTTAGCTTTATCATTAGCATAACAATGACCATTATTAAAATGATTCAATTTATGTGAGACAAGTAAAAAAACACTCTTGCAGAGTCAACGTCTGAAAAATCTGAGTGCACCTGGAACCTGCTTTAGTCAAAATATTTCTAGAGGTAGGACTTTCTTCAGTCCTTCAAGTCTCAATACAGTCAGGGCCAAGCTTTCAGAAAGCTTACAAAATCAAAGTTATTATCAGCTATGAGTAAATACACATAAACAAATGCCATGCAGTACAAAGGTGACTATGAATAATTATCCAATAATACTCTGAATTTGAACTCCCTATATTTTCTATAATGCAGCCAACAAGTAAACAGCTTTAAAAAAAAAACATTTATTTTAACATCTCTCCATAATCTCTCATTTTTTGAAGATCGCCTTAAGTTAGTGCTTGCGTAATAACTCTAATAAGACTACTGTTGAAAATGGGTGTAATGTAAAACATAGCTTTCTGTAAATAGGTGCTGACTTTCTGAGCATGGCTCCACAAACGAGTATGATGACCAAAAAAAAAAACACATTTTGAGAAGAGCGGAGAGCCATGATGTGTATTAGTGGGTAGAAGCAGAGGCTGAGTGAGAAACAGAAGTGAGAAAACACATTACACAAGGACAAAAACTTTTCCAATTTATCTACGTCCCTCTCTGCCCGGACTCTTAACACCACAGATGCATCACCTATTACCCATCACCCTTGAGTAATGTCATTCATGATACCCTGCTAATGAAGCCAGCCTTCAAGAGCCTGTTGGACACACAGAGTAATTACCAGCCCTATCCGTGCCCTTGGTGTATATATATAATGAAATCCATGGTCTACATTCAATATAAGAAAATATATGGAGAACAAAAATTAGATATTACACCATAAAGCATGACATCCTAATTAGCAGTCACATATTGACTACAGCAATGCCATGTTTTTTATTATATATAAAATCCAATTTTATAGTCTAAATATCACTTCTGAGTGTCTTTCTCTATTAAAGGGGTAATTTCCCCCTTAATTAACTTTCCCCTGAAGTCCATATATAATGTTAGATTTTTTTTTTCTGTGCCCCAAAACATTTATAATTTACTTTTTAAATTTCTCAACTTGAAAAATTAGACTACTTTTTTTTTTTTTTTGCTGCTGTGACTCCAATATAAAGGCTCTTATTTCACAAGCTTGAATTGCTTTTGTGGTAAGTTCTGTTTCTGCTATTATTTGAAAATAGAAATGTATTGGTTTTGTTGTTCTGAAAAAAAAAAAAAAACATCCATTGAAATCAATGGCTAAAGTGGATTTTCAGATCATTTCCCACATTGCTCCAGAAGATATGTGTATATTTCAAATACATTCTAGGCTATATTGTTTCATCTAAACTGAACATTTACAACATGTAAGGTGACAGAGCGAGAAATGTTTTGACCATTCAAAAAGATCATAGTTGCTTATGCAACACTGTGCTGATATACTTCAAATAAAGCATTTCATAATGCTTGTTGATACTGCTGTACATGAATGCTTAAGGTTGTCTTGTACAACAGAACAAATGACAACCAAACATTCAATACCAAAGAAGAAAAAGGGTCTTTAAAATGAAATGGAAGTGAATACGTGGAGCATAAAGAGAAGAGATACTCACAGCTGGAGAAGATGAGGGGGCAGGAGTGTTCATCCATAGGAAAGTTATGCAATTGAAGCTGGCACTCTGCATTTATGGTCAGTCTATCAACAGAAAAAGCAACAAACAGTTAAGATGCAACCGAATTTTCTGTACAATATAATGCAGAAAGCAAAAGGCATTTGCTTTAAGTGAAATATCGAGATCCCCTGTTTTACTTATGTTATTATTATTTTTTTTTATTTGCTACTTATGCTAGATAATTGCATGTTGATTCATGATATTTTATGATCAGCTGTTACCTTATGAGGGCTGACAAATAATGTTTTCTGCTTATTTAAGTTTTAATTTTCAGGATGAGAAATTGCCAGTTAGACGAAGCTTGTTTGACAGATGTCTACTCTGAAAAAGGTTTAATTCACTTTTCGGTTCTGTGTGACAGCCCAGTGTGTGACGCTCAGGTGAAGTCACTGATGTGTGAAGTGTCTGTTTCATACATTACTGTAGGATTTAAGGTTTAATTATTATCTCCCACAGGAAGAATGTGATGAACTATAGCTGTGATAACTGCATGCTTATTAACCATATAGCATAAATAAGGATGACACTGTTAATATGACACGGAAATTTTATTCTCTCCTCTCAGAAGGTAATCCATTATAGTTTGTCTGTAGTTAGCATATATATATGTGTGTATATATATATATATATATATATATATATATATGTGTATATATTATTATGTACTGGTTCTAGAGCATTTGAAATGAATAGACAAGTAGATACACACCGCTATGTTGGCTGTTTAAACTTAATCCCTTGCTTCAGTGAGTAATATACTGTAGTGCCAGTGGATAATTGGCTTACTGTTAGCAACCTTAGCCTTTGCAAATATGCAACAAAGAACCATCATGGTAAATACTGCTGCATTGGTAAACGAATGTCCCGACAGCACATATTAAGTATTATGGAGAGGTATGGCAAATCAAATTTCTCATTTCTCAGCTCAGACCTGAACCTGTGCCACCGAGCTCTGCGTGTTGCAGTTCGGAAAGTGTACAGCACTCACAAATTCCAGCATTGTTTACTTCAAAGCTCAGATGACTGCAATTAAAATAGAGAGTGACATTTCGTAGTCTGCACTACCCTTTTCCCTTCACACTTCTCCTAAATACCACTGCTGCATGTCTGCTGTGTCACTGAATATCGATCATGAGCTCCATATGGCAGCATCTAGTTAGCCTTTGTTCCAGATTGGCTTTATCCGCAGAATTTGCCCCTCAGCATCAGTGCTTTTTCTCCTGTTGCCAAGGAAATATTTCACGGAGCACTGGAGACAGCATGATGCAGTCTCTCCACTGGCCTGTGAAATTTCCTCTGGTCCAAATAGACGCTCTGGTCTTCAGGCAGCTGAGAGATACCTGAATAAGACCATTGCTCTGCAAGAGACGCATTAACCAAGTAGCGGTTTTCCAAAAAAATACTTCACCGCTTGTTCTCTGTTCATAAGTTGTTGTTTTTGTCGTTGTTTTAACTCCATCTTTATTAGCACTTGTGAATTTTGCAAGTATATTTAGCACAGGTTTGGAACGTTATATGAAAAAGGAAGTAATAAATTGTATGGTCCTAAGGTGAATACTAACTACGTAACAAAATAATAAAACATAAAAAATACTTACCAACCCCAAACTTAAACTGATGAATAGTAGTGTATGTTATGTAATATGAATCTATTTATAGTTATTGTTTAACAGCAGTATAAAAGCAATCATGTTTTTTAGTCCTGAATATCAGACTTGATATTTAGTGCAATGTAACTCTTGCTTGTGTGAAGGTGCGTCAATATTCTGTGCCAAGTTATTGCCATCTTTCAGTATATTTATTTGAACACATGGCCTTTAAATCATGATTGTACATAAGCAGACAATGTCTTGATCTTGCTGTTGTTCTCATTGGGGTAAGCTTTTCTGAAGGGACAGCTTGAAAAGGACATGACAAGCAATGTCGCAGTGTGCATTTGGAAGTTCCCGATTTGAATAGAACTAGGGCAGAGTCGGCTTCAGTGGACACCCACTCATCTGACTATATCAGGAAATCAGCAGTAGTTTCAGACGTATGAAAAGACAACAGCAGACTAGTTTCTTGTGACAAGCCCATCATTTTTATATTTCCACTTTCACTTGGATCAAAGTTGCAATTGTTAGCTTGACAGTGTAATTCAAATGAGAAAGACAGATTTTATGAATTTGGTTCCTTTATTTTGTTGTCTATGAGCTTTGGGCTCTGTTGGTGTAGATGACTGCTGAAGAAAATGTATGAACCATTTGCTTACAGTGTTAGTTTGCAATAAGCAAATGATGCTTTCTCATGTGCACCCCAGTCTGCAGTGATGATACATATGTATTTATAAAGAGAAGTGCCAGAGGCATATACTGTAATTCACATTACGGCTCTCATTAGTAATGTCTACAGTGGTGTAAGCACATTCACTCTCAGTGGTGTTTTATTAAAAAGAAATAAAAATAAAAAATAAGGAAGGGAGAAAGGACATTATGTGATTTCAGATATGTTCTTCATACACCCTATTGTGATCATTTATGCGGTTTAAGTTTTTTTTTTTTTTTATCACAACAGGATAATTGTTAAACTATTTATAAGACCAAGAATAAATTCTTATAGTTAACAGATTATAGTCAAATAAAATCTATATAAATTACGCATAAATAAATACATTTATATAAAAGCAAGAAATACATAAGATCTATAAAATGTTAAAGGGATTCACCCCAAAATAAAAATGATGTCATCAATTACTCATCCTTATGTCGTTCCAAACCTGTGAGCCTCAAATTTTAATTGAATAACATGAAATTTAATAAGACAATACCTAGCACCCATATGACAGAGATCTGTCTCTAAGCCACTTACTTAAAAGTTTTTCTTGCATAAACAAGAGGTAAATAATGGTTTTTTTATGGTTCTCAAGAGAGGAGGCAGTAGTTTCCTATCTTTATTGCAGCTGCCATTCGAATCATAAGAATTTGTTTGACCAAAAAGTCAAGACAGTGTAAGAGAGTGTAAGAGGTTGTTGAGCAGTTCATTCATAGTGTGAATTGGCCCCTATAAAAGCTTAACCAGACTCTGCTACTATCCGTGCAGGGTTTCCAAAGGTTTGTTCACAAGCCCCATTTGCAGCGGGGTGCTAAATAATATGGCATCACAGGTTTAATTGTAGTCAAACCTAGTCTAGAGTCTTATTGAACAGATCCGTCACAAATACTAACCACTGAACCATACTAGGCTGGTCAGATATGAACGAGTGTCATCACATCTCAACATCACCGACACTGGAGTCCCACCAGACCAGAAAGGCTGTCTCGCAGTGGAGCGCTAACTCAGAGCACAGGCGGATGTCACTGAGAGTTCGGATTTGCTGATCTTTGGTCATATTTCCAAAGCCTTTCATGTTTTGATCAAAACACAGACCCATCCCAGACCCACCAAATATTATAAATATTTCTTATCAGAACAGAACTGTGTTTTGCTGTCTCAGAGAATACTCTTTGACCTAGTGCCTTGGCAGTGACTGCTGAAGTTTTTTGCTGTAAATTTGAAACTGTGGACCTAAATTCATCCCAGCTCCTGTTATTTCATCAAAGACTTTGAAAGAGATGACCTAATCTAAAATAGAGGTGCCTAAAAATGTCAAAGTGACATCTGCTCAGTCTGGGTAACTGATTAAAGGCACTGGAAATCATATTTAGGAACAGAGGCTTTGGAATGAAAAGGGGTGTAAAAAGTACAGAGAAAAGGATGTTGTGTCCAAATTTTACTCAAAAGCCTAAAGTATCTAGTCAAAATTCACGTTAATAGTTAATAAATAAATCATTAAAGATAAATCATATAACAGTCTCTTTGCTGCATACTGTATGTGTCAGTTTCCAACTAAACATATTCAATTTAATTTGACTTTTTATCATTATACACTTAAAAATTATTTGTTGCTACTGTATGTTTAAATGCTTGAAAAAATTAAAAGAACAAAAACATCTTGACATTTCCCTCCAGGTACCTTGTTGGGTCTCCACTGCAAGTGCATTACTTTAAACACGTTCTTTTTCCTTTTTACAAACTGAGAAACAAGTCCAAATTCTGTTCTTCAGTAATCAACTGCAGGCCACAGGCGCTGTAAACCCTTTCAAAAATGAATAACTGTACTTGTACAATACCATAATTTAATACGTGTACAATGTACTTATTGTGTTCATACTGTATTGTAAAAACACTTTTGTGGCTATTGAGGTTTTTATAAGCACAATGTAAAAACATGTATATACAAAATAAGTGCATTGTACTGTATCAAATGATCAATTGAAAGGAAAGTACATAGCAGTTAAGTCCACCGAATATAAAGTGGGACCAATAAAACCACATGTTACTACAGTTAAACTATTGTAACCACCAATTACCCATAGTTTTGCTACACTAACTACAGCTTAATCATGATATTTGTGTAAAACTGTGATCATACAAATGGTAATCAACACGCCATAAAAAACATTGTTACTACACTTTTACTACACTTTCATAAGGGCAGGATTAATAGAAAGTTACTAGGTTGGAGCTAAACTCTGCAGGAGTGTAACCTCAAGGGCCAAAGTTGAGAACCCTCTTTAAACATTACAAAAAAGGATCATTTGAATATATACAATTATAGTTTTATATATATATATATATATATATATATATATATATATATATATATATATATATATATAATTTAAAGTATTTAGCTACTTAATAGTACTGATTAAAGTAAACAAAAATCACAAGTACTACTTTTCAATCTGTTGCAAAAATCCAGAAACTAGACCACTGATGCTGACCTACTGTCTGTTTTATTATTAGATCCTGTTTTTGCAAATATTTGTTCTCTTTTACCTTTCATACAGCATTGTTATGATGACCTTGTCAAAAGCTTGTGGGATTTAAAAATTTCCTCTGATGGCCTTATCAGGGTGATCCTTATTTGAATCGACTAGACTGACAATTGTTTGTGTTGTGCAACACAATATCCCTACATTTACTTTTTTATCTTGCAAAGATAAAAAGTAGCAAACAAAAACATTTTCAATAAAGACACTGAAAATCAGGGACCCACTGTCACATTAACAGTAAAGAAATTTCAGTAAAGAAAATGCTTCTTGACTTTTTATTTCAAATGTCTTGGAAAACAATTCCAGAAGTATAAAAAGCAACAGAATTTTTTATTCAGCATAAACGATTTTGCTTCAGATATTTTTCACCATTCATTAATAAGTTTTATTAAAACACTTAATCTTAAATAACATTTTATTTTTATTCATTTACTTTCAAAGTCAAATATCAGATTATTAAAAATGGCTTACCTCAAAGTGTAAAGTATTTTCCCATCATTCCATATTCTAAGGAGCTGATTTGGTGTAGTAATCCAATGTGAATCTGCACTCTTGGAATTTCTGAAGATAGTGTCTGGTAGCCAAATGAGTCCAACCATATTACTGTTCAAAGTCAATATTTTCATAGTGCTGTTATATCTGAGCCGGCTGTCTGTCCACGTCTGCGCAAATATTATGTCAATCTGGTACTCCTGTGAAAAAAAAAAAAAAGTAACGTATCAAAGAAGATGTATAGACCAAGTAATATATTGCAGCTACAATAGTGGTCACGTCTGAACCATAAATACCTGTATATATATAATATTGTTAATTGATATTTAATACAGTATATAACCCATTCGGATAAATACTGGAGTTAAGAGTCTTCTTTAGCACTCTTAATACAATCTCAGTGTGATTTATCTATGAGTGGAAACAGAGCCTTACAGCAGAAGCCACAATTCATAGAATCAGCCCTTAAATTAATGCCAGAATTATTCAGTATTCAGTGATGGAGCGCTTTCGATCCCACTGTGGTTTGGATGGAGGTCAAAGTCAGCTCTGAGATACTTTAACAAGGATTATGAGGTTCTGGCACTGTAGAAGCTGGCAGCAGGAACCACAGGAATTTAATGTGCGGAGAGACACATAATCACACCCTCATGGTCCACAAACTTTCAGGGATTTCTTCGGCTTTATACAGTAAGTCATCCTAGCAGTTGTACAGATGCCCCCAAAAGCTGCTGGATACTTGCATACGTGGTTAAATATTCCATCTGACCCATGCAACCCATGAGGAAAAATGCTTATCCCATGATGGTTAAAAGCCATCTGATATTTCATATCATATATTTTCAGTAGTGTGTTTTAGGGGCAGGAGGTCTTGATTTGCTGTGCAGGAGACATTTACAGGATGATTCCTTTTAACACAGCAACAACAAAAAACGAGTGAGGCCAGAGTTTGTTGAAAGCTCAACAGCTGTTTCATAAATGTTCTTTTGCCATTACAGTCTGAATTAGCCACCAAAAAAAGGGTAATTTTGAAATCAGGTCATATCATTAATACATTAATTATGCTACACTGAATCTTATGCTTGAAAATAAATAAATAACATCCCTGGAGGTCATTTTTGTCAGATTTTACTGTCAGAGCAAATGCTGATAATGGGTTTGCCTAATGGAGGATATGCATTTAATATGCAGTCTCACTGAATGTCATTTAGGTGTAAATGTTTCCTGGGTTGGTAAATATAGCCATAATGCAGAATTTCTGACAGAACCTGAATGCAGAAGTTTGACAGGGTCTCTGAGGTGTAAGCGTCACTGCATCTTAAATGGTGCATAAATAGCTCAGAATCAATTTCCATTTCAAACATTTGCCACGATTAAAACTATTCTGTGGGAGCAGTCCAATCAAAATATGTGCCTATGCATTAGCGTGTGTATGCGAAAAATTCCTCCTTTGCAGTGATTTGAGGCAGGAAGACTAATTGCCTCATTATCTATTCCAGCTTTGATGTTTGAATCTATCCCTATAAACGTCCAGCTAATTTACTCCAGCCATTTCAACCGGACAGCCTTTAAGTGCACTGACCCCACTAAAGTCTGCACAAACTTCCACACAGAGCTGATCAATGTGACCTGAACTAACTCAGTAAATGATCCATGAGCAAGATAAATGTGAGCATCTGTGCGCTGCATGACAGAGACTTCCTTAAAATGTCATTGTATTGTATACTAAACTCAGCGATGATTTATATTTGCTTGAATACATTCAAAAAGAGCTCTGAATTCCTTAATGCTTTCAAACTGGGGTCAGCACTGGGGTTTGACTCCCCCAGGGGGTCAAAAGATGGCGGAATGTTTTACGGGGAATTTTTTTTAAATAAAAATACAATAAATAAATTAACATATGCAATAATGTTAATATTCTGATATTTAGGGCCATTTTTACTTAATGGTAAATTAGCGTGAGAGCGCAATTCCAAAACAGCACAGATGGATATGGAAATTTCTTCAAGTGATTACTAAAAAAGGACAAATTAAAGAACACAGATGCAACATCTTATTTACATATCGACCAATGCAATATACCAAATGCAGCGCAAATTAGAGCAGTCACAATTAAAGAATAAAGCAATAAATGAGCCACAGTGTGCTGAAAAGAACCAAAGGTCTTTAAATGAAGGGTTACAAGAAGTTTTGATAGAGCTGGTATTGCGCGCTCCTTCTTGAGTGTTCCAAGTCATCATTTATTTCCTGAAGCAAATTAAAAATAACATGGCTTGGCAAACTATATTTTCTGATAATGTGTTCCTTCCAAATAAATTAATGTGTGAGGAAAAATCTTCTCCCTTCTACCCTTCTCTCTGTTTTCTGTGGTGCCTCCGCTTAGCAACAATAATTGCAGCCATTTCATGCACAAAATAGTTTAAGATATGCTTTTTTTGGGCTTTGAAAAATGGCGCAAATGGCAGTAATTTGATGAGCGCAAACATTAGTAAAACGTGTTGCATGATTTGTTTGAATACTCTCTTCCTATAACTTTTGCGTTTGAAAGGGAAACTCCTACAAATTCATATTCAATAAGGTCAGGTACAAAAATAACTGTCCAAGCCTTTTCAGCGCTAATTCTTCACTGCGCATCTTTAGTAAAACTTGACAGTCCTATTTTAATGCCAAAAGATGGTTTGTGCTTGCGCAATTTTTCAGTCAAATTGGCCTAAATATTTAATTACATTAAATATTGAGGTTCCTGTGGCTCAGTGGTAGAGCATTGTGTTAGCAGTGGGTTCAATTCCCCGGGAACACACATACTGGTAAAAAAAAAAAAAAAAAGGTATAGCCTGAATGCACTGTAAGTCGCTCTGGATAAAAGCGTCTGCTAAATGTAAAATGTAAATGTAATTCTACTTTCTTAAAGGGAACAGTCATGGGATTATTATTGTATTCTACATTTCTTATTTCTCTGTACATGTAGCGTAGATACATTAAAGAAGAGTTTGTATTTGTACTGTATCTTTCTGGAGAGTTCCTCTTTATGTTTGTTGCCTTCAGCTTGCTCAATAGGCGCTGATAGGCAATATTCTCTGAAAAGATGCTTTGGAACAGTATTTATTGTGAAAAATGCTATAAAATGATTCTCTTAAGGTATATAATCTAACATTGCTCTAAGATTTGATACAAAAAAGATGCACTGCCAATTTAATACATACTTAATTATTTTGGTTTTAGGACAACGTCAGGACAGCCAATTATTTTATATTGCAAAGAACATGTATTTTAATTAACACAGTTACTATTTCGCACATAGTACAAATGAGGTTATATTCATGAAAATCCATTTGAATAGCAAATATGGGAGTCTATATTTCATTATATTTTATGAATGGGGTGGATTATCAAAAACTTAGTGGCTTCTCCTCCAATCTAAACTGATCGTCCCAATTCATAATTAATGGTTCTTGTCACCCTCCAACCCCACATACCTGCACCGACCTGACTGTCATTTGACCTTTTGTTATCTCTCCTCAAGTTTGGGTCTCTTCATTACAATACCAGTCTCATTTATCACAAGTCAGTGGGCATGAGAGCCGTCAGGCCATAATTGTGACCTTTTGTTCTAGAAGCCAAAAGAACATCACTTCAGGTCTAATCGCCGTCCAAGTGAAAATGTGTCGAGCATCAGAATAAACAGAACTAATGTGAGATGATTCCATTACAACTGGGAAAAAAAATGCAAACAATAGAGGGAGAGTCTGTTGGTTCAAAGATGCCTAAAAAGAAACTGCTGCCAGTTTATGAGCCACAAAGTTTAAAATTAACGGTAGCACTTTATTTTACAGTCCTGTTCCTCATATACATACTATGTACTTATTATAGTAATTACAATAACTATGTAATAACCCTAAACCCTAAACCTACCCCTAAACCTAACCCTACCCCATGTAGTTACCTTGTGTTACCAGAACTTTCTTAGATAAATACACTGTCAGTACACTATAAGTACATGTACGTACATGTACTGTAAAATAAAGTGCAACCAAATTAACTTTACTGTTTTGAGAAGAAAGATTATGAATGATCCTGTATAACGAAATGAGTGCAAACATTTTCTTGTTGTTGAGCGTTCCAGACTGTCACAGTCTGTGTGCTGCTAGACAATCTGTTATATTAATTAGGTTTTGGAGTGCTACTTCAAAGCTGCGGGCAAGCATCAAACGCTGAAAAAAAGAATGAATGTTTTACAGTATTGAGTGTGCTCCCTAAATCACAAAGCTGATGCTGATGCGGGAGAGATTCACTGAAGAAGCTTTACTGGTGGGATAAACAAGGAATTACATGGCCAAACCATTAGTAAACATGACACACACAAGAGAATACACAGTTATTGTACTATGTTGTATATAAATGGTGTATACCATTGCAAAATGGATGGTGGAACATAGCAACAGGTTTGTTTGTGTCCCACTGGATGTCTTTATCGCAAAGCAAGCCCTCACATACCTTACCAGGTTGCACATTTACTCTGCAGGTTTGGCAGTTTGTGGGTTTCCATTGAAAAGATTTTTATTAACAGTCTGTCATAGTTTGATTCCACCAGACTTGTTTTTGTCTGGATAACCCGTCGGGAGTGGAGAATGCATATAAAATCAAGGTTCCTGCTTTGTGGTACACTGCAATGGGAAGACTTATTTAATGAATAAGAAATGAAACAACTAATTTTCCCTTTCTTTAGAGGTCCTGACAGACACATTTATGTCAGTGGTTGTATGCCAACACATTCATTAGCTGCAGGCTTTGTTGTAGGGGTTGATTCAAAGGATAATAACCATTGTGTACAATTGCATTTCAGTAGGAACGACTACTATTGCTATAGATCTACTATTGCTGTGTGCTGTTATTATTTGAATTAAATGTCAATGCAAAATGTATGCGCTTTTCAAGGAATAATTCACCAGAAACTAAAAATTCTATTATATGCTCATCCTGATGTCTTTCCAGCAATGTCGATTTGCTGGTATTTTTCCAGGGAACAACAGCAGACTTCTATTTTTGCCAAACAACGTCACTACATAGTGACCACAGTGGTAAATTTATTGTGCTTTTTTTCTATGGCAAGAACTGTGTTACAATCCTTCAAAAATTCTACTTTGTGTTTCACAAAACAAATAACAGCATTCAAAGTTTGGAATGATATGAGGATGAGAAAATAATGGCAGAACTTTCAATTTTGTGTGAACTCTTCTACAGAATGGCTTCTTTTTTGTGTAGTCCCATAAGGATTTTTTATTTTTTTTTATTAGAAATGACCACAGTTTACATCAGTATTGTTAGCCGTTACCCAAAATACATAACCACCCTAGCTTTGTCAGCTCTAAGAGAACATACATTTTGATGGCACTTTTCAATGAATAAGAATCTATTTTTATACAATAAAGTGATGTAACCTCAAGAGACATGCGTTGCACCTGTGTAGCCATCTCCTTAAAACATTATTCCAAAATATTCTCTGGAAGTATTTCAGATTGGAAATATTTTCATATGTAATTTCTGAAGGACTAGTAGGAATATCAACTCATTACAGTAAATTGTCTGCCCCAGACTCTTGTGAGTATGGAATCATTTTCTGCTCCGGTTCCTGTCGTGTCCACAAATGACCTGCATACAGATTAGTGATTTCCCTGAGCAGAGAAGCTCCCTCAGCTGTTGAGATCAGAATGAGTGAGTTAATTCCACCACGCCTGACAGGCACATCACGCCATTTGTTGTAATGACATCTCCCTGCTCCGCTGTCCCATACACACACACACTTTCACCTTTGATTTGTGTGTGAGAGCCACAAAGTATCAGATTCATCAGGCCTCTTCTCCTCCCATAGCTCTAATTAAATTCCTTGTGCCATTTATCATCTGAGAAAGAGAATATATAAATAAAGGCCCGTTGAATGAATGATAAAACAGGCCATGGCAGAGTTATGCAAGCTCTGGAACGTTTACGTCCAGAGGGATGGAATGGAGCAGCATTAAATGAATATGGCATTTAGCCATGACACGGCCACAGGGGAGCGGCCCACAGGAAATAGACCGCAGGGAGTCCAGGTCCGAGGTGGTCCAAATTGTTGCATGGAAGCACAGAATTTATTTTATTTATTTTTTTTATCTTTGGAGACAATTTTCATTAGGATATGCATGCAAGTCTGTCTTACCTAACAGTATATAACAGTGCATCAGATGAATGAAATGTTTTTAAGAATTATAAAAAAAAATATGCATATATTAAATTAAATACATTAATTAAAAAGATGCTGAAATTTGAATGTAAAATCGAATGAGTAAAAAAAAAAAAAAAAAACCTAGGCCCAAACAGCATCTTTCTTCATTGACAGCCATTCAAAAATACCCAAAACTGAGTATACAGTAAGTGTTAAAATTAATGAAATTGTGTATTTATCCATTTTATTTAGTTATAATGCAAACTAGGGATGCACAATACTGCATATTTACGGAGTTTTCTAACTAAAATGTTTTGCCATTATTTAATATATTTATACAAATTTCAAATACAAATTCCACAAAAAAAGCAAAAATTATACATGCACTCTGCATGATATAATATTAAATTATGCTTGTTCGCCCATTGTAGAGATCAGTGTTCTATGCTGTATTAAAACACTTTATCTTTATGCAGATCAAAAAAATGAAAAATTCAAATAGAATAACCTCAGTTCGAAGCAAATGTAAAATGTAAAGACCCAGCATTTACAGTATCTACAATAATGACAAGCAGTAAAAAATTCTAAAACCAGAAAGGAAAGAATAAAGCATGCTTTATCAAAGCACAAACTCTGAAAATGAATTGTACATTTGCACTATATATGGTATTTTATATATTTGTGATTCTGAAAAACAGACATAGAAATATAGAAACTATTACTAGCATTTAGCTCATCTTAACATTGCAAATTGGTATTACAAAGTAAATTAGTTAAATTCCATTAAAAACAGCATAAAGACATTTCATTTATTCAGCAACTACTTCTGTTGCTGAGAAATTAGTTAAGGAAATAACAATGTATTTTTGGGAGGCTTGAGTAAACTCTTTAGAATAGTCAGTGGAAAAGTTCTGTTTCCAACTGAGCTGCAGATCTGTGTTACATCTCCTGAGGACACCATGGGCTCTAAGAAACTGCATTTATATGACAGAGTCAACAAAACTGTAATCCTCTATTAAACCACTGAGAAGCAGTGCAAATATAATATGTAACATTTCCTCAAATTCTGAAAGCATCAGCAACACATTACAATGTACAATGGCTTTTGATTCCTAAGGTGTTAAGTTGCATTTGTTAATTTGACTAAGTATGGTTTTAAAATATTTATGTTGGATTAGTGTTTTAGGGTGCCTTTTGTCTCTTTTTGTAGATTTTAACTGCCACATTCATTTATATAATTTAGAGTCCCTCAAATATGTTGTCCTCTCGAAGGAAGGCAAACAGTTCTGATCCTCTTGAGACAATGCTTATTAAGACTTAGCTTCCCCTAAGCCTAATAATGATGTTTGTGTCCTCATTGAAACTCTGAGAATTTACCTCCTGGTGAAAGTCTCTAGTTAAAGAAATTCTCAATTAGATTTTTATCCAATTAAAATAAAGTAGGATGACCTTGTGATCATTTTGAATTTCAGAAACAAGCCTGTTTTCCTCAGTCTGCTTATTGTTTGCTACCTCTCAAATGAAACCTTTTCAATGAATTCGGGACTGGAGAAATCGAGCTTCAAGAAAGATTGCAAAACCCCAATGCAAGAACCATAGAAGAGGTTCAAATGACTTGTGTGCTATATTGCAAGTCCTACTAGTCAGAAGATGTGAGGGACATACTGAATTGTAGGATAAATAGACTAGTTTTGTGAATTTAATTAATTGAAAAGATCAAATTCAAAAGAACAATTAGTTCATGAATCAGACATCACTACTTTTTAAACTTCATTTGTTTTTTTTCTCAGACAAAGCTATTTTATGGCTTCAAAAGACTTTGAATATAGTATGAGTTAAAATAACCCTTTTATGGTGCTTTTTTGTGTCGTTTTGAAGCTTGAAAGCCCCAGTCCTCATTCACTTTCATTATACAGATTTGTTTCCAGGATATTCTACTAAAAAGGCATGAAGATGAGTGAATAATGAAAGGACTTTCATTTTTGGGTGAACTGTATCTCAACTTAAGACTCGGAGAAGACACAAAGTAGTTGTGAACAGCTCTGCACCGAAAGAAAGCAAGTTTACTAGGAATTCCTTCTAGGAGAAAACTCATTTCAGATTCATGTACTTTCCAGTGAAGTGAAAAAGTGCTTACACTGCTTTTTACTCCAATTCATTCTTCACCCCTCCCTCTGTCCTCCATATATACTCCTTTCATACCATTCCCCTTCCTGTCTCACCTCCCCTCAGCTTCTCCTCACGCTTATACAGGCTCATTCACATTCTCAACGTCACTTTCTCCTCTGTCCGTTACCCATCTCAAGCACTCACCTTTCCACCACTTTGTTCCTCCCTCTCTTTCTCCCTCCACCCCTCTCTTCATCCATCATTTCATCCCTCTCAGTGTTCAGAATCACCATCTAACTCAGGTGCTTACCTGGTACTTCAATACTCACACCCTCCATTTCACACCCTCTCGAAAGAGAAATAGAGGCCGTGATGGTCTCCAGCAGACAGGCGTTAAAAGTGGCAGTTTTCTCAGACCATCTTAGCCCACCCAGACCAAGTGACAGATAAGTGGGCCGCTGACATGTGGAGAAATGTTGGCAGTGCTCATGATTATGCCGCAGAAGTCTGCAGGGTCAACCTCATCCCCTGAAAGAGGGCTGCATATGTTCGCTGGCAGAGCTGGAGGCATGTGCTGCTGCCCTCATTACAGACACCCCAGGGTTATTTTATCGATGGGAACTGCAGGGTTTTCCAGCCTTACTGAAATATCTAAATAGGTTATGGCTCTAAGCTAGAAGTATATCCATGAACTCTATCTAAACATCCCATGCCGCTTTCTTTATCTTTCAGATATTTAAAATCACCCTGCTGAGTTCACATATATAAAATGCATCATACCTCTATGCAGTGCTGTTTAATATCATGCAGTAACTACCCTGAAGCCCTAACATCACAAACCTAACATGGAGTTTGCCCTAACATCACAACCCTGCTCTTTATGATGCATCCTGACAGGCTAACTCGAGTTATATTTGCCTTAATGCACATAAAGTGCTATATATATATATATATATATATATATATATATATATATATATACATATATTATTTTTATTTTTTTTCAGAAACATTGAATGACAGAAAAACAATTTCCCAGTGTGGTTCAATAAAGGAATTCTGAGTCTGGTTCTGATATGTAAACAGTGTTTCTAATGCTAAAGGTTTTTTTTTGTTTTTTTTAGTTAAGTATTTAATCTTTTTTTATTAATCTTCTACATCCATGCACCACTTTTATTATGCAATAAGAAGCTTCTTTTTTATGTCTTTATCTTAATATATGATTTTATTTAAAAAAGGAGCTTTACACACAACCTTATCAAAGCTTATGATAATGACCTGTATTGTTATACATTTATGTTGTCTTGATTTGGGTGTGTACAGTGGTTTTACATTCAAAAGGGTAGTAAATCTAGTTCAAGTAAATTTTAGCATGCCATAGTAAACTTTTATCAGGTAGTTTTACAACAGCAAAAATGTGGCTAGTAAAAATCATGTGTGGCTAGTAACTTTGGAAAATCACTAGCCACATGTCAAGCACTGTATATATATGTAGTGCTGTCAAATGATTAATTGCGATTAATCACATCCAAAATAAAAGTATTTGTTCACATAACTTATGAGTGTAGGGTTTATATTTATTATGTATATATAAATACACACACATGCATGTATATATTTAAGAAAAAAGTGTAATGCTTTTATATTACAAATATATAATACAAACTATATGATTATAAATACATACATATAAATACATGGTTGAAAGCCCTCCAATGTGGCTGAATTAAAACAATTCTGCAAAGAAGAGTGGGCCAATATTCCTCCACAGCGATGTGAAAGACTCATTGCCAGTTTTTACAAACACTTGACTGCAGTTGTTGCTATCAAGGTTGGCAAGGTTGGACTGCTTTTTACCCATAATAAATACAATCCTTATTTAAAAACTGCATTTTGTTTTCTTTGTTGTTTGATGATTTTAATCATTTAAGTGTGAGAAAAGATAAAAAAACAAAAACAAAACAAAAACAGGAAGGGGCAAAAACATTTTCACAGCACAGTATATATACAGTCACACTTTATTTTAAGATCCAATTCTCACTATTAACAAACCATTTACTTTGACATTTGTCTCTGTAAATTCCTAATTTGCTTCTTATTAATAGTTAGTAAGATAGTTGTTAAGTGTAAGTATTGGGTAGGATTAGGATGTATAATATGTGGTAACACTTTAGAATAGGTAACATCTATTAGTTGCTTATTAGCATGCATATTACTAGAATATTAGCCATGTATTAGTACTAATTAAGAACATATTAATGCCTTATTCTACATCCTAATCTTACCCAATACCTAAACCTAACAACTACCTTACTAACTATTAATAAGCAGAAAATTAAGAATTTATTGAGAGAAATGTCGTAGTTAATAGTTAACAAGTGTAAACTATTCTAAAGTGTTAGTGAATATGTTCAAGCACAATATGTGCTTTATACTGTAAGTACTAATAAACAGCCAATATGTTAATAATAGGCATTCTAATAAGCAACTAGTTAATAGTGAGAATTGTATGTATGCCAAGTTCTGTCATTAAACTCCAGACAGCACAGGCTGATGGGTCCTAAACTATTTGGCAAAAATGATTGGTTTTTGTTGCATACACAGCCAATAGGCTTTCTGCTTTACATTTAATTGACTGGTTAGCATGACATTAATTATATCAGTTTTTTACCCTATACATATCTCAACTAGTGATAATAATGTCAAGGTCCTGGGTTCAGTTCACTGTGAATACACTTTAATCTAGTCCATATAAAGCTAGTCAATGCATTCTATTTATACAAGAAGTGTGTTTAAAATGTTTCCATAAAAGTGTTAGATAAGCAAAAAGGTCACCGCTAACCTTAAGTGAGAGAATCACACTTTAATAAAAAAAGATCATATCACGAAAGACATCCAAATACCACAAGAACACACACAGCTATACACACTCTGGAGGTAGTTTATCATTAACAGACCATTAAATCATCAGCAAGCGGTCAAACATATTAAACAACTCAATATATTAAGCTGCCATAATAATTTATGAAGCAACCCTAAAGCCTGTAATTATGTTGGGGAAGCTTGAAACTACAAGCTATTCAGATTTTACACATGTACAGACATTTTGAGGGGCAGGGACTCAAGTAAAAAAAGGGCATTTCACATGTATATATATATATATATATGTGTGTGTGTGTGTGTGTGTGTGCGCGCAAGTGCCTGGTCAAGATACAAAGTAATTAACTACACAACAAGTATTAATTCTTTAAGGGAACAATATCTTAAAGTTGGAGTGATAAATATGGCAAAAAAAAAAAAAATGGATGATTCATGAATTTATCGCAATTGTTTGTCATGTCATGTTTGTTTTTCTAATTTGCAGGTTTGTCCGAGCAGTACAGCCAAATTTCCCCTAATTGCAGACATTTAGACAAAGTGGGCTGAATTAAAAATCTTAGTAATTATTATATCTTATTACAAATAATAAGAAATATCCACATTACCAATACACATAATATGCAAATAAAACAAACAGTGCTTTATTTTTCAGTTACAGTATATGAAATTAGCAGTATCATTCAAGAAACTGAATGAACAAATAAAAAAATAATAAAACATTATATACACTTCACTGTATAAATTATACTTTTATTATTATTAGAGCACCTGTATTAAAGTTCTTCAGTTAAGAGAAGTTAATTATTTTTTTCTCTTTGTTGTTTTATTAACATTAAAGGGATTACAAAAAAAAAAAAAAATCGGTCATCATTTACTCACTGTCAAGTTGTTTTAAACAAAGTTTCTTTGTTGTGTTGAGCATAAAAGTTGACTGCAGGATAGTCCCACAACATATTTTCATGTCTGATCAGAGTGATAAATACTATAGACATCGAGGGGGGCTAGTCCCTTTAATAATTAATAATCGCTAAACTTTTTTCTCAACTGTGTGTTTATATTACATGTGTCTCTCTCTACAATAAGTGAGTTTACTTACTACAAAAACAGTGATTTTATCCTCTCATTACTGGAAAATATAATGTAGAGATTCAGAATCTACTCAGTCCCGTTTTAAGTGCTTTTTTTGAAGATTTGATTGTGTTTACAGAGTGCAATATAACGTGTTCATGTTTCGCGTGTAAAAAACACAGTATTTTTCACACAATTCACCTATCTGTATACCGCTGTTTTCACTGTCATAAAAACGGGCTGATGACTTCCTTGTTCTATGAAGTCCCTCCTTCAGAAATACGTAACGAGTTCTGATTGGGCAAGCGGTTCCTGTTTTGTGATTCGACAGCAGCTTACAGCACGCTGCCCTTCTGCAAACGCGATTGGGCTAGTTTTGGAGTAGTTTTGAGAAGCAAGTGGGCAGGAGCATGTGCAGGAGATGTATTTATAATCACAGGAGCGTTTTTACTGACGAGATGCGCATGAAAATCACATTCGTTTTTTTGCACAGCCCTAACATCTAGTTAACAAAGCTAAACAGTGTTGCCCTTTGTGTAATAAGTTACAGAATCTGTTAACCGCACCAACTTAATAAAATGCACTTACCGGTTGTGGTCCATAAACAACACCTTTTCCAGACAAAGAGGGAACTGCTCCATCTTTCAAGAATAATCTTTGTGTGAATCCAGCATTAAACTAATTGAGATTGAGAAAGCTGTCCTCAGCGAGCTGTCCTCACCAAAATTTGCAGCACATAGTTTTACATGTGGATTATAATTTTCCGGAACCGAGTTAAACATAAATTGTAACCATTAATCTCCAAGTACAGCGTCCCTGGGAAGCCCAAACAAAGGTGATTAGACTCAGAGATGAAAATAACAGCGTTTAGACGACATGTCGAACAAAAACGCAGCTCTTCCTTCTTCTCCGTCGGAGCACAACAAGACCACATTCATGTGAATTCATGTGGGCGGAGGTTAGTCAAAAAACTGTTTTAGTGACGTCATTCCTGCAGGATAGAGGGATGTAGTCCAAACGGGTCGTTTTTTTAGTCGAATTCTTTTAAAACATAAATCTCGCTTGGCATTGAACTTTGAGCTTTAGAATTTTACAGATATTATTTATACTCTAACAACAACATTACACACTAACTAAAGTTTAAAACATGGAATCACAAAGAAGGGGACCTTTAATAATAAAATTATCAGGGCAGCATTGACAAGTTTGTCCTGGACCAACATTACGGTCCAAAAATATAGATTTTTCCCAATCCATACCCCTAAACCTAACCCTACCCATAATTTAAGCCTAAAGCCTATCAGTGAGAAATTATAGCTGATTAACAATCCTGATTGTAAGACTAAAACAGACATTCCTAAAAAGTGATATCTCAGTTCTGACTGGTTAATTGGAATGTTGTTCCAGGATCAACAAGGATGTTGATCCAGGAACATGTTGTACTTGGTGAAATCACACCCACCATAGTAGTGGTGTCCCATGTCTTAAGGCAATATTTTCACCCCTTCCTCTTGACACTCTGTTTATAGGGAGGCTTAGGGGTAGGTGATTGTTGCATAACATTAAAGAACATTTAAAATATTAAAAAATATATATACATATTGTAGCATTCACATCCTCCTTGGATGCTCTCATTTCCTGAGTTGTACTTCCCCTACGCTAAGGCTAATAAATGTGTTTCACGATCTGGGTCATTATTTATTAAAAAACAATATTTAATACAAAACCACACATAATGTTTCTACTGTAACTTATGTCTGTCAATCACTTTGATATTTAGTTCAAATGTGTCAACTGTGTGCTGTCTGTCACTGTCTTTAATCAGTTCTGTGAATGACTGTATGGTATGCAACATGCACACAATGTTTATATTAAATATAAAATTTTCAAATGAAAATAGCAATATGACTGTTTTATAAAGTATGTGTTCATATGTGTTAAGGGGGGGGTGAAATGCTATTTCATGCATACTGAGTTTTTTACACTGTTAAAGAGTTGGATTCCCATGCTAAACATGGACAAAGTTTAAAAAATTAAGTTGTACGTTTGAAGGAGTATTTCTGTTCCAAAAATACTCCTTCCGGTTTGTCACAAGTTTTGGAAAGTTTTTTCTTTCGAGTATGGCTCTGTGTGACGTTAGATGGAGCGGAATTTCCTTGGAGTGGGTCCTGAGGGCACTTCTGCCGGAAGAGCGCGCGCTCCCGTATAGCAGAGCAATGAGAGCACAACAGGTTGCGAGGGCAAGACAACCCTGCACAGATTACCGAAAAAAAAAAACAGCATTAAGGGACCAGTGGATAGAGTTTATTTTTACAGAGCATCAACGGAGTTGTGCAAGTCTTTGTGTTTGTTCCCCTGCATTTCGAAGATGCTTGTTTTACAAACAAGGCCCAGTTTGACGCCGGATTTGCACATCGTTTATTTCTTAAGGATAATGCAGTCCCAACGAAAAAGGGTCACGATCGTGTGTTGGAACCGCAGGCGGTGAGTAAAACTGCTTCAAATATCTCTGTGTTGTTAACTTAGCTATCGGCGCGTAAGCACATCAAGTAAACAACATGCGATGTTGTCATCAAACTGCACTTTCCACATGTACAGCTTAAAAAAAAAAAAAGACGACAAAGTGGAACTTAGTCATTTTCCAAAACCGCTAAGCCAATATATACAGTTTCAGTACATACCACATAGAGACGTTGTTGCTGATGCTGCTCTTGTTAAATTTCAGCCTCTGGATCTGATTCTGGATCATAAATATACGCTGAATCTGACTGTTAGCCATGGTTTGTTTTGGATGGTTTTGTCCTCACGGTAATGTCACAGCTTCCAAACGCTCTCAACGCTACTGGCGCTCTTGATTCTTTAGCTCCGCCCACACGTCACGCCTCCAGTCGGTCGCGTTTTTCCGGGAAAAATCGGTACAGACTATCTTTCTCTTATGAATATAATAAAACTAAAGACTTTTTGGAGTTATGAAGGATGCAGTACTACTCTATAGGTACTCAAGATTAACAGGATATTGAGTGAAAACGAGCATTTCACCCCCCCATCCCCCTTTAAGGGCTAAAGTTTTGCTGGAGGAAACAGCTGTGGTGTGATGAGGGGTGAACGCAGCAAAATATTTACAGTAGGTGGGAAACCGATTGCTCCTTTGTGACCTTTTGTAAACTGTATTTATGACAAAGAACTGCACAGATACAGATATTATAACAATCTATCGATAAACACACACCTTGTGTCCTCTGTTTCCGTTTGAGTCCATTGGGTAATGGGTACATACTGTAGGTTTCGGTACCCAACCCTAGACATAACTGTGTTTATATGCAAACCATTTTGTGTTTTTGAAAGTATACCACAATCAGATGTGGAATATAACTCCAAAACAAACCCCAGTAATCTGGTGCTGCTTGACAGGCTTTTAAGTGTGTGCACTTCAGGTTTACGTGCTACCCCAACACTCCTATCTTAAAGTATACTTATACATTATAATTTCTAATTTAATGACAGCTGCATTTCTGTGGCACAAAAACAAAAGTTTTTTTAATGAATTTAATTGCAGAAAAACTAAATTCAACCGTAAACTGACTTACAGCCTAATTTATATAAACTAAAAAAGCAAAGAATCTGTCAATGGTTTTTGAAATTGTTAATCGAATGGATGATTCACTAGTATGAATCAGACACTTACTGGCTACGTACGAGAGAGGACCGTTTAGAAAAGAGCATCAGAAAAGTGCCTTGGGTCACGCAGCTCTGTAGTTTTGTGCAGGTTGACATTAAAAAGCGATGAAACATTTTGTCATGCAACTTTTTAGAAAATGTAACTGAAAAAGCTACACTAAAATAGAGAAGTTAGAGTCACTTTTGTATACACTTTTAGTTGCTCCTGAACACATCTATCTGGCCTGTCTTTGTGAACACGGAATTAGATTAATAAATACATTTTATAAATCCTAATGTTGTTAGAGAATGGCCTGAATACCTTGTTAGCAGTCCATCTGTGCTGCATTTTTTTTTATTTATAATTAGCTTCTATCACTTTTGGAATGCAGTGAACAAGAATAGGAATTACATCCACAGAGGAATGTCCTGGTCCTGCATCTAACTTTCCCATCATCATGTCCTGTGCTCTTTCATAGTTTCCCATACTAAACTGATTTACTGCAGCGGCAGATTACATACGAAAGGCACTTATCCCCCTCCTCGTTGCATTGTTCAGGAGGAAATTAAAAAGGAGTATGGCAGTGACCACAAAAAATTGAGTGTGTTTAATCTGAAATGAAATTGGGGGCACACAGGGTTAAACAGACAACAGCACATGCACAAATAGATTTGCTGTTGTAAAAATCAGAAAACACAGATACTCATGACTAGTGGGCCATATTCAGTCTGACTTTTGTTTATATCCATAGCATTTTTCTATGATCCCTGCTCTAGTTGTTTTATGTCATGTCAGCATCTAATGCTAATATTCATGGCGAGAACTGGGTAAAATTGGCTTAAAAAGTGAATAAATGTTTAAAAGTGAAGACAAACTGGGTAAAAAGTTACATACAGAAAGCTACATATACTGTGCTTATGTGTCTTTGAGATAAAATTCTGTTTTCCTGTTGACACTGTACTAAACATCCTTTGGGGAGACTTCTGAAAAAACTGCTATCTGACAACATTAAAAGTGGCTCAATAAAATGTTTTAACAGTCAAAGGAGGATTACAGGAGCAGCGAGATGGTGTTTCCTAATCCTTCAAAAAATGTGAGAGTCTAGTATGATTTCCTATGTAAATAATATGTAAACCATAAAATAATACAGTACAGAGGGTCAATATTGAAAAAATTTGCTCAGACAGAGTGATTTTAAAGGGTATCATCCTTTTTAAGGATCTCACTTATAAAATGGCAACTTACCAAATATATTATTAAATGGGCATGAAATAATGCTATAGGGGAGTAATAGACTATGTGAGAAAAACAACAACAACAACAAATATATGAAACTAGAGTAGTACGATGCAGGAAGCACTATTGCCAGGGACAAATATGACCATAAATTGGCACGATCAACTAGTAATATCATAAATCAAAACAGTAATTCAAAATACCAGGAAACACTTGATGGATATTACAGGAAATATGATGGATGACTACATATGCTGCATGACTTCGAGTGGGAAATTAACTAAAATGGAAGGTCAATCAATTCTCTAAGGGTCACCAATTTGCAACTCATTTGGGCCTGAATGGCTCACATCTACAGCGAAGTTAATTTAAAAATGTTCTGCATATGAATATCGAGTTAAACTTCAAGCTACCTCATTATGCCAAACAAACGAGCAGGACTTCGTGCCCAATGACATCACTACATCGTTGTTGTGGTACTTCATCAGACATCGAGACATCGAGCAGAATTTGCATCTCCATGTGGCAGGTGCACAAGCGCAGCTTTGTTATGGAACCTGCTTTGATCTTCAGCCACATCCTACGTCATCACATGCCGTGTGCTACTGTAACCTGTAAGCCTGCTTTCAAACAGCAAAACTGTGTCTTTATTGCATTGTCTGTACAACAGCAATGTTGGGGGTTTGAACAGATACCGTTTAAGGCAAGATCAAAGGTAATACGGTTCTAGCGTTCACACTCGGCTTGTAAGACTCAGAGTTTTGGGACTTACCACCAGCTCTGGGATGTTTTCTTTTTATTATTTGATCATGTCCGCTCTCTTTGTGCTGTTTTTTGAGCACCTGTGATGCTAAATGTTTATTTTCTTTTATCACATTGTTTTCGCTATGTCACAACTCTAACAGACTTCGCCAACTTTACTGTTAAAAATGTGGGAAAAAGTTTCTGGGGCAGTCTTGCTGAATCAGCTAGCTGCACCTAAGCCTGCAGAGAGGACCCACAAGGGAACACTTCTCATGACCTCATGACCTGAAATGTACTGAAATAGCCAGATGTGGAAATTTGTTAATGTATGCATCCTTTGCTGCTGTATAATAGTGGCGTGTATATGAATCCCACGCCTGAGATAAAACGAGCTCTGCTGTCCTGAGAGAGATGCTTCTATTTCATATCCTGTATTTTGCGTGTTCAGTTCTAGATTAATGACCTACTTTCTTCAGCACAGTTCAGTGATTTTCCACCAAACTCACCTTGTTTGTTTGGGCACTTTTAGAACACAAATTTTTTATAAGCATACATGCAGTGCCCTACAAAAGTTTGGAAACACCCTAGGTTTCATGGACAATATAAGCATAAATAAATGATTTAGGCTAATCTTGTTGCCATAAATGCACAACTTGATTTTCTTGACTTCAAGAAAATGCCAAAATATGTTACAGTTAAACATGCCTCTTTGGTAACCGTGATGCTGAATATAGGATTACAGGTTTCTTTTGTGATGATTATAAGGTTAGCACATCATGATTGCTTTACTGTTTGATTGCCAGTTAAGATTAATTTATTTATTTAGCTCTAGTATATTTCTCTGTTCTCAATTTATTGAATTATTTATTTTTCACTTATTGCAACAGTTTGAGTCCCTTATCAATGAACCGTTTACAACCGTTCAGATCGCAACCAAATAACACTTAAAAAAGACAAACTGGGCCTCATTTATAAACCTAAAAAAATGAGGACAGTTTTGAGCACACAAATAAACTTATGACAGAGCTCATGTGTTACTCACAAAACATTTACATGCAGCCAATCCTATCAAATGAATGATCATATGTTGATAAATGTGGTGGCTAAAAACAATCATTATTTGAATGTCATGCCCTTTAAGCTTTAGAAGCTTTGGCCCTAGAATTTACAACATTGAGAAATGTAACTTGGCAAACAAGAGGAAGTATTCTCATTAAAGAGAAATTAATCATACTCCAAAAACACCTGTTAACCTTGCAATTGCAGACAATTTATATGTATATTAAATACTATTAAATATAATGAAATAAAACATTTACAAACATTATTAATGCTAAAGTATATAGCCTATTTAGATTTAAAAAAAAAATTCTTTAGATTAAAATTCTACTAAATAAGAATTATTTTAATAAAATTACTAAATAAGAAACAAATTAACTATAACTCTGACTCAACTAAAATTAGATTTCCATTACCTGAAACATCATATTATATATATAAATTGTTGTGTTTTCCTTCCACATACTGCATACTGTATAACTATGCACACAATAGTTATGGAGCTATCATGCTCCATCTTTATTCATCATTAAAGCACTGTAGCACGTTCTTGGCTTTTTTGTATTCTGCTTTCGCATTGTAAACAAGTGAACAGACACTTTGTTCGATATAATTAACCAATATTGATAAGTAATTCAGTAAAGTAGCACAGCTTGTATTGTCTACGTTGAATTAATTGCTTCTGCTTTATTATTCTCATTTATAAGTCACTTTGGATAAAAGTGTCTGCTAAATTAATAAATGTATATGTAAATGTGAAGTGAGAGAAATTCCTTGCTACAGGCAAAAATCACGAAACAACCTGCTCATGGGATGTTTTTGCAGGGATGCTTAAAATAATTGTATTCAGTGCCCTTTTCTTCACTTCTTAGACATATGAGCATATTTTTACTGTGAGAATATCTCTAAAACAGGGAAACAAAACAAACTAGGTTTTGTTGTTGTTCATCTGTCAAAATGATAAAATATCTCAGTGTTTTAAAATGTGTTAAATGACAGAAAATGTATGGCCAACCTCAATTTTAGGGAGGTCAGTTCATTTGGATCTTTTCGATCACACTGGAGTCAAACTAGAATACAAAGTGCAAATGCAAACAAGAAAAAGAATATGGTATACGAACCTGATAACATAAACATACAGCACACAGCAATACACAACATTCTTATAAGCCACTTTCATTAGAGAGCATTTACCTGTGTATACGTATCAAGTAGTTTTGCATTATACCAGTGTGATTTGCATGACATGGGGTGTCTCTGCATCAGCGTACGCGTGGGAGATGACGGGGGCTGCTGACAGATAATAGACAATTTGATTCGTAAGGGAAAATGTCGTTTGTGATAAGCAGGCTAATTTGTCACAAGAAGAAGCGCAGAAAGAGCATAAGAGTGATGAAAAGCTCCCAAAGTGATCAATACACTTTAAAAACAGGGACATCTATATAGAGACCGGTCTCTCTTATCCCTTTATCAGTGAAGATACATATTGCTCGGCTGTGTCAATCGGCACATCAGGCAACCAGTGAATGTGTAGGTGGAAATCAAACTGTCTGCTGTGCTAAAACAGAAAACACAGCTGTGGCACAGGTAATTAATAAAAGTAATTATATACTGACCTTGGATTGCAATAATTATTGGATGGTTTACGGTGTAATGAAGTGAACTGAATTACGATGAGTTTCGAAGGCTTGTTGAGTTGTACTAGGTGCATTCATATGCTCATGGAATGATAATGGTGTTTTGTTAAGCGCTCTTCATATTCAGAGTCATCGTACAGCTGCAACTATCAGCCCACGTTTTTATTTCCACGTAAAGACAGTAAAGAGGAATAAAAACAATTATATTCAGTGTGCTCCCACAGATGACGTATTAAGCTGATTATTGGGACATTTTTCATCTATACATAAGAAATTTGATACTTTTTAAGTAAGTCAGTGCCTCTATCTTTAGTAAGGGGAAACTTTCCTCAAATTTCTGGTTGAAAGAATATACCTTTTTTCCAGGTATTAATAGAATATGTGGTATATAGCTAATTTACACATAAAATAAAGAAGAACTTACAATGGAAGCCATTTTTATCTATCATAAAGTAATTTTAAGCTATCATAAATTTATCCAGTTTTTATCCTCACGACTGGCAACATTTATGACAAGCCCATAGAGCTATTCTGTTATATTGACAAAAAACAAAACAAACAAAACTTTAGCATGCTCTTTATATTTTCCATTTAATTACATAATGCCTTTCTTCTATTCAAGTTCCTTCTGGCATCAAAAGTGACTGAAAAGATAAGTAGGGATCCCGGCCATTATCTCTAGTTTGTAAACGAGTGTACAACTCGTACATCAATAAATTATGTAAAAAACACAATGGGTAGCTGCCAAAGGCCTACTAATAACATCATTTTTTTGCCTTCATTAGTTCTTTTCAGGGATCCTGCAGTGAAACAAATGAATTTCCAAAAGAGCAAATATTCAATGTTGAATGTCAACATAATAAAATGAGCTCGATATAAAGATAACCAGTAATTAAAATATACTTTGATAAATACTGTTTAAAGTTTTGAATGTAGTTTAGCAAGTCACACGGCAGGCAACTGTTTATATTAGGTATTAATCTATTTTGACACATTGTTTCCAACAGCTAAGACTCCCGCAAGCATCTCCACACTAATATGTAAAAACTTTGTTTATGTTTATTGATGAAGCATAAGTACTCTGCAAAACTCAATACACAAACACGGAAGTAGTTCCGCATAAACATTACACATTTAATTAAGAAGTTATTCTAACTTACAGGCTTAAAAATGTTGTCCCGTTCTCTGCTTACTTCCTGTTGGGGTCCTGATTAGCATTAGTATCCCCAAGAGGTTGCCCATTCATAAATAGATTGAGCCCATAGACCACAGTAATTGGTGATATATATATAATATATTCAATTAGTATTTCTTTAAAATTGACCATAGTTTGCAGCCTTGAGCAAACAAGGGGCTAAAATGCAGTGGCAAGAACAAAATGTTCAATGGGGCATTTTTACTCTGACTCATCTGATTTGTTCTCCAATTATTTATCTTCATACGCAGGTACAGTGTCATGATGCCATGTCGAATTCAAGTCACATTAGTCAGTCATGTAGCTCTTATGACTTCAGATGCACTGCAAGTTCACATCACTCCAATGTGCGATAGAGTTTCAGCTCTTGTCATTTGAATAATTGCATTAAGATCACTGTAATGCTCTGACAAAAGGGAAAAGCAAGAATGACATGTTAAGAGGTTGATATGCTCGGCTGATGCTTTCATACTTGCCCTTAATGTGCTCCCTAAAGCTTCTTCACAAATTAACTGATATCCATGGAAATGGAGAAAGAGCAGCGTGTCAGCATTTATCACAATGGAGATGAAATCAGTGAGATGGATTTAAGACCAGCTGTTCATCAGTGAGAAGTCTGACTGAAGTTTAATGTCATCTGATTAAACTAACCACTACTTAAGGCACTTATCAAAGCCAGACAATAATAATAAAAAAAGACAGAAAGAAAGAAAGAAAACGAAACAAATATTTGCATAAATGCACATGCAATGTCAGATATATTGAAGAATAGTTAACCCAAAAATGAAAATTAGCTGAAAATGTACTTACCCTACAGGTAATTTGAGATGCAGATGAGTTTGTTTCTTCAGAGCAATCTTGGAACAGATTTGGAGAAATTGCATAACTTGTTCACTAATATCCTCTGCAATACATGGGTGCCGTCAAAATAAGTACAGATGATAAAAATCACAATAATCCACAAGTAATCCATACATCTCCAGTCCATCGAATAATGTATTGTAAAGCAAAAAGCTTCATGTTTAAAAGAAACAAATCCATCAATCGTTTTAAAGTCTAACCATCACCTCTGGCCAAAATATAATAGCACTTCATCCAGCGACAAAGTCCATCCCCTGTTGTCCTTTCACATCAAAATTCCACCAACATATTTCAACATATTTCAGCGCTGGACTGTATAGTATATGCTTGTAAACAGTGATTGATCTGTGCATATTTCTATTCTGATTAAGACGAGAGGACTTTTTCACCGAAGAAAGCAATATTATAGATAGAGGACTCTATTAGGATATTTAAGATATGCTTTGAAGTTAAAACATACAAACATGCAGCTTTTCAATTTACAAGACAAGTTAACTGATTACTTGTGGATTACAGTGATGTTTTCATCAGTGATGTTTTTAAACTCTCATTCTGACGCACCCATTCACTGCAGATGATCTAGAAGTGAGCAAATGATGTAGAGTATTGCTAAATTTCTCCAAATCTGTTTTGATGGTGAACCAAAACTGATATACATTTTATAAGGCCTGAGTGTGAATAAATGTTAAAGGGGGGGTGAAATGCTATTTCATGCATACTGAGTTTTTTACACTGTTAAAGAGTTGGATTCCCATGCTAAACATGGACAAAGTTTCAAAAATTAAGTTGTACGTTTGAAGGAGTATTTTTGTTCCCAAAATACTCCTTCCGGTTTGTCACAAGTTTCGGAAAGTTTTTTTCGAGTATGGCTCTGTGTGACGTTAGATGGAGCGGAATTTCCTTATATGGGTCCTAAGGGCACTTTTGCCGGAAGAGCGCGCGCTCCCGTATAGCACAGCACTGAGAGCACAACAGACTTCACTGATCAGAGCGAGAGCGTCGCGAAAAGTCACAAAAGAAGTGTGTTTTTGGTTGCCAGGGCAAGACAACCCTGCACAGATTACCAAAAGAGAAACAGCATTAAGGGACCAGTGGATGGAGTTTTTTTTTTACAGAGCATCAACGGAGTTGTGCAAGTGTTTTTGTTTGTTCCCTGCATTTCGAAGATGCTTGTTCACAAGGCCCAGTTTGACGACGGATTTGCGTATCGTTTATTTCTTAAGGATGATGCAATCCCAAGGAAAAAGGGTCACGATCGTGTGTTGGAACCGCAGGCGGTGAGTAAAACTGCTTCAAATATCTCTGCCTCCTTGTTAGTGCGTCCCCTCCCATGCTGGAGACCCGGGTTCGAGCCCCGCTGTTTTTCCGGGAAAAATCGGTACAGAGTTTCTTTCTCTTATGAATATAATAAAACTAAAGACTTTTTGGATTTATGAAGGATGCAGTACTACTCTATATGTACTCAAGATTAACAGGATATTGAGTGAAAATGAGCATTTCACCCCCCCTTTAATCAAATTTTCAATTCTGGGTGAACTATTCCCTATATAAGCCTATATCGTATATGGCCCAACTTATCATCATGACTGATGATAGCTGAGGCATTGCATACAGTAGCTGTTAAACAATCTTCATTTTTAATATCTCAAGTGGAATAAACTTATAAGTGCCACTTTATTGTCTACCAATCCTGGTTTAGGCATTGTTTCACAATATATCACAAACCTATAACTACTGAATCAGGTGGGCCGATTGTTCTGTATAAAACTACGACCTAAATAAATTATATGGCTGATGCAAGATTGTACCTTCTCTTTCAGATGAAGCAGTTCTACTCCTCTCCTCAGTAACACCTCCACCCTCCCCGCACAAAACGCGTAGGTGTTGCTCTTGTGCAGCAAACGCATGTGATCCGAAACCCCTGGTTAGCTAACGTCAGGAGAGATCAACATCGCTCCTGGTTAACACGCTGAGAACGGCATGTTCGTCTTTCTTCATCTTGTGGAAGGCCTTTCACATCCTCCTCTTCTCCTCCTCTTACTCTAGGCAATGAACGAGGGAAGGAGTTTGGGAATGGTGTACCTCCCTCAGTCTGGCCTCTCAGGGGATGAAGGATGCCTGCTGTGTGATCCTCGTGTGTGGGAGGTTCGAGGAGCAGCTTTTCTTGCATTAATTAGCTAATTATCCTGGTTAACAAAGAGAAGGAGGCCTGTGTATTTCTTCTACACAGTGAGTCTTTTATTTGCTTTGAATTATTAAGTTCATCTCAGTTTCATGTTGTTTTTCGCAATGGCATAATCTGGACAGCTGATTGTTACGATGATTATTATTTATGAATAAACATATTTCCCGC
Source organism: Carassius gibelio (assembly GCF_023724105.1). Taxonomy (NCBI): domain Eukaryota; kingdom Metazoa; phylum Chordata; class Actinopteri; order Cypriniformes; family Cyprinidae; genus Carassius; species Carassius gibelio. The sequence continues at coordinate 10,060,775 of NC_068401.1, read as the reverse complement.
TTTTGACAGCTTTTATTTGTTATTGTTTGGTATTCTATGGAAACTTCTCAACTAAGAGCATTTCATAATCCACCCTAAAAGACTTGAACTAGTTTTTAGACATACTTTTCTGATATAAGCATGTTTTAAATGCCAATGTTATGGTCAATTGGCCATTAATGCATGTTTAATGAAGAGTTTGCTATTGGTAATGCATTCCTGATAAGCGCTTAATTCAGCGTATCATGTTCTGAATCATTACTGCAAGCAGGGAGAAGAAAAACTATGACTTCTGTTTGCCCTCCAGGACCGGCTGAATGATCTCTCTGTGAAAATATCTGTATATATTCAAAGATCAGAAGTCTGATTGCAGAAATGTTTTCTCGAGCTAGCTCAAAACTTGAATTAGAAACCTTTAATTTCTATAGCTGTTTTGTAAACAATAAATAAAACAATAAAATAATGCAAAGGCCAGGTCAGCTAAACGTCTGTTTATAATATAATGAAATATAATATTAAGGTATAAATTGTCAAATTTTTAATGTATAAAGTTTTGTTATTTAGTTTTTTTTTCTTTTCTAAATTGATAAAATTTTTAGTTACGATAGCTGTGTTCCAAATAACCTTTAACAATTTAGCTGCTTCTTTTTTCCTTTTCTTTTTTTATGTTTACCTTCAATGTCTTTTTGACCACTTGCCTTGTATTGAGTGACAACATGCCTCAATACAAAAAAATCTTCTTCCTAGACTATAACTATATAAATGTTCAACAGCTTTTTTGTATGCAACACAGAAACAGAACAACAAAAAATACTGTATCGGTCTATGTGTGTAAGTATACAGCCAAGTGCTACACAGCAGCGCCACTGGCCTGGAAAAGAGTAAGAGACCATAAATAGCGGCACTTCTCTGCTAGATTTATGGCATAATAGAAAAGCAAATCACTTCTCAGCCTCTCAGCCAGCAGTTGTGTCAAAAGCAAAAGATGATTTCTATGTAAGAGCTACATTCCCTTGTGTTGTTGTGAACCAACCAGCATAACCACATCAAAGATGACAGAGTTGATCCACTGGAGGTAGAAGTAGATACAATGGTCAAACTGGACTATGCCATACATTACTGCTAAAGTCAACTCTCTGGTCTTACTGTCAGGAACCAAATGACCGGTTGGTCTTAGATCTGGAAAGGTTCTGCATGAATGCACAGATGCATACCTTTGGGATTAGGTTAAGTGGTATGCTTTTCTGCTATGCCTTTATCTGTAAAGTATAGCACAAAGAAATTCAATATTTACTTCCTTTTCAATCAACCTTCTTCATGTTTAAAAACTGAACATTTTCAAGTTCTTATCGACATGCTGCTGCAATTTGAAGCATTTAAATAGTTACAATAGTTGCATTTAATCAATTTAGATGAACAACTTACATATTTTATATTCTTTCTGTAAATTGTATATTTTCACCAGTAAGTGGCAACAAGTGATTGTCTTTATGAGAGTATCATTTTAAACGCTAAGTAAGTGTAAGTGACGTGACATTCAGCCAAGTATGGTGACCCATACTCGGAATTCGTGCTCTGCTTTTAACCCATCCGAAGCGCACACGCACGCACGCACACACACACACCCAGAGCAGTGGGGGGTTCGATGCCTTGCTCAAGGGCACCTAAGTCGTGGTATTGAGGGTGGAGAGAGAGCTGTATATGCACTCCCCCCACCTACAATTCCTGCCAGCCCGAGACTCAAACTCACAACCTTTCGATTGAGAGTCCGACTCTTTAACCATTAGGCCATGACTTCCCTTACAAAACAGAACTTACATCAGGACAACAGATCAACCTTACCCACCCTAGATTTGAACCCACAACCTCACGGTTTCATGACCAGCGCCTTAGCCGAGTGCGCCACATTAGTTGACACACCTCACAGAATCAATTATTCAACCAAACTGTTCAAAACACTGGTTCATTCCGAAACTAAAAAAAGTGTCTGTCCTTTACAGTGAGTCATTGAATCACCATTACTAAATGGTTCAAAAACACTATTAGTCTATCATGTGTTGCTGTGGCTTTATTTAAAATGAAAGTATTCACACCCACTACTGTACACAGTATATAGCCTATACGCTCTATGTGCTTAACAGAATAGAACAAGACATTCAAAGCTTATTTGTAGAGCACCTCACTGAGCATAAAAGGTTCTGAAGTAAATATACTGAACCTATGACATTCTGCTGGATTCTCATGAGCAAATTAAATTTTCTAGCGATAATGATTATTATAGTGTAAGCAGATGGTGGTTTGTGTATTGATATGCAATCATCTATGTTTTGGGGGCAAAGGAAATTAAAATCCTTTTCTTTATGAGACAATGAGTAGGAGGTTGATATTATCTCAGAATTTCTTTTTGTTTGTTTGTTTGAAGCAATTCAAAATCTTGTGTGAAGAAGATGTAAGTCTCAGTAATAAAAGATGAGCATCATAACATGGGTTGAAAAGATATAAAAAATATAAAAAAATAAAAGAGCAAAACAAACACACTAAGATGTACTGATGTTTATTGTGCTTTTTATGTGTTATAACTGTGTTCCTTTAAGTGATTTGTTTCTGTGCATCACGTGACAAAGTACAAAAACAATCTTGTTAATATGAGTTCTCATGCTGGCTTCCATTTAACCAGAAAATGAGTCGCAGACAGAGATAATTTCTTTCTTTTTCATTTCTCTTCACAATAATTCATAAGTTTAGGTTCAGAAGCCATTGGCAAATGATTCTGAACAAAAATACTGAAATATTTAAACAAAGAGAACAGGCTTGGTGAGTTATACATTTTAAATGGCTTCCATACTTTCAGAGCTGTATGAGAGTCTTTGCTTAAATACATTTTCCTTTCAGAGATACATCTCATTTTGTCAGCAACAGGACATAAGACCCCTGTATCCCCCTTGTCTGAAAGGTTCAGAAAAAAAAAAAAAAAACTTAACTGAAAATATTATACATATGAACACAAAGTGCATTTAATATCTTATGAAATATATATTTTTTACATTCATATTTACTGAATTTAATAGTAGTATCATCCTGCTTTCTAAAAACAGCCAGAAATCTTTAACTAATGACGATTATTAGATTTTTTTTTTTATATAGGTTACATGGAAAGAAAAAAAGACATCTCTATAAGGTTCTGTAAACAAAAATAAATAAAAAAGTATCCATTTAAAAATCAGTAAATACATCTCATGCAATGGACATAACAATTACAAAACATTTTATTTTGGAAACAGCATGCTATATAAGGGGCCTTATAAATTATATAAATTAAAATTATAAAAAAAAAATTATAAACTTTAAAAATGAGTATTATATATACAGTATCTACAGCAGGGATCCTCAGATCTGGCCCATGAGATCCTCTTTCCTGCAGAGTTTGGCTCTAACCCTAATCAAACACACCTGAGCAGGCTAATTAATGTCTTCAGGATCATTAGAAAATCACAGGTAGGGGAGATTGATCAGAGTTGGAGCTAAACTTTGCAGTATATTAGCCCTCAAGAGCAGGATTTGAGGAACCCTGATCTACAGTTTTCTAAATGAACTCCCTGTGACGCATTTCAGTGCAAACCTAAAAACTCAGTCACCGCATCTTTATTTAGGTTCTCAAGGTTTCTGCACAGTTTCTCTCTAAAGCTAAAGCAAAACCCTTCTTACCAAAGGCCAGACTCCAAAACACTGAATAACACTGCATGACACAGACAAAATCAGCCATGATCCTTTCAGTTCCGGCCTTGAGACTGTTTAAAGTCTTAAAGTCTCCTTTAGCCTTTCAAGAAGCAGAGCAGGAATAAGACGAGCAAGAGGTTTGTTGTCTGCCTTGCTTGTCTTCACTCCACTAATCTATGTAACACAGCACACTCCTGATCGCAAATGAACATTCAACTTCGAGGTGAGATTTTGTGGCAGAATGCTGCTCTGGTTTTTGTCCCAAATCTCTGTCAATGGTGTCCACTTTCATCTGCTACTGTCTCAATCTGACGTAGTGAGTAAACCCATCCTCCATTAACTCAATGCAGCGCTTCAGTCTTAGCCCCTAGTTCTCCTCCATCTCCTCCTTACACACAGAATCTAGTGATTATCACAGCATGACTGGAATACTGTGGTGACAGTTTGGGGGTGACTCATTCTAAAAGCAAAACAATTATAGAAAAAATGTCATAAAAAGGATGAGCAAAAACCTTGTGAATAGGAAGAGAGAAAGAAAGAAAACTGCTTCTGCAATATACAATATTTGAATGCTGCCAAATGGAAGGGGCTTGTGCCTGGAGCATTGGTGTTTAATAATGGAATTTCTATAATGGAATTTTTTGAAATGCTGCCAAAAAAGACAATGTTCAAATATATATATATATATATATATATATATATATATTTGTGAAAATTAATGGTGAAGACAACCTAAAAATACAATATAAACATATATGTAAATTATCGCTGGGAAACAGTTAATTACTTCCAAAATAAGAGTATTTACAGTACATGTATTTATTTATATTCATATAATTTATATTATACAGTATATAATAATATATTTAATATATAAACATAACATTGTTTTCTTAAATATTAACATGCATGTGTTTGTATTTATACATACATAATGAATATACACAGTGCATGCACATATATTATGTACACAAAGACTTTTATTTTGGATGTGATTAATCACAATTAATATTTGCCCAGCAATAATCTTAATATGGATATATCCATGTGTTATACATATAACAACCAAAAACAATTATTATTATTACTTTGTTTGTTGTTAAATAGAAATTTTAGCATGCATATACTGTATATAAAGCATGTATAAGGCAAACCTGGAAAGGCAATGAAATAGAGAGCTACTCTTTTCATTACATTCTCTGGTACTATGATGTCCATGGGCAGAAATATTTGTGGAACCACTTCCTTTCTTTCTAAAAATCATTGGCAATCCTGCATGTGACAAGAATAATAACAGTTTCTGCACTGATCATTCAGAATTAGCATTGCACTAATGTAGTCCTATGCTGATTACGGCAGTACCTGGAATGCTGATAATATGATGTTCTCTCTGAAGCCTTCATTAAGAAAATAACCATTCATGAGACAGAATTGCATATTTACGGGGATGTTTAACTCATTAGCAGTTTATGTGGCTCGATTGAACCCATTTTAATGTGTTTTTATGTGTGCTATGGCTGTCGATGAGTACGATCAAAGAGGCGCTGATGAGGAACTGGCTGACTCTGCTGTTTTGAAAAAAACCTGAAATATTTATCATGCATTGACTAATTCCACTTAAGCTTGTAAATGTTTAATGGTATTTTACACACATCTGAACAACAAGATAAGTGTAAAATGCTGTTTTTGTGTGCTCAATACAAATGTAACCTCAACACACTGTTCCAAGGAGATTTGCCATAACTTAACTTACCTAAGTACGACATGTGGCTGGATCAAGGTTCTTACTGTTCCTGGAACTGCTTTGCTATCGACCAATTACATTTTAGAAGTAGACAAGCGCTTCCGAACCAGACATGATAAGATTAAGCAATACGATAGAGGCTATATCTTCTATATACAGTAAATCAGGGTTTTTGTCCTAAGTAGCTACAACATGACCTGCAAGGGTAAAAGTATACTGGCAACATTAAGGCCCTTCACACAGCTTTATTTCCAGAACTAAATGTACAGTAAAGTACTGGGATGATCTTGCGCAAACTATTTCCCGCTACCATTTAAATGGTTGCATTCGCACCGACAGTGTGTACTAGGACGTGACGTAATCCGGTCGACAGCGACGTTCAACATTAACAAAGAAAAACAACGTTAACAACAGGAGGATGGAGGACACTGTGATCAGAGCTGTGTTTTTGTTGTGTCTCTCGGGTTTCACAATAATGGACATGGAATGTCGACGTATATGTAAATCGATTGATAAAACAGATAGGAGGATTAAGAATCTCCAATGACAACTGGCAGTGCTACATTTGCGCATATGTATCGCTGTTCATCACACTTGCCAAATAAGTTGACACAATGTTTACAGTATGTTGCACAGCATTTTAAATCATGGTGGGTGAGGGCGTTGTCGAACGCGTCTTGCCAAGCAGTGTCAGGAGTTAATTTGGTTCTCGAAAAAGACAGTCCGGTATTAAAATTCCGTATTAAAAACGCCCAAAAGTGGGTAATTCCACAATTAGTTCTGGTACTATGAAAAGGTTCCTGCTGTGCGAAAGGCCCTATTATGATAAGGTTCTATTGGGTAGCGTTGGTTAATGCATTAAGCAACAATGATAACAATACATTAGTTAAAGTATTTATTCATCTTTGTTCATGTGAATTTCACCCATAAATTCTCAGCAGTCAATGGGTGCCTTCAGAATAAGAGTACAAACAGCTAATAAAAACATCTCAACTGTCAACAAGTAATCCACACAACTCCAGTCAATCAGTTAATATCTTGTGGAAAAAAAGATGTGCATTCGTAATAAACAAATTCATCAAAACATTTTAAACTTCAACATCTATCTATCCATTATATTGCTTTCTCTAGTGTATAGGCAATCCCGGCTGAATGAAGAGAAATAATGAACAGGTCATCACTGTATATATGGGGGGGTCCAACATGATGTTGATTAATGGATGAGTGTTGTGTGAGTTAAGTGTGGATTACTTATTGTAATGTTTTTAGCAACCTTTTGAATTGTCAATCTGACGACACCCGTTCACATCAAAGGATCAACTGTGTGAACAAGTGATGTACAGTAATGCTTAATTTCTCCAAATCTGAAGAAACAACTTTTATTTCCTATAACAAGTTAACAAATGAAATCATATTGTGGTGTTAGCAGCAGTATTGGGCAGTAACACATTAATTTGTAACACGTTACTGTAATTTGATAACTTTTTTAATAACGGAGTAATTTAACGCGTTATAGTTTTCAAATAGTAACTAGAGTATAGATACAATGAGTATAGCCGAAGTCTCTATACGTTACTGCCGCGTTACATTGGCGACAGAATGTAGTGTTTTATTATCACAGATTGTAAAAAGGATGTAGCACTCGCACTGTCAAGTCAAGTGCCAGTGGATTAAAGACTCGCTCCCATGAGACTCGAAGCAACAGAGCGCGGCGTGGGAAAAGTTGGGCGAGTGTTGGTGTGGGCGGGTAGACATTTGTGTGTATGAGGGATGCAGGAGAATTAAATGATTCACAGGATATATAGAAATAGAAATATCTACACATTAAATATAAAAAAAAATTTATTTGCTATTCATCTATTGAACAAAAGCAACATGAACTAATATAAAATATAAACGATTAACAGGTGCAGGCATAGATGCGAGTTTCTATAGACATTATGAAAGAATAATTCTTTAGCATCTATATTTATTGTGTTATAACATAGATTTGTGAAATTGCGATGAACTGATGTATTTTAGAGATAATAAATGCAGAGCTCTTTGCTGGCACTCTGCCATGCCAAACCATGCACGCAGCCAGTACCGCCGCTCCCTATATGCAGAGTATGCAGTATGCGTAGGCACCAACTCCCAGAGGGGGCACCATCCCAGTTGCTCAAAAAAACAAAAAAACATTCTCCCATCACACACACATATATATATATATATATATAAACAATGAGGCAATAATGATTGTTTAATAATAACACTGTTAAAATACATAATGTAGGCAAATACAAAATAAACAATTTATGTACATGTTATTACAAATGCCTGCAAAGGGAGCCAAATGCCATGTAATTGCTGCTGTTACACTTACAGGACAATCAAATCCTTGTTTAGGCTACTGACCAAACATTTAATTCAAATATTCGCTTAATCTTTCATTTTTGTCACCTTTTAGCTATTGATGACACAGCCTTTATAATTTCTTCAACAAAAAAACATGGATATCACAACCCTTACAAAAATAAACCATGGTTTTATCACAGTAAAACAGCTTAATTTCCTTTTGCATGATTTCTGAATGCTTGGGACTATACAATAAATTAGTCATAATAAAGTTATAGCTATAGGTAAATGTCGAGAGCTATATTTGTAATTTGTAAATAATACAATTTATTCATTTACTTTTTTATTTTTTATTATATTTTTTATAATAAAAAAATTCACCCCTATAGTAGGTGTTTTTTTTTCCATCATCGTATTTGAGGAAGGAAGGCACAACAATACAAACCTGCTTAGGGCACCCATTTGGCAAGCAGCGGCCCTGCACGCAGCAGTTGCTTGCTTTAGGTAAAAATAACAGTATTCTGTGAATGTTGATGCTTTAATAACAAATATTTATCGGGTGCGTGTATTCTAGGATTTCATAAATATCATGGAGAAAAAAGTCATGCAACTAGTAATGTAACTAAATACTAATTAATCTTGAAATAAAGTAATCAGAACAGTAATGTGACTACTTTTAAAATGATTAATCAGTTATTAGTAATTTGGTTAAATGTTACTTTGCCCAGTTAGCAATATGTCAGTAGTTATGAAAAATGTGGGTGTTTTTGTTTGTTTGTTTCTTTGTTAGTTTTTCTTATAAGGTTTTGAAATGATATTACAGGGTAGGTAAATTATGACAATTAAAATTTTTGGGTGAGCTGTCTAAGGTAAATGGACATTAAATAATGTCTGAAACGGTTCAATCACACACAGAACTCGACCTAACCTGCATTAATGTCTACAGTCCTCTATAAACGTTGTTCATATCACCGCTCTACTTTTAAATACCTCACTGAAAGCAACTAGGTGGCTGCACTAAAGAGAACCAACTGTACTGGAGTGTTTGTGTGGGAGAGACTGGCTTGCCAGCATGTTACTATCGATGGGTACCACAGTGAAGGATTTCCTTAGCTACAAATGGTTGCCTAGGACACAGACTGACCTAGACGTTTAAAAATAGCCAGCCTCTGTACCGCCACACTGAAGTAGGCCTTTTCAAGCCTTGCCATGTTAATGAGGTGAAACTCATTGTCTATGTGATTTGCTCAGTCATAACACCTTATACTCACACTGTTTACCTGAAAAAATGCCAGAGACAAAGTCAATACAAAGTGGTCTATCAGAGAAAAAGAGACTCCAACCTGCTGTCAAAGCTCCAGAACTTGCTGCCTTTTAAATGACTTTCAGCACAAGTTATCTTGGCCACATCACTGACTAAATCTTTGTTATCAAAGACGGTCATAACAAAAGTGTGCATAGGAGGACAATCGATTCGATGCAAAGTTAATTTTACCCTTTTTGGTACAAGCTTCAGCAGAAAGTATATCATTGCATCTTCATTTTCTTTGCTACCGATGTGTCATGTTATAAAGACATTCACAGGAGACGTATTTTGTGACATCAAAAGCATTTTAGTGGAGAGAGAACAGCTATTTTTATTTGCCTGAACCTGGGATCAAGAGAATTCAGAATCTAGACAATGTTATGTGCAGGGCCCTTGTGATTTCCTAGCACGCATTACTGGCAATTCTCTTCAGATGTGCCAGAGACAGATTTCAGCCTCTTATCTAATGTCAAGAGAAAGCTTGTGGCTGAGCTCATACAGCTGGAGATGTGTATGCAGATAGGAAGAGTTTGTTCCATTAAAAAATGTCCCCTCCCACCCTGCTGCTAGAGACTAGTGAGGATCTTTTGAAGGTGCTGGATGGCCATTAAAAAGGACTATTTACGGAGTGTATTAGAATATCTGGCAAAACAACTAAAGGACTAAAGAGAAGGTAAAAACCTGTACAATAAATAAATATATAAATCAAAAAGACAAATATGTTAAAGAACTAGTTTGTTCAAACTAAATAAAAACAAACATAAAAAAACAAATAAATAAATTAACTACCTTTCAAAAGTTTGGGATCAGTAAGGTTATACTTTTTTTGAAAGAAGCCTCTTATGCACATCAAGGCCATTTTGAAATATTATTTAAAACATAATAATTAAATGAAACATAATAATAAAACATAAATAATTTTCTATTTTTATATAATTTAATACTTTAATATAATTTATTCGTTCCATGCAAAGCTTGATTTTCATCAGCCATTATTCCAGTCTTCAGTGTCACATGATCCTTCAGGAATCATCTTAATATTCTGATTTATTATCAGTGTTGAAAAGTTTTTGCTGCATTTTTAAACTGTTTTTTTTTCTTTTTCTTTTATTCAGAAAGGATGTTAAATTTATAAAAACATATAGACTTTTAGTTTTGTTTTTCCCTGTTCTCCTGCCTTGTTTTGTTTCTTTGACCTAGTTTCCCATGTTCCTTTGATTACATTTATGTCATTCTGTTCACCTGTGCTCAGTTAAGTTATTATTCACTCTCTTGCATTTGAATAAATACCCCTTTTAAGTTAACTGAATTGCCAGTTATTATCGTTGGATATGTTTGCTTCGCTGTTTTGAACTTTTCCTGTATGTTCTGTTTGTTTTCCTGTGGATATATTAAAGGCAGTATATTGGATCTTCTCTGTGTTGTGCACTTAATCTAAGCAAAGCACCCCCGTAAAGCTAGAAACATACTGCACGATATTCAGCTGTCCCAGACAAAAGATTGGCATCCTGAAAAAATCATGGAAATTTCTGTGATCATGGCTCCTAATGAGTAGTCACAGTCTTGTGACCAAAGATAGCTTGTGATCGTTTTCTGACAGTTTCATACATACAACATGATCATCGCACAGTGTGTTTACTGTTACGATCCACGTTTTGAACTCTTTTCCTCTTTTGCTGTCCAATTTTTTTCAGCACACATAAAGCTACAACTGCTAAAGTGTGATTTATCAAGCTCTTTGTGTATTCCACTAGCTTGCTTATTACCCTTTGTTCTTCTGCAGTAATGTGCGTCATAGCCAATGAGTCAATAGGTGTTATCATCGTACAGTCTACACACGCAGTTGCCAAGTTTATTAGATTCATGTCGCACAGTGTGACATACAGTGATCTTAAAGGATTGCGAAAATACATATGTACAAATAATTGCAGTGTCCAGTTGAAATTATCACTAGAAGCAGTAAACCCTAACAACTTTTATTCCTTTTTAAATAAAATTTGATTCACATGTACAGAGTTTTGATTAATAAAGCCTAATTCTCATACAATTACTTGCAGAAAATTGACATGATTTCAAAACAATTTGAACATCCTGCACAATATGAAAACTCATACTTTTGAACATTGTCGTCACGTATATAGCTTCATATTGTTCCCAATAAGAGAGTAGATATTGCTAACTCCCCACATTTTCTCCATTTGACATATCAGTGTAAAGACAGCTTTTGTACATGGGAACAAGCACGTCTCCCCTTGACAGACTACAAAGACACCTGTCATTTGTCTGAGAGCACATACCTGTCTGACTCTGTAAACCGTATGCCACCGACAGGGGAAGCTGAAGGATGATGTTCAGTTTGATGCTATCAATCATACCTCAGCTTTCACACGGGATCATTGAGTTTCATTGCGGGGCTTGACATTAGCTCGACACATCATCCTAGCTAATGCAGGGCCGTTTTCACATCAGCTGCATCATGTTGTCACCGCTTTTAGCTGTGTGGCAAGTAACAGATCAACATGATAAGTAGAATGATCTCACATTTTAATGTAGATCTTAAAGCTCCATTAATTACAATTATACCATCAACTGTGGTTTAGGGACACAAGGAACAGGGATGATTAATGCTAATTTATCAGCCCTATTCAGCGTCTAGCTGCTAGCTGACTCATGTTCTATAGAGCCATTAAAATCAAATTAGATGGCGCTTGAGACCCGTTTTCTGCAGTGAATACTATGAAGTTGGCTATTTCAGCTTTACACAATTAGATTGATGAGCAAAGCTGATTTCTCATGTGGACAAAAATCAAGCGGCACTCAATGCGCTTTGATAATCATGGCCAGTTATCAGGAGCATTCATATTTCTGAAGCACCATTACAGCATCATATCACACCATAAGCAAACCACACTGTTATTATCAGTGCAAATCTATTCAAGCCTCCTGTTCAACCCTGCCATTCACATAATCACGCATCGCCTCTTTACAGAAACCCTCGGAATAATTTGATCATCTCACACTGGCCATTTTTTACCCTTCCAATAAGCCTGAACACCCTCGGGCAGCCACTGGCCAAGGCCAAGCTTGAATTGCTCAGTGAATGGAGTGACCGCTGACTTCAAACTGACAAGCAGATGTTGGCTGATGGCTGCTTTCCTTATTCAATACCTGCTTAGTAACCCTCCTCTCCAGCCTCAGGGAGAAGCTCTTCATATCTGAAATGTGCCTGTTGCTTTTTTTGCCATGTCCTTTACTAATGACGCTAAATACAGCAGAATTTTTTTTGTTATAAATACAAAATTTCACCCTTTTGAAGTAATTATTGACTAAATATTGCTTGTTCAACAGCTGGTCAAATTTTATCCATGTTCATACTTTGTAAATTGAAAAAATGAAATTGTTTTTACAGTAAACCGATTTATGCTGATTTAGGTTCATTAAAAATGCTAAATATATATATATTTGCTTTTGTGATCCAGATGGTGTACACTCAAAAAAAAAAAAAAAAAAAAAAAAATCCTGAATTGGATATTTGTGTTTTAAATACATAATACAATGGTTTATATATCAATAATCACATCGATATGTCCAAGTAGTTTAAATTCTATATATTTTGTATAATTTCTAAGTAAATATTTCATGTTCCACAGCTGGCTATATTTTGGCTGTATGTTCATACTTTTGAACGGAATAAATTAAATTGTCTTCAAAGTGAACAGAATTATGCATATTCTAAGCAATTTTTATAACTATATTATAAATATGATTAAATATGCAAATAGACTTATCTGTTTCTTACCCGCTTTATGTATGATCGACAAATATGAATCATTTAAAAATTATTATGAAAATTATTACTTATTAAATTCATAAACAGATTGTATATATTATAAACACTGTGAAATCAAAATGAGTGTAGATTTCATATATTTCAAATACACAAATCTTAAATTTAGGTCTAAAAATTTTTTCATTGTACTATAATATAATGAAACATTTGCAATTTATATATTGTTTGCAGACAACAAAAACAACAACAATAATAATAATAACAATAAATAAAATTAATAAATAAAATTGCTATTAACAGAAGAAATAAAAAGCTTTTTGGGTCTAGATGCTGCAGGAACAACATCTACCAGCAGGGGCAAACTGGGTCACGCTAACCAACCAAACTTGAACCCTTGTGAATACCCT